>NC_044402.1:42263850-42574574 GCF_006542625.1 Nomascus leucogenys | reverse complement strand
GACTGGAAACACCCACAACAAGCTCATTTTCATTTCTCATTAGGACAGGATTGCTAGCCACTCTGATATGGAACCCCAATTTAGCTGGGGACTCTCAAAACATAAAGTAAGACTCCCATTGTGGAAGAGAAATATTATTATGATAGCTAACTCTATTATTTCTCTTCCACACTGAAACTTCTTGAATTATTGTGCTTCTTATGAATCATTCACAGGATTTGGCAGAGAGATGTGTCAAAAGTACATTGTCCATAAACGTGTTATAGTATTAATGGAAATATATTTCACCCTGTATTTGTCATTCACTGAATAGTTTTACCTTCTTACTTTCCTGTGCATAGAGTCCTTCCCAGTGAATGGCCTAGAACTCTGCAAACCATAAACCACCTACATAAACTCCATCTTTACATGGAGCAAAAATATTTCGTCTAATTGGTAATGCAGTGTCCTAATTAAGTAATAAACCAGTGCTAACAATCAACCAGCTAATGCAAAAAGAATGACATAACTGGTTTGAGTTGAAGCATGGAGAAAATAGTTTATATGTTATATTGGAAGTAAACCATACTTTAGTTACCAACTTTTAAAGTTATAGAAATGATGAGATGCTTTAAGAAGAATAATTTGCATTTTACTTCTGTAGGGTTAATAAATCCTGTTATATACTTTAAGTGCAAATAAAAATAAATTATGGATTATACTATAACTACAGACCTATAACATGAGCTTGGTATTTAACATTCTCATGATTTTTTGTGTAGTTTTACTCTACAAAGTAATATATAGCCTTGATTTGCATGCCTATTTAATTTCTTTAGGTATAGGTAAGAGTGTCATGATGGATTTCCTAGGTGCAGTCAGAGTTTTTCATAAATTTCCAAGTGTTCCCCAAGTATACTTCATCTATTTACATAATTTCTCACCAAGTTATCCTAGCATGAAAAGACACAGACACATGAACATCCTCATCTTTTCTAAATTAATTATTTATTTTTCCATAAGTTATCAGGGTACAGGTAGTTAGTACTTTTTCTTTTGTCAAATTGTAAGAGTACCATGAATTTATCTAAGTGACCAATTGCAGCTTTTAAGATTTAGTATTAAATAGCCAAGGTTCATCTTCCAATGGAAATTGATACGTTTCACCAGATATTCTCATTCGAACAAGGCAAAGAAGTCCCACATTGCTGAAAACTACAATGAGGACGATAAGGCCATAGGAGAAAAAGTGAGAGTCATTCAGCCTTGGGCACTACATGGAGTAAAGTATGATGTGCCAATTCTATACAAATGAACCTGCTACTCCAGAGAAGATGTGTGAGAAAGTACATTCTTTTGCCTAAGTGAGAAATACTTTGACTTGGGAATGGAAGGGCATACTGGGCCTTGCATCTGCAATATGGAAGAAAGGTAATTAATTACAACTTAAAGGACATGGTTCTTATTCTCAATTCTACCAAAACAAAGAATATTTATTGGACAAATCATTGTAACTCTCTTAGCCTTAGTTTACCCTTGTACAAAATGATTTGTAATATTTCAAGGACACTAAAAATGAAGAGAAACTATTAAATGACTTATTGGCATATTTACTTAATTTCATACAAGCAGTAATCCTTCATGTATATTTGACAATTGAATATTTTTCTACTCAATAATTGATTTTTAACAGTTATCAATAGTGATACACATAGTTTTAGTTTTATCATTTTAATTCTGTAGGATCTCCATTATATATAAATACATTGCACTGCATGTTTGTCGTTTTTGGTGAATAGACACCTGGATTCCTTCCAGTTCTTGTTATTATGAACAACATTAAAATGAGCACTTGCATAAATAAATATGTGCTAGAGGTTCTCCAGAATGCACACTTGAAGAGTAATTGCTAAATTGTAAAAATTCAAATCTTCAAAATTACTATTAGATATTTCCAAATTATTCTACAAAACTATTTAACAATTTGTACTTCTTTTATTTATCAGTTTAATGTCTCTCAGGTTTGAATGTACCCTTCAATATAGGCTATGTGTTGAACAGTGGATTTCTTTTTTTTATTATACTTTTTTAGGGTACATGTGCACAACGTGCAGGTTTGTTACATATGTATACATGTGCCATGTTGGTGTGCTGCACCCATTAACTCGTCATTTAACATTAGGTATATCTCCTAATGCTATCCCTCCCCCTCCCCCCACTCACAACGGGCCGGGTGTGTGATGTTCACCTTCCTGTGTCCATGTGTTCTCATTGATCAGTTCCCACCTATGAGTGAGAGCATGCAGTGTTTGGTTTTTTGTCCTTGTGATAGTTTGCTGAGAATGATGGTTTCAGCTTCATCCATGTCCCTACAAAGGACATGAACTCATCATTTTTATGGCTGCGTAGTATTCCATGGTGTATATGTGCCACATTTTCTTAATCCAGTGTATCATTGTTGGACATTGGGTTGGTTCCAAGTCTTTGCTATTGCCAATAGTGTCACAATAAACATACGTGTGCATGTGTCTTTATAGCAGCATGTTTTATAATCCTGTGGGTATATACCCAGTAATGGGATGGCTGGTCAAATGGTATTTCTAGTTCTAGATCCCTGAGGAATCGCCACACTGACTTCCACAATGGTTGAACTAGTTTACAGTCCCACCAACAGTGTAAAAGTGTTCCTATTTCTCCACATCCTCTCCAGAAACCTGTTGTTTCCTGACTTTTTAATGATCACCATTCTAACTGGTGTGAGATGGTATCTCATTGTGGTTTTGATTTGCATTTCTCTGATGGCCAGTGATGATGAGCATTTTTTCATGTGTTTTTTGGCTGCATAAATGTCTTCATTTGAGAAGTGTCTGTTCATATCTTTGCCCACTTTTTTGATGGGGTTGTTTTTTCTTTATTTTATTATTATTATACTTTAAGTTTTAGGGTACATGTGCACAACGTGCAGGTTTGTTACATATGTATACATGTGCCATGTTGGTGTGCTGCACCCATTAACTCGTCATTTAGCATCAGGTATATCTCCTAATGCTATCCCTCCCTCCCCAACCCCCCACCCCACAAAGTCCCCAGTGTGTGATGTTCCCCTTCCTGTGTCCATGTGTTCTCATTGTTCAATTCCCACCTATGAGTGAGAACATGCAGTGTTTGGTTTTTTGTCCTTGCGATAGTTTGCTGAGAATGATAGTTTCCAGCTTCATCCATGTCCCTACAAAGGACATGAACTCATCATTTTTTATGGCTACATAGTATTCCATGGTGTATATGTGCCACATTTTCTTAATCCAGTCTATCGTTGTTGGACATTTGGGTTGGTTCCAAGTCTTTGCTATTGTGAATAGTGCTGCAATAAACATACGTGTGCATGTGTCTTCATAGCAGCATGATTTATAATCCTTTGGGTATATACCCAGTAATGGGATGGCTGGGTCAAATGGTATTTCTAGTTCTAGATCCCTGAGGAATCACCACACTGACTTCCACAATGGTTGAATTAGTTTAAATCCCACCAAGCGTGTAAAAGTGTTCCTATTTCTCCACATCCTCTCCAGCACCTGTTGTTTCCTGACTTCTTAATGATCACCATTCTAACTGTTGTGAGATGTATCGCACCTATTTAATAAATGGTGCTGGGAAAACTGGCTAGCCATATGTAGAGAGCTGAAACTGGATCCCTTCCTTACACTTTATACAAAAATTAATTCAAGATGGATTAAAGACTTAAATGTTAGACCTAAAACCATAAAAACCCTAGAAGAACACCTAGGCAATACCATTCAGGACATAGGCATGGGCAAGGACTTCATGTCTAAACACCAAAAGCAATGGCAACAAAAGCCAAAATTGACAAATGGGATCTAATTAAACTAAAGAGCTTCTGCACAGCAAAAGAAACTACTATCAGAGTAAATAGGCAACCTACAGAATGGGAGAAAATTTTTGCAATCTACTCATCTGACAAAGGGCTAATATCCAGAATCTACAATGAACTCAAACAAATTTACAAGAAAAAACAAACAACCTCATCAAAAAGTGGGTGAAGGATATGAACAGACACTTCTCAAAAGAAGACATTTATGCAGCCAAAAAACACATGAAAAAATGCTCATCATCACTGGCCATCAGAGAAATGCAAATCAAAACCACAATGAGATACCATTTCACACCAGTTAGAATGGCCATCATTAAAAAGTCAGGAAACAACAGGGGCTGGAGAGGATGTGGAGAAACAGGAACACTTTTACACTGTTGGTGGGACTGTAAACTAGTTCAACCATTGTGGAAGTCAGTGTGGCGATTCCTCAGGGATCTAGAACTAGAAATACCATTTGACCCAGCCTTCCCATTACTGGGTATACACCCAAAGGATTATAAATCATGCTGCTATATAGACACATGCACACGTATGTTTATAGTGGCACTATTCACAATAGCAAAGACCTGGAACCAACCCAAATGTCTAACAATGATAGACTAGATTACGAAAATGTGGCACATATACACCATGGAATACTATGCAGCCATAAAAAATGATGAGTTCATGTCCTTTGTAAGGACATGGATGAAACTGGAAACCATCATTCTCAGCAAACTATCATAAGGACAGAAAACCAAACACCACATGTTCTCACTCATAGGTGGGAATTGAACAATGAGAACCCATGGACACAGGAAGGGGAACATCACACACCAGGGACTGTTGTGGGGTGGGGGGAGAGGAGAGGGATAGTATTAGGAGATATACCTAATGCTAAATGATGAGTTAATGGGGGCAGCATACTAACATGGCACATGGATACATATGTAACAAACCTGCACATTGTGCACATGTACCCTAAAACTTTAAGTATAATAATAATAAAATTTAAAAAATAGGAAGTACCATTTTAAGATTTTTATTTTTGAAGTGTATCTCCATCTGGGGTGTGCATAATTTGTAGAAAGGCAAGACCTAATTTTGAAATGAAAGTGTAAGGAATTCAATCAAGTCTTTCCTAACAAAAGTAATAATAAACTGGAAAAAAAGTGGTTGGAAATAACTATTTCAGAATCCTGGATATTGACTGTTAAGAACTGAATGTTTGTGTCCCCCCCGCCAACCCACAATCCATATGTTGAAATCCTAACCTCCAATGAGGTGATATTAGGAAATGGAGACTTTTGGAGATAAATCAGCTCATGAGGGTGGACCCCTCATGGATGGGTTCAGTGCCTTTGTAAAAAATATTTAGAGAGATTTCTAGCTCTCTTTCTGCCACATGAGGATATAAGGAGAAGTTGATGGCTTGCAACCTGAAAGAGGGCACTCACCAGAACCCAACCAGACTGGCAGTCTGATCTCAGGCTTCCAGCCTCCAAATCTATGAGAAATAATTTCTGTTGCTTATAAACCATCTAGTCTATGCTACTTTGTGATGGCTGCCCAAACTGACATTAAGACAAAAAGAAAGAGAAACCTGTATTTGTGAAAACCTAATGAATATCAGATAAGAACAGTAGAAGTATATGGTATTTTAGCCTACGGCTTTTTGCATTATCACTACCCCAACAAATCCTTTGGCATAATACTTCCAGCAGAGTGGGGAAAGTGGTGGAAATCAGCTGCTTTTCTGCCAGAGGTGGCTGATATAATTTAGAGCTGGAAACACAAAATCACATGCCTGGGGTGTTGTCTAAAATATTAATGATCTTAGTGTCAAAATGTCATGAAATTCAGCATTGGAGTTAGTCTAATATTGACATATTGGATAGAACAACAGGAAACTGGCACACTTATGAGATATTTACTAGAGAGATCGGAGAAATGAAATAGTGATGCTGAGCCTTGATAAGTTTCCACATATCCCTGAAAGTTCAAACAGCTATCCACACCACAAGACTGCATGAATGCTCAGAAGAAGTCAGGGAAACCCATAAATATCTACTTGTCCCTGGATGAATACAAAGCCTTGCACATAAGCAGCATAGATACAAGGATGTGTGGATGAAAGCAAAAGCTGGAACAACTTCT
Source organism: Nomascus leucogenys (assembly GCF_006542625.1). Classification (NCBI taxonomy): domain Eukaryota; kingdom Metazoa; phylum Chordata; class Mammalia; order Primates; family Hylobatidae; genus Nomascus; species Nomascus leucogenys. Next base: position 42,568,567 of record NC_044402.1, on the reverse strand, counting down.
AAACTGCCTATCATTGACAAAAGATGAAAAACTGAGTGGCTCAAGATAATGCAGCACAACCTCTCTAATCACTGAGTGACCATTAACCATGCTCAACCAGAAGTGACCTCTAGTACACCAAGATTAAATATAAGAACCAGAACTAGCAACAAGAAAAACCCTAACAGAGTCACTGGTAGCCGTATATTTCAGGGACACAGATTTTATAGAATTAGTCCTGTTAGGTCACTAAACAAATAAAAATAATACAAACAGTAATAGCAGGAACAATAACTTTTCAGAGAGAAAGAGAAAACAATTAGGAGTTGCTACAATATATTGTCTAAAATGTACAACTTTAAACAACAAAATGGAGACATGTCCTGTGAGGGTTCAGTCAGGCTGGTGGGAAAAATTTTAGTTATAATAAATACAAACCCTCTTGAAAGGCCTGAGAGTTTGCAAAACTTTGGTAACAGATCTGGCTGAAGGCATCCTAGTCCTTTTACCTTAATTAGATAAATGAAAGTAAATACAAGGGAATGTGGGGGAGTTTGTCTAACTAGCTTGTTTACTCATGTGGTCCTAAGACTAACTTTGTTCTACCATGGGTGCTTAATTCTTTTCTACTTGGGAAGTCTGCAATGTCAATTACTTTCTAGTGGTGTTGACTCAAGCCTTTGTCAATTAATCTTTACTAAATAAATGCAAGTCTCGCTGGCTGCTGACTGTTTACAGCACTCTTCTTGGAGTCTGTAAGTGGCCCAGACACTCAGCTGGACTGGCAAAGAAGAATATCTGTGCCAGTGTACATTATTCATCCATCACTGAGTCAAGGTCTGCAGGACAGACCTCCACAATGTCCCACCCCCCAAAAATGGAAACCATCTCAGACACAGGAAGAAAAATAGTCAATAGAAATTATTGATAAAATGTCACAAATGACAGATTTATCAAACAAACACTTCAAAGTAAATACTAAAATATATTGAAATAACTAAAGAAAAACATGTTTTGGAATTAAAGGAGGTTCTGGTTCAAGATGGCTGACTAGAAGCACCTAGTGCATTCCATCTCATGGAGAATAAACAAAGTGGTAAGTGAATACTAACTCTTAGGATCACCTAAGAGATCGTGCTGGGATTCACCAGAGAAGCAAGTGGACACGTGGAGAACAGAAAGGAGTAAAGGCATGAAGCCAAGTAACTGCCCACCGGGACCATGCAGAGCTGGGGAATCTCCCTAACATAGGAAAAGAGTGAGTGAGTGAGAGTCCCCTGGGGATCCACACTTCTGCCATTGACATTTGTAATCCTGAGCACAGGAAAGTCCCCTAGACACCCTTACCCCACCCTCCAGACCAACACAGAGAGCCACCTGGAGTCTATGCAGAGTCACTGCTCAAGCCCACATGGAATTTCACTGGCCTTTGATCCCTGAGCAGCCTGGTGCCAGCTGCCACTGCCCTGCCAAGAAGGGAAGCAAGGTACTTTTGCGTGTCCATTGGATAGATGTTATAGCCCAGGTATTGAGGAGCAGCCAGACTGCATACCATGTGACCCTTCCCCTCCACTGCTTCTCACCAGGGGGTGCTCACAGGTTTAGGCCCCCAGCACAGCCGCCCCACCCCCACTTGAACACTGTGGTCACATCTCTGCATTCCTCTGGGAGCAAAACTCCCAGAGGTAGCTGACAAGCCTTTTACAATCTCTGCTGGCACTTTCTCCACCCCTATGGGGGGAGCAAGGAGGTAGGGCACATTTGCAGACCTCTAGCACTAGACAACACAATGGAGATGCAAAGGAGCAGTGGGCAAACTATGCCCCAACAACTTGCTGCCTCCACTGTTCTCTGCCAAATGGGGTTTCCACCTTCCAGCCTCCAGCATACTCACCCCACCCACACCTGATCACTGTAGCCACAGCTCTCTGTTCCTGATTACATAATTCCCACAGGAGTTCTCACAGGTGGTTGGCAGGCCTTTTGTGATCACGACTGCCTCTGTCCCTACCAACCCCAGGTCAGGGAGGGAACAAGGAAGCAGAGTACCTTCCTACACCTCCAGCATGAACAGCTCAGCTGAGATACGGATGAGCAGTGGGCTGCTGCATGGCCCATAAACCCCTGCCTCTGCTGCTCCCTGGAGAATAGGACTCACTGGCTTCCAGCCCCCAACACACCCACCCTACCCCCACCTGAACACTAAGGCCACATCTCAGTTCCTCTGAAAGCCCAATTACCTGAGGTCAGCAACAAGCTTTTCACAGTTGTCACTACCACTGCCTTCACCCCTACCACTGCCTCCACCTCTACCACCCCTAGGCCAGCATGGGATCAGGGAAGTTTGGCACTTTTGCTTGTCCCTAACAGTGAAATCCAGTGCCACTTGTGTGAGAGGAAATGCAAGTGTACCATGCTCCCCACAGCTGCCAATCTCCATTGTCCCAGCTGAAGAATCCTGCCCTCACCAGTGAAATGCCCACAGCACAGATGTCCACCCCTCCTGAACATTTTAGCTGTGGCCCAGAACACTTCGGAAAACCCAACCCCATAGGCACGTGATCTTCCCCTGGGCTTCCACTGCCTAAAGGTTCCACCTGCCCTCACCTGAGAGTTCTGCCAGTGATCAAGGACTAGCCTGCCTCTCCCCATCACAGCCAGCACCTGAACTCTGGGTTAACCTGACTCAGGTCCAGCCCCTTCAGGACTCGTACCACTATCCAGTGGGCCCCTAGAGGCCTGGGAACTAGGGAATTACTTAGCCCATTCCAACACTACTGGCACCTGACCACTTCCCCAGGGTCTGAGGTCAGGCTGATCCAACCAGTCACATCACCACAACAACACCCACCACATGTGCCCAAAGGTGGAGCCCTGCCCATCCCATGAAGCAGCAGCATTACCACATAAGAGAACAGGTGAGCCATAAAGCTATCTGTATTGGGCGGAGTGAAGAAGTTCCACCCCCAAACCACTCCACAGAGAGTTACAAGATAGGTAATTCCCATGGCCTCCACCACATTGTATTCTGAGGATAGACTACAGTGTGCACCTGAACTGGGAGTCACAAGCCCCAGGACAGGGCATGATAGGGAAACAGATCATGTTCCTTCTATCTAGGACATGGAGATGGTGCAATCCCCCTCAGCCCCCACACAGACAGAGCATTTTATCAGAAGCTCCCCTCAGCCACCTTCACCAGGGCTGGTGCCCATAATTGCCATTGGTGTATTTGTGGGCAAGCCGGGGGGTCCAGCTCTGCCAAGGTGTGGCCCCTGACCCCATGGAAAAGAAAGCTCAGGGTGCCTAGCCCTCCACTGTCTAGCCCATCACCAGAAACAACACAGAGCACCTCACAATAAACAAAGATCAAGTACTGATATGGTTTTGCTCTGTGTCCCCACCCAAATCTCATGTCAAATTATAATCCCCATGTGTCAGGGGAGGGACCTGGTGGGAGGTGATTCAATCATGGGGCAGATTTCTCCCATGTTGTTATGATAGTGAGTGAGTTCTCACAAGATCTGATGGTTTAAAAGTGTGGCATTGAAACTGCCATTGGAAAATTGTGACTTAGACAGTGAAAGGATCTAACTTAACTGACTCCATCTGCTTCTAACCTCCAAAATGTCCTTGTTCATTCCTGGGCATAGGCAGAACTAACTTTGAGAGAAACTAGTTTATAGTTTAAAACAAAGATGATAACAGTCCTCTCCCAGGTTAGACCTGCTTCTTGGCTGGGACTAGATTGCCTTTGTAGGACACAAGATTAAAAATTGGGGGTTTAGGAGTTATGTAGCTGGAGGCTACAAGTTTCTGACCCTCCCTACACTGTTCCTGAGGTCATTGCTTGAGATATTTTGCAGACCCTGCACTTGATAGATCAGCTGGCACCACTGGATTGATAAATTGGCTCATCTGATCTTGTGGCCCCCACCCAGGAACTGACTCAGTGTAAGAAGACAGCTTCAATCACTATGATTTTATATTGAACCAGTCAGCACTCCTGGATCACTGGCTCCCTCAACCCACCAAGCTGCCCTTAAAAACTCTGCTCCCTGAATGCCAAGGGAGACTGCTTTGAGTAATAATAAAACACCAGTCTCCCATACAGCTAACTCTGCATGAATTACTCCTTCTCTATTGCAATTCCCCTGTCTTGAGAAATCGGCTGTGTCTAGGCAGCAGGCAACATGAGCCCATTGGTTGGTTACAGCATTTCCCTCCTCTCTCTCTCTCTCTCTCTCACCTGCTACCATATGAAGAAGGTCCTTGCTTCCCCTTTGCCTTCTGTCATGATTGTAAGTTTCCTGAGATCTCCCAGTCATTCTTCCTGTTAAGCCTGCAGAATTGTGAGTCAATTAAACCTCTTTTCTTCATAAGTTACTCTGTCTATGATAGTTATTTAGTATGTGAAATGGACTAACATAAATACTCTTTTGTTCGTGCCACAGCTGTCTCTTACCTGTAAGCTCCTGTAGGTCAAACTGCATGACCCAATATAAAATGAGCCAATAGAAGTGCATAGGGCTATAGAAGCAAAGCCAGAAGACCTTACACAACATACTCTACAGTCTCACTCCACGGGGAGGTGGGGGGAAAGGAGAGGGAGAAAAATAGGGCAAGAAAAAAAATCTTATCTATATGAAAATAAATTTAAAAATTGGAAGTGGCAGTCTCTCCTGATGAGAAGGAACCAGTGTAAAAATTCTGGCACCAGAAAAAATCTGAATGTTGTGACACCACCAAGGGATCACAATAGCTCCCAGCAATGGACACTAATAAAATGGATACTCGAAATGACAGATAAAGAATTCAAAGTATGAATTGCAAGGAAACTTAAAAAGATCCAAGAAAAGGTGGAAAATCAACACAAACCAAATACTAAAGCAATCGAGGAAATAAAGAAAAAGATGAGAATTTTTTTAAAAAATTAACCAGAACTAATGGAGTTAAAAAAACACTAAAGGAATTGGAAAATACAAGTAAAAGCTTTATCAATAGACTAGACCAAGCAGAAGAAAGAATTTTAGGGTGTAAAGACTGATCTTTTGAACTAACTCTGTCAGACAACAATAGAGAAAAAGGAATTTAGAAAAATGAACAAAGCCTTCAAGAAATATGGAATTATGTAAAGTGACCAAGCCTACAAATTATGGGCATTCCTGAGAGAAAGAAGAAAAAGTAAACAATGTGGAAAACATATTTGAGGAAATAATTTAAGAAAATGTTCTAATCTTGATAAAGAGGTAGACATCCAGATAAAGAAATATGAAGAGGCTGGATGAAGTGGCTCATGCCTGTAATCCCAGCACCTTGGGAGGCCAAGGCAGGCGGAACACTTGAGGTCAGGAGTTCGAGGCCAGCCCGGCCAACATGGTGAAATCCCATCTGTACTAAAATACAAAAATTAGCTGGCGTGGTGGTGTGTGCCTGTAATCCCAGCTACTCGGGAGACTGAGGCAGGAGAATTGCTTGAACCCAGGAGGTGGAAGTAACAGTGAGCTGAGATTGCACCACTGCACTCCAGCCCGGGTGACAGAGTAAGACTCTGTCAAAAAAAAAAAAAAAAAAAAAAAGAAAGAAAGAAGGAAAGAAAAAGAAAAAAAGAAAAAGAAAAGAAAAGAAAAAGAAGTACAGAGAACACTTGCAAAATACCATATAAAATGAACATCGCCAAGGCATGTAGTCACTAGACTATCCAAGGTCAGTGCTAAAGAACAAATCTCAAGGGCAGCTAGGAAAAAGGAACAAATTACCCTCAAGGAAAAACTGATCATACTAAAAGCAAACTTCGCAGCAGAAACCCTACAAGCCAAAACATATTAAGGACCTATTTTTAGCCTCCATAAAAAAAAAAGTTATCCAAGAATTTTATATCATGCCACTAAGCTTCATAAATGAAGGAGAAATAAAGTCTTTCCCAGACAAGCATTAGCTAAGATAATTTGTCACCACTAGCCTGGTCTTACAAGAAATGCTCAAAGGAGCTCTAAATATGGAAACAAAAGGATGATACTAATCATCAGAAAAAGGATATATAAAACAAAGCTCCCAGATCCTAGAAAGCAACTATACAATTGAAACTCCAAAACAGTTAGCTAACAATACTATGTCAGGATCAAAATCTCACATATCAATATTAACCGTGAATATAAATGGTCTAAAGGCCCTGCTTAAAAGATACATGATGACAAATCAGATTTTAAAAAGACAACTCAACCATCTTCTATATAAAAGAAACCCCCTTACTGACTAAAGACACATTCAACCTTAAAGTAAAAGGATGGAAAAAATATATTTTGCACAAATGGAAAAGAAAAACAAGCAGAAAAATCCATTCTCATATCAGATAAAAGACACTTTACACCAAAAAAAAGTTTAAAAACAGGCAAAAAAGGCATTATATGATTATAAGAAAAATATTGAAAACCAGAAGATTTAACTATCCTAATATATGCACCCAACACTGGAACACTCAGATTCATAAAACAAATACTATTAGACCTAAGAAAATAAATTGATAGCAAAACAATAATAGTTGGGTGTTGGAGGGGGCAGGCACAGTGCCTCTTCTTGTAATTCCAGCACTTTAGGAGACCAAGGTGGGAGGATTGCTTGAGTCCAGGAGTTTGACACCAGCCTATGCAACATAGTGAGATCTGATATAATATAGTTTGGATGAATGTCCCCACCCAAATCTCATATTGAAATGTAATCCTTAATGTTAGAGGTGAGGTCTGGTGGGAGGTGATTGGATCATGGGGGTGAATTTCTCATTAATGGCTTAGCACCATTCCTCTTGGTACTGTCCTCATGATAGTGAGTTTTCATGAGATCTGGTTATTTAAAAGTGTGTAGCACCTCCCTTCTGTTCTCTCTTGCTCCTGCTTTTGCCATGTGACATGCAAGCTCCCTTTTAGCCTTCTGCCGTGATTGTAAGTTTCCTGAGGCCTCCCAAGAAGCTTAGCAGATGCCAGCATCATGCTCTCTGTACAGCTTGCAGAATCTTAAGACAATTAAACCTCTTTTCTTTATAAATTACACAGTATCAGATATTTCTTTATAGCAATGCAAGAACGAAATAATACTTCACCTCTACACATAAAAAAAGAAATTAGCTGGGCATGGTGGTGTATGCCTATAGTTCTGGCTACTTGGGAGGCTGAGGTGGGAGGATTGTTTGAGCCCAGGAGGGTAAGGCTGCAATGAGCCATGATCATTCCACTACACTCCAGCCTGGGCAAAAAAGCAAGACTCTGTCTCAAAAATAAAATAAAATAATAGTGGGGAGCTAGGTGCAGTGGCTCACGCCTGTAATCCCAGAACTTTGGGAAGCTAAGGTGGGTGGATCACTTGAGGCCAGGAGTTCAAGACCAGCCTGGCCAACATGGTGAAACCCCATCTCTACTAAGAATACAAAAAACTAGCCAGGCATGGTGGTGTGCGCCCGTAATCCCAGCTACTCAGGAGGCTGAGGCACACAAATCACTTGAACCCAAGAGGCGAAGGTTGCAGTGAGCCGAGATCGCACCATTGCACTCCAGCCTGGGTGACAGAGGAAGACTCTGTCTCAAAATAATAATAATAATAAAAAAATAATAATAGTGGGGGACTTTAATACCCCACTGAAATCACTAAATAGATCATTGAAGAAGAGAATCAACAAAGAAACTCTGGACTTAAACTGAAAAATATACCAAATGGACCTAATAGACATCTACAGAACATTTTACCCAACAACTGCAGAATATACATTTCTCTTATCTGCACAAAGAATACCCTTCAAAATCAACCATATGCTCAGGCATGAGGCAAGTCTCAATAAATTTTTAAAAACTGAGATTATATCCAGTACCTTCTGGACCACACTGGAATAAAATTAGAAATTAATACTAAAAGTACTCTCAAAACTACACCGGTACATGGAAACTAAAAACTTGTTCCTGAACAACTTTTGGGTAAACAACGAAATCAGGACAGAAACTGTAAAAATTCTTTAAAATAAATGAAATAGAAACACAACATACTAAAGTCTCTGGGATACAGCAAAGGCAGTGCTAGAAGGAAATTTTACAGTGTTAAATGCTTACATCAAAAAGATGGAAATATCTAAAGTTAACAATATAATGTTGTACCTCAAGGAACTAGAAGAACAATAAAAAACCAAACCCAAAGTTAGTAGAATAAAAGATATACCTGAAATCCAAGCAGAAATAAGTGAAATTGAGACAAAAAAATACAATATAATCAATGCAACAAAAAATTATTTCTTTGAAAGAATAAACAAAATTGACAGGCCACTAGCTAGTCTAAGAAAAAAAGAGAAAATTCAAATAAGTACAATCAGAAATGATAAAAATGACATTACAACTGACACCAAAGAAATACAAAAAATAAGAGACTACTATGAACACCTCTATGCACACAAACTAGAAATCTAGAAGAAAGGAATTAATGCGTATAAACATACACTCTTATTCAACATAGCACTGGCATTCCTCTCCAGAGCTATCAGGGAAGAAAAAGAAATAAAGGCATTCAAATTGGAAAAGAGGAAGTTAAATGATCTCTGTTTGCTGACAACATGATTGTATACTTAGAAAACCCTAAAAACTCTTCTAGAAGATTCCTAGACTTGATAAGCAACTTCAGTAGAGTCTCAGGATACAAAATCAATGTACAAAAGCTAGTACCATTTCTATACACCAATAATCTTCAAGCTGAGAACCAAATTAACAACTCAATTACATTTACAATAGCCACACACAAAAATAAAATACCTAGAAACACACTTAATCAAGGTGGTGAAATATCTCTACAAGGAGAACTACAAAACACTGATGAAAGAAATTGAAGATGACACACAAGAAATGGAAAAAAACATTCCATGCTCATGAATTAGAAGAATAACTGTCATTAAAATGACCTCATTATCCAACCAAAGCAATCTACATATTCAATGCAATTCCTATCAAACTACCAATGTCATTTTTCACAGAATTAGAAAAAAAGTCCTACAGTTCATATGGAACCAAAAACAAAAGCAAAAACAAAATCCCAAAGAGCCAAAGCAATCCTAAGCAAAAAGTTCTAATTTGGAGGTATTACATTGTCTGACTTCAAATTATACTACAAGGATATAATAATTAAAGAAGCATGATACTGATACAAAAATAGACAATAAAACACAATAGAGAACCCAAAAACAAAGCCATGTACCTGTAACCAGCTGTTCTTTAGTAAAGTCAACAAAGACAAGCAATGGAGAAAGGACGCTCTAATCAATAAATATTCAATAAATGGTGCTTGGAAAACTGGCTAGCCATAAATGAAAGAACAAAACTAGACTCCTACCTCCCACCATATACAAAAATTACCCAAAGACGGATTAAAGACCTAAACGTAAGACCTGAAACTATAAAAATATTAGAAGAAAACCTAGAAAAACTCTTGAATATTGGCCTAACCAAGGAGTTTGTGATAAAGACCCCAAAAGCAATTGCAATAAAGACAAAAATAGGCAAACGGGACTTAAACAAACTAAAAAGCTTCTGCACAACAAAAGAAATAATCAACAGAATAAAACAGACAACCTACAGAATGGGAAAAAGATATTTACAAATTATGCCTCTAACCAGAGATTTCTATCTAGAATCTACCAGGAACTCAAGCACCTCAACAAGAAAAAAGCAAACAACCTTATCAAAAACTAGGCAAAAGACAGGAATAAACAGTTCTCAAAAGAAGAAACACAAGTAGCTAAGAAACACATGAAAAAATGCCCAACACCAATTATCAGAGAAATGCAAATTAAAGCCACAAGAGATACCATCTGACACTAGTCAGAATGGCTTTCATTAAAATTCGTAAAACAGATGTTGGTGTGGATGCAGAGAAAAGGGAATGCTCGTACACTGTTGGTGCGAATGCAATTTCAATCTCTGTGGAATACAATATGGAGATATCTCAAAGAAATAAAAGTAGAACTACCATTCAACCCTGCAATCCAGCTACCAGCTGTCTACCCAAAAGAAAAGAAATCATTATATCAAAAAGAGATTTGCATTCATATGTTTATTGAAGCACTGTTTACAACAACTAAGTACAGAACCAAACTGTCTACCAACAGCTGACTGGATAAAGAAAATGTGATATATATACACCATAGATTACTACATAGCCTTAGAAAAAGAAGAAAATGTCATTTGCAGTAACATGGATGAAGCTGGAGGCCATTATCCTAAGTAAACTAACACAGAAGCATAAAATAATATTGCACGTTCTCACTTATAAGTTGGCACTAAAGAAAGGGTACACATGGACATAAAGATGGAGAAAATAGACTCTGAGAATTCCAAATGGGGGCATGCAGCAGATAGGTTTGAAAATTTCCAATACTTGGTGATGGGTACACTAGAAGCCCAAACCCCACCATTACACATGTAATACCTATGTAACAAACAAGCACATGTACCCCCTGAATCTATAATAAAAATATTTTAAAAATTAGAAAAAAAATAAAAAGAAGAAAGACATGACTGGATCAGAAAACAATAATTAAAAGAAAGAATAATAACAGTGATTCACCAAATACAGAATGAAAATAAAGAAATATAAATTATAAATAAGAAACAATAGAAATTCTAAAGAGAAAAAATAAAATATGTGAAATGAAAATTCACTAGAGGGATTTGATACCAAAGTTTAGGTGCCATAAGAAAGAATCCGCAAACCTGAAGATAGATCAATAGAAATTATGAAATCTGAAAAAAAAGCAAGAAAAAAGTATGAAGAATAATGAACAGAGCTTCACAGACTTGCAGGACACAATAAAATTATAGCAAAATGATCAAAATGGAAGTCCCAGAAGGACCAAAGGGAAAGGTGCAGAAAAACATGTGATGCCTGAAAAACATACCTGAAGATATCCCAAAATTGATGAACATTAATTTACAGATCCCAAAACCTTAACAAACTTTAAAGAAGATAAACACAAAAAGATCCATACCGATTATAGACTATCATACTCAAACCGTTGGAAGACAGAGAGAAAATTCTGAAGTCAGTAAGAGAAAGCCAACACATCAGGATAAGGAAACCTCATTAAAATTAACAAGTGACTTTTCACTGGAAAAGAAAATGGAGGTCAAAAAACAGTAAGATAGCATATTGAAATTACTGAAAGAAAAATATAAACAAAAAAAATCCTTCAAAAATAAAGGTGAAATAAAGATAGTCCTGGATTCAAACAAAGAGAATGATAAGCAATTATTAGATCTTCTCTACAAGGAATACTAAAGGAAATTCTTCAAGCTGAAATAAAAAGACACCAGGGAGTAACCTCATTCAATATAAAGAATTAAAGCGCACGAATAAAGCTACTATGGAGGTAAATATTAAATCCTACATAAACGGGCTTTTTTCTTTTCTTCTACAACCTGATTTGAAAATCAATTGTATAAAATAATTATAAAGCTTTATTTTCTACTTATAAATATGAGATGTAATGTGTGTGACAATACCAGCACCAAGAAGTGGGAAGAAATGAAGGTATACTGTAGCAAAGTTTCTATATTTTACTGGGACTAAATTAGTATTAATCTGAAGTAAATTGTGATAAGTCAGCATGCAGGTTGTAATCCCTAGAGGCACCACAAAACAAAACAACTCAAAAAATTATAGTTAAAAACCAAGAAAGAAATTAGAATTTTTCACTAGAAAATATCAGCTAGATCGTTCACTAGAAAATATCAACTAGATAAACATTAGATTTCATATCTAGTTTTTCTTCCAGCCACTACCTTGCTAACCTATAAGCTTCAGGTACACCACCAGTTTCAGAAGCAACAGCCTTCCATAGGGTTCTCCACTGATTCTTATTATTGTGTAATGTCTAATCCATATAATCAATTCTTTATTACATGTCACCCTTAGTGGTTCAGCTTTCCTAATCAAATCCTAACAGATACGCGTACTACATTCAAAAACAAAATTGTCTAAAAACTCTCCTTCTTCTAGCATCTTCACAGGGTTTTGACATTAAGCTTAAGCTACGTCCATAAAGACAGCAGGAGAAAATGTCATTATATTCTGCTTTATGTTTATGATTTTTCTCCTTCTCTTCCTTTATTCCTGTTTGGTTATTTTTTCTAATTTTGTATATAGAACACTAAGCTTACTGTTTTCTCTTTTATGTTTTAACTTGCACATTTATGAATAGACATTTGCTTCACAAGTGTTGATATTAAGTCTATTTGTATTACTCAGTTCAAAATGTTATTTTTAAATTTTATTTTTCCACAAGTTATTGGGGCACAGGTGGTATTGGGTTACATGGGTAAGTTCTTCAGTTGAGATTTGTGAGAGCCTGGTGCACCTATCACCTGAGCAATAGGCACTGCACCATATTTTTTTTTTTTTTTTTTGAGACAGTCTCGCTCTGCCACCAGGCTGGAGTGCAGTGGCATGATCTCGGCTCACTGCAACCTCCGACTCCCTGGTTCAAGCGATTCTCCTGCCTCAGCCTCCTGAGTAGCTAGGATTACAGCTACATGCTACCATGCCCAGCTAATTTTTGTATTATCAGTAGAGACAGAGTTTCCCCATGTTGGCTAGGATGATCTCGATCTCCTGACCTCGTGATCTGCCCGCCTCGGCCTCCCAAATTACTGGGATTACAGGAGTGACATATTTTGTTGAATTATCTTTTTGACTAATACACTTACTTAGAAAGCTTTTTTTTTTAATTTCCAAAGGTATAGGGTTTATTTTTGGGGTGCAGTGGGTGGGTAAGGAAGGACTATCATTTCATTATTTTTATTGCTTTGTGATTAGATAATGTCTTCTGTAATTACCGACTTCCTGGTATTTATCAAGATGTTATGGCCTATATGTTAATGTGTTTTTGTAAATGTTACATGAGTTTTCAGTGAAACAGACACACAGAAAGGCCAGCCTCAATCTTATTTGAGCTACTTTACAATATATTCATAATTTGTTCTTTTCCTTTAGGATAATAAGGCATTTCATTTTTTGCAGCATAATTGCTTTATAAGTGCAGACTTTTTTTCTCCATGTGTGAAATGTGAGGTGAGGAGGGCAGATCAAAAAGGTCTCCAGGTACAAACAGGGATTCAAATTTATTTTATTTAAAAAGCACTTGAGCTGCAAGAGAGGTATCTTTCTTTAAAAAATTGGAAGTTATATAAATATGTTGATGATTTAATTACATGTTACTCTTGAAGAACAATTTTATTTAGGTACATTTTAATATACTTAAAGGGAATTTAGAAATTTAAATGTTTTAAAATCTCGAGTGCAATGGAGTCCTATTTAATTTATTTAATTACTTTAGAGAGACTACTAATATAAATATCGGAAGGGTTATTAATACCTCCCTCCAAAAATTAAAAGATCAGTTCCAAACTTCTAATTGTATGGCATGCTAGGGTGAGTGAAGAGAAATACAGGCTTTGCAGACTCCACACAAAGTGCTTACAAAGACAGTCATTATTTCAATTTAAGATAATCAAGAAAATAAAGGAATAGCCAATGAATTTACAGCAAAATTGACTTTGAAACATTTATGTTTCAAAGAAACTTGCCAACATGCCAGAATTCAGAGAATAGGGTCTTCAAGAAGACTTCCTGAGGAATATAGTAGAGAATAAGCTTCAGCCAACAACAATGGTTAGAGATATCAACTACTACAGCAACAACAGCACTATCATTCCCAAAAGAGATACAGCAAGACATCAAGATCTTTTGGAAGAAAAAATATAACATCATCTGTCATTTGTCTTGCAAAAAGTATCAAACTAAATATGATTAAGCCACTGGATAGGCAATTTGCAGAAAATACAGTGACAGAAGTACAGGTTGAACTGTACCATGAGCATGCAATATCAGCATATTTCAGACTCTGGGAGACCCTACATGGTAAATAACTCAGGTTTTTCAAAAGATAAATTATAACCCCGTCTCTACTAAAAATACAAAAAATTAGCCAGGCATGGTGGTGGGCGCCTGTAGTCCCAGCTACTCGGGAGGCTGAGGCAGGAGAATGGCGTGAATCCGGAAGGCAGAGCTTGCAATGAGCGGAGATCACGCCACTGCACTCCAGCCTGGGCGACAGAGCTAGACTCCGTCTCAAAAAAAAAAAAAAAAAACAAAAACAAAAACAGAAAGAAAGATAAATTATACAGAAACTGAAGAGATAGTGATAGTGAGACTTGTAGGCTACAAGAAAAGGAAACGAAGTTGGTGAGGCCAAGTTTGAGTGTGTATGGATGTATATTTGAGTATATATGTATTCGTGAAACTGAAAAGAAATGCAAATAATTTATTAAGTCAGGATAATGGTTAATTTTGGAAGGAGAGAGTTGTCATAGAGATGAACAAATTTGAGGACTTCAGGGATGGCTGGCAAAGTTCTATTTTGTGACTTGAGATGTGATTATAATGGTGTTTGCCTTATAATATTTCATTAAGCTAAACATGTTTGTGTATTTTACCTTGCTTTTACACTACAATAAAAAGGTATAAAAAAATTGAAGTAATGAATATTGATTGATTGATGGATGGAGTCTCCCTCCAATCCACCCTCTATTAGCATGTTTTCTGTTGCATAAGAATCTTGAAATCTACAAATTGATTTTTTAAGCCAAGTTTCTCTGTGCAAAGTAGATTCCACCAATTAGATGCACCAAATGAGCTTTAGAAAGCACAAGTGAGGCAGAGGGATCTACTGATATAATTGCTGCTGGTGAGTAAGATGATGATGACATGTGAGGGAAAGCAACTGTGGCACCCATACCTGTCTCCAGTGACTATTCACCACCTTCAGGAGTGTTGAGGGTGATGAAGGACTGGCAATGACCCCAAAGCTTTTTGCCTTTTGCCCTTACATCACATTACTGGGGTAATGTGCTCTGGAACACAATAGCTCCAGTAGCAGCTTCCAATGCATGTTCCTGTAAGTCTTTGAATTATTCATAAGCATTTAATACATTGTATTAAATCTGCTTAATTTACCCAATGGTTTCTGTTTTCTTAACTGTAGGACAACCAACATAAATATATTCAAACAAGAAGAAAAAATTTAGATATAAATATATTATTATATGAAAAAATTATTAATTACATTGCTATTTCTAGCCTCAAACTAAAAAAAATTCTCCTCTTTAAATTTTCTTTAACAGATGGCGAGTGAGCAAAGGGAGAAAAATCTAGCCTTTGTTGATGGCTTCAGATTCCTAGTACACTTAAAACGTAAAGAAAAGAGGCGAATTAACAATGGTCTTGCATTTAGTAGTCATAAAAAGGCTAATGGGGGAAAAAAACCTGGAGCCTCCAGTCTGAGAACATTTTTTAATTTAAAAAATAGGTATACATCTCCTTATATTGGCAGTGTAAATTATCAGAGTAAAAAATAAAAATGAAAGTATAACATTTTAGTACATACTAGATATATTGGAATTTATTTGTTCTACAAAAATCAAAGAGAAAAAATAAACATGTCAATTGAGTTATATTAGCAACAATACAGACAGAATACATCAATCAATGATCCCAGTCACATTTTCAATCTCATTTGAGTGTTGGTCCTACACACTCCAGAATAATTTGTGCATATTTACCTCATAGGTGTAACCAAGAGTGTTAAAAATAATTCCAAACAACAAAGCATAACAGAAACTTATAAACTGAAAAACTGTCAAGTTGCTTAGCGGATTTCATTGGCATCTGAGAGTACATGCAAGAAGTTCACATGAATTAGATTTCCCTGGCTGTTTTCTTCTCCATTTTTCAACTGACGCATACATCCGAAAACCATGCAAAATAATATCAAGGGAAGAACAGGGAAATAGGAGGATTACTCCAACTCAACAAATTTTGCTATAACTGAGTTGTTTAAAAACTCACATGTAGAGAAGAGATTGACTGGTAGTTTTTTAAATTTGAAAATACTTTCATAAACAGTCTGGATATGCACAAGTAACAGCATTTTACCAAGAACTTCTTATAGTAGCATAATCCAGTGATCACATTATCCTAAACCCTTATCAATGCAGAAAAATACTTCACATAAGACAGCTCATATAATACAAAACTTTATCTACTAATCTATCCATCTGACTATCTCTTCACCTTAATGAGTCAAACATCATTCTTATTCTGATGACAATTGTAATGTGAATTCATCCTAAAATCAATAAACCAATTTAATATTTATTCATTGTAAAGAAGCAATAGCATAATGATTAAGCAACAACTTGATACTTCTCTTGATTAATGACAATTGCGAACAGACAGAAAAACAAGTTTCCAGAAGCTTTAATGTAAGAACCAGTGTAATTTTCTAGTGGAAGTTACTTTTAATTTTTCAAATTAATACTGACACACGTATACAGATGTGAATATTTACACACACATATACAGACATCAATATTTAAAACACATAAATGAAAATTTACCTTTTAAATTAAACAAGTCAATTGTTAGCTCAAGAGACTATCAAGTCCCATAAACGAAGATATCCAGGGGTTAGCACCCAGAATGATACAATGCCTAACATTTATTGACAACTATCTGCTTTATATTATTTACTTCTTTTATGCCTCAAATAACTCTGTGGTGTAGAGACCACTATTATCTCCTTTAACATATGTAGAAACTGAGGCTAAGAGGTATTAAGTGCTTAGCTCAAGTTTACACCACTAGTAGTAGAAGTAGTATTAAACACTGGTTAAAAAAAAAAAAAGATAACCAGAGTCTAAGACTTTTAAAACTACACATTAGACTTCAGATTCTGCAGACCCTTTTAATGCAGGGGTGTCCAAACTTTTGGCTTCTCTGGGCCACACTGGAAGAATTGTGTTGGGCCACACATAAAATACACTGATACTAAAGATAGCTGATGAGCTTTACAAAGAAATCACGAGAAAATCTTATAATGTTTTAAGAAAGCTTATGAATTTGTGTTGGGCTGAATTTAAAGCCATCTCCTGAGCCGCATGCAACCTGCAGGTCATGGGTTGGACAAGCTAGGCTTAAAGCTTATACAGTTCGAGGACACCTGTTTCAGGAAAAGAAAATCAAAATAACTAATAAAAGGTGGTTGTTTCCATTCTAGGGCCTTCGAGGAAATCCATGCAAAGGAGAAGTTATAAAACCTAAGTTTTACTAGCTTTATGGTAAATCCACCATCATTATACCACATAGTATTCTAAAAGTTTTCTTAAGCATTTTTAGAAACAAACATAATTTGTAGTTTTTATTGCTACTATATATATCCAGTTCCTTCACATATTAAAATTTACACTTTATCTGTTTTTATCTATACCCGATTTTTAACAGGTTTTCCATCTGCATTCAATTATTGTCAAGCTTCACAGCTTCCTAAACAGGTAGAGGAAGATGAAGTTTCTTGTTAACAGTCTTCCTATAAATGCTCCAGAATTCCCTCAATTGTGTTATTGCAGATAGTGCAGATCATTTAAAATTATACTTGCCTGCTTATGTTGCATTCTCTGCAGAACATCATCTCTGTCTCTGGAAACTCCAGTGGCAGCTGGCACCATCCTTACTATTGCTTAACGAGTCCATGGCCATGTCACTGCAGTTATCCTTGGTAAAAGAGTGTCAGCATCTTGTCTAAGAGATATACCGATAAAACCATCCACCACGAGTCCTGAAGTCCTAACTAAGATTTTTAAGTGTTTATATAACATGCAGAAGTACCATGAATATTGACTCCTCACACTAAGCCACCAAGAAATGTGATAGTTCCATTTATATATGTAAGTCCTCCAAAGGCTTTCTGTAATCCTTTTTATTAACAGCTACAGAACTTTACTATCAATCCAACTACTTAATCTCATTATTGACTTGCCTTATAGAGTTGT
Source organism: Nomascus leucogenys (assembly GCF_006542625.1). NCBI lineage: Eukaryota > Metazoa > Chordata > Mammalia > Primates > Hylobatidae > Nomascus > Nomascus leucogenys. The sequence goes on along the minus strand of NC_044402.1, from coordinate 42,550,679 downwards.
CTGCTGATCAGCTACACCTTTGAGGGTATTTTGGCAAATGTTCTTGAGTTTTAGAATTCTCCACAAAAGCACAGAAAATCAATAGCGTCTCTTCCAGAAGATTCCACAGTTTTATATTGCAAAAAGCAGCACAGTTTTGAAAATATTCCCTGGACAAATAAATATGTCAAGTAAAATAATTATTTCTAGCATTTTTAAACACCACCTAAAACATTCTACATAAACGAAGTCCTTGAGTCTGAACATATTTGTACATGTAACTGCAACCAAGAGAAAGTTCACATTCAAAACCTAAATTGGCCTATTTGTATCCCTATTTAAAATAGAATTATGCTAATCTTGTGCTTACATAAGCATGTTTTATTTTATGTTAATACTGTAGACGTTATTATCTAATAATTTTAAAACTGCTCAGGCTTTAAACACAATATCACAGACTTTCAAGCTGTAAGCTTGTTCCTTATTTGCTTAGTACATTAATGAAGAAATAAAACAAAAACCGATGAAGAAAAAATACATTCCTTTTATAACTTGGCTTAATATGAACATCTAAGAATTTTCTGTTTTAATTATCTTTCATAAATGATAATTAATGCATTTCATTTGTTTTCTCCATTTACTCAATCATACCAGAAAATAACAACTTGATATTATCAAATACTGTGGTTGCAACATATCTTTCCCTTTGTGGATACATGTTGGATCATATATAAGACACTATATTTTATCAATATCATTTAGAAAATTCTAAATAACAGTTAACTCATGAATGTTTGCCATCATTTAAAGATGATTTGCAAAGTAGGGTATACAGAATGATTTTTCCTCTTTCAATACTTGCAATCCCAGTAAGTACCAGCAGGTGGTAGTAATACTTTGTATACATTAAAGCTGATATTGACCCTACCAGATTTATTTATAACAGTAACAAAACCTATTTGTGTACAAAAACATACTTATTACATTGAGAATGTATTACTAAATGCAGATTCATTATTTTTACAGCCAAATATTTCAAGAAAAAAAATAACCAAAATGGAAAGCAATATAACACTTTAAAATGAAAGCATGGACTCCCCATAAATTCTACTGTTAGAAGCTGTGTCTCTTAATTCCAGTTTTAACCTCTTAGGAATTAAGCAACCATCGTGTCTGTACAAAACAAAGTGTACTGATCTGCAACTCATTTCATATTTTCTGATTTGCAGAATTCTCCTGCCTCTCTACTCATTCTGCATTATCAGAAAGAAATATCATGACTGTATTGCTTTGATGATGAACTAAAAGTGGTTGGTAAAGATTGCTACACTTACAGCAATTTTATGGACGTCATTAACATTCGAAATAAAATATATCTAGAGTTTTCTTGAATAGATCACAAATTGGTTTAAATGTTAAGTAGGAGTGGCTTGGGGAAGTATGTGGAAAATCATTGCTTCTCTGTCAGAGGCTAAGATCCTATAGCAGTATGGAGTTCCTAAGGATTATAGGAATCTCGCTAGCTTGTCATACTTTAGAAGCATCTCACTAAGTGACTCAGTTGCTAACTCTGTATAATTGTCATAATCTCCTAGTTCTGCTTTGATCTATATTTCTTCTCCTCATTCCTTGCTCCTCTTTTCCAACAAATTGATTATTGATATTGAATGTCCTAACTGGAACTGTCACTCCTGACATTTTTATAGTCTTTGTTTCTAGAATAAATTGTTTTCATTAACTTGCTTTTCTGAAATTTCAGATGTATTTTGAACACATTCACATTCATGAGAATAGTTTCAAAATGCACTCAACTTGAGCCCTCACAAATTCTTGGCAATTACAATTTGATAAGAACCCTCTAGAAAGAAGAGCCTAACACAGCATTGTGACTAATGTTCTGTGTCACAAAAACTATGAAGGCATTGCCTTATTAAAATTTAGAAACCTGTTTTCAGTTTCCTCATGGCTATCTTTACTTCTTGATTCCTCAAAGTATAGATTACTGGGTTCAGAATGGGAGTAAAGATGGTATAAAACACAGACAGAATCTTGTCTGTGAGAAAGCTGCTTAGTGGCCACATGTAGATGAAGATCCATGGCCTAAAGAACAAGAAGACAACAATGAAATGAGCTGTACAAGTAGAAAGGGCCTTAGATGATCTCTGGAAGAATGATGCTTCACAGTAACCAGGCCAATAACATATGAATTCAATAAAACAATAAAGCAGGACAACGCAATTATGCCACTTGTTGAGATCATAAAGAGGCTCGGAACATAAGCATCCATACAAGCCAACTGGAACACCACAGGAAGGTCACAGAAAAAGCTGTCTACCTCATTGGGACCACAAAATGGTAACGTGAGGGCAAATATGACCTGACTCATTGAATGCATGATTCCCACAATCCAGGAAGCCACCAAGAGAGCAACACACACCTGGGGACTAATGACTGAAGCATAGCGCAGGGGCTTGCATATCGCAATATACCTATCAAAGGACATGGCCATGAGTAAGATGATCTCAGTTGCAGTGAAAAGGTGGAGAAAGAATATCTGGGTAAGGCAGCCATCAAAAGAGATGGTTTTGTGACCTGTTAGGTAATCTGTAATCATCTTTGAGGTGGCAAAAGAAGCAAGAGACATATCAATGATTGAAAGATTGGCAAGCAGGAAATACATAGGGGAGTGTAGGTGAGGGTCCACTATAACTGTGATGACTATGAGGCTGTTACCCACCATTGTTGCCACGTAAAGCAATGAAAACACCATAAAGAAAAACATCTGTAGTTCCCAGGAATTAGAGAGCCCCAGCAAAACAAATTCAGACATGGTAGACTTATTGGCCACATCCATTGTCTTGATTCATAGGCAGAAGCCTGTATCATGAAAAAAAAAAAAAAAAGAAAGTCAGATTCAATGGAAGCAAAAGATTCATTTCCAATTGTCTACTTTCAGAAATTTTATCTTCTCTATAAAACTTATCTTGATTATTCTTTCCATCCTTCTCATTTGGTATATTGTTTTGAATGGAAATTATGAAATATTAGAGCTTATAGCAAAATGTTCCTTAAATCATAGGTATTGAAAAGAACACTTTCTTTTCTGATACTAAATGGCAATCCAACCAAGATAATATCATTCTGAACAGACCTACCTACCTATTTGTCCATCTATTCATCTGTGTAAGTCTAACCATAACAGTAAGAACTTACTTTATGCTGACAATGTGTGAAACACACATACACATACATGTTTAGTCATTTGGAATTTGTCCATAAAGATATCCTTACTGACGAAAACATATAAAAATTATATCACATATAAGGGCTCTTAAGCACATTATAGTGAAGTTTCGATGGACAGTTGTAGAGCTCTTGTACATTTCCAGAGATGAACTGTTAAAGTATTCCCAGATAAAGTTTCCTGTTTGAAACTCAAAAGAAATACATAGAAAGTTAGTTTTGCTGATATTCATCCAGAGAAAGAAGACCAATTTATTACAATACAGTCATATAGACAAAGGAAAGGCATTCAACTTCTTCTGGTCCTTTCTTTTTAATTAAAATGTGAATGTGTTCCTTACAAATATTCATAATTCTATGATTTAAAATTTTATATCGTAAAGGATATATAACAACATTTTCATGGTAAAGTGCTCAAAGATCAATCTCTTTCATTTCACCTGTTTGAATTCTTCTTCTGTAAATGCCAACATATGTAAACTGTTGTATTGACCTAAGCTGCATGGAATAGGGATTAGGAAATGGGAGTGGGAAGGGCAAATATTTAAAATATTTCAGTAGAACTCACTTGTGAAACACTTTTACTTACCAGATCTATAGCAGAACCAGGGCTTCAGATTATTCAATGTTAAGCAGGCTTCTGACAGAGCATAGAAGGCAATTTAAAATATAAATAAATGACCTAGTTGAATCCTTAGTTGTGTACCAGCTGTGGATAAAATGGATGTTGTAGGGACATGGGAATTGAACAAGAAATCATCTTGCAATGGGATTTATTAAACAACAAAGATGGCATTATTGAGTTCACAAAGGAAAGACATTTCAAGAATCTTATGGGAATTTACAAAGATTGTTTTCACCTGGACCTGAGAGACTCAGGGACTAGAAGTTGGGAAAGTCCTAATTTCAAAAAGCCGCAGGAAATATCAAATCAACTAATTTTAATAAGCACTCTTGGTTCTCTAATGCTATATTAGAAGCAACGGAGAACAAACTCCAAACATTCACCTCTGCTTCAAGTAATTTAGAGTTATTTGGAAATATTAAACACCTAATAAATAAAACAATTGGTGAAAAATACTACCAAATAAACCTCGTGTTCAGTCAATTCTCAGAGACCATGGATGAACTAGACTTTCGTTAAAAAAAAGAAAACTGGTAATGTGCAGAATCTATCCAGCAAGTGTTCTTGCAGGAGACGTGTCATGAACTCGACTTAGAATGAAAACTAAAATGTTGATTGGCAGAAAAAAAAAAATGCACGTGGAGGGAAAACAATGCAACTTAATTGCCATGAAATGGGATATTTAGTTAGCAGTTTAGAAGAACAAGAATGCTTTTCTAAAAATTTAACTTGATATAAAAGATAACGGGTCATTTGAATATCAGGGGCAGAATTATGATTATTTGAAAGCAGTCTTATGTAAGCATTTATTTAGATAGTTTGGAGAAGGGAGAAATTTAATACAGATCATTAAATGAAATGGATATAAGGAGATAATTTTGACTAAGTTACCAGAAATGTGAGTGTGATTGTAATTAATTAAATGAGACATCCAAGTAACTGTCATTATGAATATTTTTATTTATTGAATACTAATAATATGATTATTCTCCTGTGCAGTCTATGTAGTAGACTGATTTTTTCTTTTTCAGACAGTTTCACTCTTGTCACCCAGCCTGGAGTGCAATGGTGCAATCTTGGCTCACTGAAACCTCCGCCACCTGGTTCAAGCAATTCTCCTGTCTCAGCCTCCAGAGTAGCTGAGATTACAGGCATGTGCCACCATGCCCTGCTAATTATATTTTCAGTAGAGGCAGGGTTTCACCGTGCTGGCCAGGCTGGTTTCGAACTCCTGACCTCAAGTGATCAGCCCACCTCCACCTCGCAAAGTGCTGGGATGAACAGTGAGCCACCACGCCCAGCCGACTGAATTTTAGAAAATCAAAACTGATTACCTTTTTGTATATGGCTCATCCCTTCAGGAACCTTTACATGCTGTGGAAGGAGTATAACCCTCATTTTATCTACCAGAGCCTTGGATACATGACTTACTTTGTTCAATGTAATGTGACTAGAAGTATCATATGCCACACATGAGCAGAAGTTTTAAAAGTGAATGTGTGACTCCAGCACTGTTTATATATTTTATTTTTTTAACTCATCAGGGTCTTAGGATAAATAGAATACAAAGAAACATTGAGAGACAGACACACGCGCACACACACACACACACACACACGGGAGAAATACAGAATGATGAGATATTATATGTAAATATGGAGTACCAGCCAGACCCTAGCCATTTTATACACTCCAGGTGAGGCACAAGATATGTTAGGAAAGCCTTTCTGAAAGTTCCAGTACCAGCGGAGCTCCCAGGTAAATAATGCAAGTGCATGAGTCTTTCCTATAGACCGGAGAGTGGCACGTTACATCTTTCTATTGTCAAAGTGGTTAAGCTGAGAACTACAGTTCCCAGAATTCTTTTCTCCACGTCTTTCTGTATTGGAGTTGTCTGAAAATAAATTTGTTTGGAATTTGAAAAGCAGCCTAAAGCACCAGCCACTACTCTCTGATCTTTGCGGCTATACAGATGCAGAGGCGCCAACAGCTTCTAGCTTGTTTTGCTCTCAGCCACTTCACTCTGTGTCCACCTTTTTCCCTACTTCTGAATTGGAGGATCAACAGAAGCCTCAGGCTGCCTGCCTGCAGATCCTCAGAAGTAGCAACTGAACAAAAATTTTTCTACGAGCAAAATTTGCTCCTTTCATGACCTCTACTTCATTGGCTAGATGGGCTTGGTTTCTCGACTGACTGGCTATTGCTGCCTCTGATTCTGCAGCTCTCTGTTTCACGTCTTTGCTTTCCTAAGTCCTTCCACAATTGTTTAAGGTCTAATTCCTATGGTAAATGCCTTATCCCACAGTGCGTGGTAGCTCTGCTTTCTAAGTTGAACTCTATTTCTTAACCTAAGTCAAAACTAACAATGTAGATAAAATCAGAGATGTTTTGATTTTATCCCTGACATTCCAACATGTCATTCCTATTGTCCCCTATCATCTCCCTCTCCTTAGAGGTAAATGAATACATATATATATTTTTTCATATAAATATATATGTGTGTGTATGTATGTTCATATAAATATATATGAATATTATATATTTATAATATATACATATATATTTATATATGTATATTCATATATAAATATATTAGTATTATATATTTATATATAATACATACACACACATATATACACATATACCTATTTAAATATATATGTGTATATTTAATATATTTAATGTTCCTCCATGGGATTTCATTATTTTTATATTATTTTATATTCCTTCTGGAATATACAATATTATAAATATATTATTTTATATTCCTTCTGGCATTACCTCACTGTAGTATCATCTAGAGCAGGTGTTCAAGCTGCTAGAATTTTGCTGCCTGATAGAAACATTTACTATATGATAGTTGATAAGTGGTATCTCATTGAATTTCAACATATGTTCGTATAAAAAGAGTTTGAGCATCTTTTATATAGATAACAGCTATTTGCACTTTTTTCCCATTTTATGCAGGGTTCTTGGTCTTTTTATTCTCTAATTTAATAGTTTTTTATGTATTGATATATCAATGCTTTGTTTTAATCTCTCAGTGCAAATGAGGAAATTGAGATTTATGATAATGTGGTGATGTACTCAGTATAATATAATAAAGTCTTGTACTGTGATGTAAACTCAGGCCTCCAAATCTGAGATTCAATGTTCTTTATATTATACTAGAGGCATATAATGCAGTTTCATCAAGTTATTTCTTTTCACCTTATGAATACAAGCTCTGTGAAATATAAATATTCAAAACTTTCTTGTTAATAGAGAAATATTTAAGTATGGGTGGCATTTAAATTTTATTGATTGTTATTCTGATTTTTAGGAGATATTAAAATTTTGATGATTACTTCACGTTCTTTACAGTTAGAATTTATAAACCAGAATTTTTTCACTTTTCACTTTTTTTCCATTACTCCATAATGACTCAAGTGAATAGTACAAAATGTAAATTCTTGAATGTTCATTTTATTATTTTCTGTATCAGTTTTTTTCCAAATGGGGATACACAGGCCTTATACTCATGTATTAATGGAGGAACTGAGAGATAACACTTGTAGTCTCACAAGTCAAATAATAGATACTATTTGTCTTGTCTTTGCTGTGGTCCAAGATACGCATCATTCTTTATATTTTCCCAGCCAATCACATCCATGCCCTGTACACGAAACATTTACGAGCAATCATGCATTCTGTAATTCACCTTTAAATATGGCCAAACCAACTTGAAAGTTTTAATAACTCCCACTGCAACTTGAACATCTCTTTATTCCCCAAGCAGCAGCTGGTCTTTTTCTTGCCATGTAATTCACAAAATTATTTCATATCAATACAGCTGTCATAAGTACAAAGGTCTCAAGGACTGTGAGTCTCCTTTCCCCAGAAATTAGGCAAGCGATTCACCTAACTTCACTGTGAAGCAGTTGTCCTTGCTTTCAGGAGTTGGTTGAGTGTTTTATTACATGTGTGGAAAGGATCTGAAAATTATCTAGATCAACGCCCCTATTTTACATATGAAGACTTGGAAGCATCGGTTGACTCAGTAAATTACTCGATCCCACATTCCTAGGACAAGATTTCAATTCCCATTTTCTGATTTTCAGGTCACTGTTATTCCTGGTACACCAATTTAAATGAGAGCTGTGCTAGAGACTTCTATTTAAATATCAGGTAGGCGAGTGCAAAAGAAATTAAAAGTTTCTGGGATGGGTAAAGCTAGAAGAACAATGTGAAGGTTTTTTGTTTATTTGTTTTTCAAAGGCCACACAATTTTTAATAGAAAGCCAAAGAACAGTAGGTAGTTGAATGAGTAAATTGGGCTTGGTCTTAGAACAATTTGTTTAGAATATATAGTTACAACAGAGGTTTGAGAAGAAAAGAAAAACAAATGCTTGGATTAGTAGAAAGATGAAAAGGTTTTGTCATGAATTTTGAGTACACATCATTTCAATTGGCTTTCAGTGCACTTTGCAAATTTCAGATCTCAGTGAGACAGAGATTTCCTTAATCAGCCAAGTTAACAACTTTTGAGGTATGTTATATTACATAACTTCTAAATTCATTACTATCTTCTGTCTGATGTAAACTTGTCTCAAGAGTTGCTCCATGTAAACTCTGGAAACAGGAAGAGTGTTGTTTGTTTCAAACAGCTTCTGTGAAATCAATAATTTCTAGCATTTAAAAAATGCCTGGCTTCTGGCAGCATGGTATTTAACAGTCTTTCTATTTAAAATATACTTAGAAATGTATGAGTACTTCAGCCTTTAACCAGAACATATTCATTAGCCTCTGAAAAATGTATGGCATTGGTGACATACATCAAGCGTCATTCATAATATCTGTATAACTAAAATAAAGAACAAATAATTAGAGGTGATTTCCCTTTTTTTTTTTTTTTTTGAGGCGGAGTCTCAGTCTGTCGCCAGGCTGGAGTGCAGTGGCATGATATCGGCTCACTGCAACCTCTGCCTCCCGGGTTCAAGCGATTCTCCTGCCTCAGCCTCCTGAGTAGCTGGGATTACAGGTGCATGCCACCATGCCCGGCTAATTTTTGTATTTTTAGTAGAGACGGGGTTTCACCATGTTGGTCAGGCTTATCTCGAACTACTGACCTCGTAATCTGCATGCCTCGGCCTCCCAAAGTGCTGGGATTACAGGTATGAGCCACCGCGCCCAGCCATTTCACTTTTATTCTAGACAATCTCCACTAGAAAATTGAAACAGATGATGTATCTCTATAGTCATTTTCCTCCCCTGTTTGATTCCTTTTTCTGAGCCACTGCAAGAGACCAGTGCCCACACCTTTCCCACTATTGTGTTCCCACTAATAATAAGCTTTGATCCTCAAATATTCCTCACCCGTCTTTCACCCTTCATGATGTTTGAAAAAGGTTTTCACTCCCTTTTCTTACAAAAGCCTGCTGTCAGCAAGCTGTGAAATTTAAAAAGTATTTCACAAACTAAGGAGTAAATATTTGAAACTGTTAATTTTTATTTATTTTATGAATATTTGTATTTTACTTGTAAAATAAATTGCTAAGTCATAAAAAAAGATATTTAATTGAATCATTTGAAATACCTAGAAAGGCCATTGGGAAAAATATTTGGCCACTGTGAGTCCGGAAAAGAGACAATAGGGAACTATCTGATGGTGGGCTGCCACTAAATTAGTCCATGCAAAAATCCCACTTTGAGTTTGATTGCTGTATTTTTTTCGTAGTTCTCCTCCCAAATAGAAATGCTAGACTCCTTCCAGAAATCAGAGCAAATGGCCTGGAGCAATCACTCTGTGGTAACCAAATTCATACTATGGGGTCTGTCCAGTTCTTTCGAACTCCAGATTTTCTACTTCCTGCTTTTCTCCATAGTTTATGCAGCCACTGTGCTGGGGAACCTTCTTATTGTGGTCACCATCGCATCAGAGCCACACCTTCATTCCCTCATGTACTTTCTGCTGGGCAATCTCTCCTTCATTGACATGTCCCTGGCCTCATTTGCCACCCCCAAAATGATTACAGACTTCCTTAGTGAACACAAAGCCATCACTTTTGAAGGCTGCATGACCCAGATATTCTTCCTGCATCTCTTAGGGGGTGCTGAGATTGTACTGCTGATCTCCATGTCCTTTGATAGGTATGTGGCTATCTGTAAGCCTCTACGTTACCTAACAATCATGAGCCGGAGAATGTGTGTTGGGCTTGTGATACTTTCCTGGATTGTCGGCATCTTCCATGCTCTGAGTCAGTTAGCATTTACAGTGAATCTGCCCTTCCGTGGACCCAATGAAGTAGACAGTTTCTTTTGTGACCTCCCTTTGGTGATTAAACTCGCTTGTGTCGACACATATATTCTGGGGGTGTTCATGATCTCAACCAGTGGCATGATTGCCCTGGTGTGCTTCATCGTCTTGGTGATCTCCTACACTATCATCCTGGTCACCGTTCGGCAGCATTCCTCTGCTGGATCCTCCAAAGCCCTCTCCACGTGCAGTGCCCACTTTACTGTTGTGACCCTTTTCTTTGGCCCATGCATTTTCATCTATGTGTGGCCTTTCACAAATTTCCCAATAGACAAAGTACTCTCAGTATTTTATACCATATTCACTCCCCTCTTGAATCCAGTGATCTATACCCTTAGGAATAAAGATGTCAAGTATTCAATGAGGAAACTAAGCAGCCATATCTTGAAATCTAGGAAGACTGATCATACTTCTTAATTTTCCTCATAGGAAAATAAAATACTTCTTCAGCATTTATCCCCCTCATTCAATTGGTCAACATATTGATGCTATTGCAAGAAATCAATTAGTTCGTGGTAGAACTGTTTCTGTAATCAGCCTCAGCTGTCATGAAGTTCTGGTCATATTAATTGTTTCTTACACAACATGACATTTACTGTAGAGCATTATAAAATGTATACTTAATGTTTTATGTGAAAGGACCAACAATATCAAATATTTATTTTTTTAGATCTATTTGAATATAATTTCCTTTGAGACTTTCACATGTTTTAAGAAAGAGTAGATTTCCTCCCTATCTCTAGCAATAGTCTCTAAGAAAAAAGACAAGTATAAAAGCACCAGCACCTAGTATAGTACCCTATATGCTAAAGTAGCAATAGAATGTTTATTGCTGACAAGATGCTAATGAATGTGGGTTTTTTGTAGCTCAAAATTCAGAAGGCAATAGAGGGTTTTTGGTAAGTAAAAATATTTTCCATTTAATATGTTTGTAACCCATTGTGGGTAAGAATAGGAATGTATCTTACTTATCTTTAGTCCCTACGTTCCCTAGAGTGGACTTCATAGTTTTAAAACAGTGTAGGAAACTCCATGCCAATTCTTATAGTCCTATCTATATCTATGTCTATCTATATCTATGTCTATCCTATCTATCTATCTATCTATCTATCTATCTATCTATCTATCATCTATCTATCTATCATCTATCAGATTAAAAGGAACCCAGAGTACTATACAAGAAATCTCATCCACAGCCCTGTTCTACAAAAGATAAAAGTAAGACCCAATGATACACTAGGTTTTTCAAAGTCATGCTAAGTAGAGACAAAATCTACATCATTCACTCACAAATATAGATATTTATTTCCTAAGCAGTAACAAATTGTTTTGATGTCATGATGTTTACTGTACCATGTTTTAATCCAAAGCCACATTCTAAACAGTGGGGTTTAAAGGATCTGAGCCATTCTCCCTATGGTTAAACACAATATCTGATGTGAGGAGTTCATTAAACAGAGGTTCCTCAACATATATATCTAGTAAGTGGAGGTTTCAGAAAATACAAATCATCGAGTCAAATCTATTTATTTTACAGATGATGAAATTGAGAACCAGGGAGTGATATTACTTTCCCAAGTAAGGTATTCAGTGAAAGAATCTAGATTGCATAAAAGATGCTCTCTCTCTCTCTCTCTTCCTTTCCCTCTCTATTGAACTAGGGCCAGATTATCCCCAAGAGCATTTTGGTCATTGTCATTCTGAGAGCTACATGTAAAAGAAATGTTTAATGTATAAAACTGAACTATTGTAATCACTAATAATTAGCTAATTCCCTAGAATTGTCAAAATTTACATAATATTCTGAGTAATATTTCCTTAGCCTGAGTATAAATAAATACAGATGGATATTTAGATGACTGATGGATAGATTTTAAGGAGTCAAATAGATAAAATAGCCAATAGGTGAGTATATGGCAGATAGATTAATAAATTGATGGATGGATGGATACATATATATACATATGGCAATATAGGTGGATAATTTATCAATGATAAAGAAATGAATATACAGCTTAGTATACTGACTCAGTAGTTTCTATAGGTTTATATCGAGCCTGTACCAACTGTAAATTGCCTCACTTGTTTAAAATGGCTATAAAAGTTAAGGAAGTTGGCATAGTTAAAAAGATGTAATCTTAAATGTGTTTCTTGTGATGAAGTACAGCCAATTCAATTTATGAATGTTTTTAATGGTTACTGGAGAGATCTAATAATCAAAAAAGGTTAAACAAAATGTAGTAATAATGTTCTTTATTTATATGGCTCTCGGAACAGTATAAACCTGTCCTTCTCAGTCCTTGTAATAAGACCAAATCTCTTAAGTTGGGTTGTTCATATTTTGTTTTAGTCAGTAGTCGATGGTTGGCTGATTGAGGTTGAGAATATAGTATAGTTGTTTCTTTATCAGGCTATGAATTTTGTGTGCCTGTTCATCATCTTCATATATACATTACCAGAATTATAACCAAATAAATGTCATGGTTTCCATTATATTAAAGTTTGCATATGCTATAAAATAAAGCCATCAGTTCAAAGCCTTAGGAAAGCAACCTAGGAAATTAACCCTAAAGAAAAAATACAGATAGGTGATATAATCACAAACCTAAGAAAATTTGAGTAGAAGAGTATTCCAGTTCCCATTCGAATCCATCCATTGATGGAGTCCTCTCTTTCCCTGCCTCATATTGTCTATTGACAATCACTTATCTGAGCATGCTCTTTAATCTTTGATTATCACAGTCACAGAGAAGCCTAACACTGAGTGCCCAAGGTTCATTGTTAAAGGCATACCTAGCAAACACTTCAAGGGACTATTGAGTCTAATTTCAAGATGTTATGTCTAAAACTCCAAGAGTTGTTGGCCTAATCAAAGCTATCTGAAGTGTGGTTCTGTACAGTCATTTATTTCTTCACTTTTTATTTTTTTAATTGACTAGATTTTTCTGTTCTCCATTTACCTCCATTGAGCTTACATGGTTTTAGAAGTTGATTTCTAATTATGGTCTAATAAATGAAACCTGGAGTAAATGTAGAGAGATGTAAAAACACTTCCCATTGTGCAAAAAATTCAATGTATACATGCGCAAAGAAAATTGAGATTTGTCTCAAACTGGATGAGCTTCAAACACTGAGACCTCAGCACCAAACTTCATTCCTGGCATAAAAGTTCCTTTAGTCATACTTCTCTCCCCACAGCAAATACATTGCCGCTACTTAAACAACTACTTTCCCCTGCTCATCTTAGAAGGTGAGATGGTAGTCAGCAAAGTGCTCTTCCATATGAGATGTGGTCAGGGATTTGTGAAACTTCACTATAGGAAACTTGACAAAGAAAGAATGCGTTTGATATGCCATTTTTTTCTGGTCAGTTATAATTTTGTCCCACTCTTCTTCCAGAAAATCTATTTTTAAAATAATTTTACAATATTTGTTTCAAAATTTTCAATGGTTTTAGCAGTAAAATACAGTGTAGTTTTATAACATCACCCTTCAAGGTTTAATCTAAGCCCCATCTCTTCAGGGAATCTTCTTCAATTCTTTTATTGACCTCTCTGTCTTTATTTTGTTCAGAGCTAATATGTCTTACATTTTTATGCATTGAAATATATTGTTACCTAAACAATTCTTAAGACTGTATTATTTCTTCTCATAGTTGACAAGCATTTTGAGAGCGGACTTTTCCCTTTCTTGTTTTTATTGTTTTTTTATTGTTGTTTAATTGTTGGCAAATTTGTTTTGTTTTGCTTTGTTTTTAGTCTCTGCTATAGTATTTGATTCAGTGAACAGTTAAAGTGGTGACTTGTTACACTTTTGAAGTACAGTAATTATCTTTTTCTAAATAAATGTCATTTTTATATTTTCCTTATTACTATTCCATTACTCTTTGAATATAAAAGACCGTAATCATAGAAATGTTGAAGTGAAAAGAATTTCAGAGATTATCAAATGTTCCTGTCAAATTCTGTCATTAGCTATGGGACCTTCTGCCAGTCAGTGATGTGATTAAATCTTCTCTGAGGTCCTTTCAAGCTCTAATATTCTGGTGTGTAGGATTCCTGCCTTCCAATTCATTTTGTCCAGTGGTAGTTCACACATAAAACTTCCTAAAAGCTGATTTCTGGGAGGGTGACTGAGAGGATCCCAAATAGGAAAAGAGTGGTGAGGAAGTAAGGGAAAGAGAAGCTGATGGGATTTCTATTAATATATGAAAGACCATAAAAATAGATGGAACCACAACTGGTATCTGTGGTCCTCAGAAACCCAGTTACCAGGCCTTTACCTACCAAGGTTCTACAGAAAAGGAGGGATGCAGAGACATTTTCTAGTGTTTGCTTTTATGTTAATGCTAGTGACCCCTAGTTTTCTAACACAGAGAAAAGCAAACATATCAAGAGATGTGTTACACATTCTGTATCATGGCCATGAAAAGTGTGTTAATTGAGTAGGAAATCACAGTTCTGTGAGTTTGGAGTCTGTAGGAAATGAGCCCCTGATTTTATATCCCTCAAGTGGTTCTGGTGAACCTGGTTAATCACCATGTGTCTGTTAATGACACTGAGCTTTGAGAGGAAATGCCCTGAGAAGCCTCTGAGGCAAGACAGCAATCCTCTTCAGGATAGAAATTAAACTGCACTAACATGTAACATATCATATTCAATATGCATCACACTCTGCCAGAGATGCTTAATTATATATGAATATGTTGTAATTAAGTTTGTATGTTAAATATTAATTGAATTCTTAACATTGTATGAGGTATATGTTATTATTACTGTTATTATTATTATTAATTTGGACATGGAAAAATTGAGAAAAGTTTAAGTGACTTAACTAACATTGTACTACTAATAAATTACGGAGCCAAGATTTAATCTGGACTTGCTTTCCTTTCTTCCTTCCTTCCCTCCTTCCTTGCTTCCATTTTATATTTCCAGTATGTTTTTAATACTATGAATACATAATAGTTGTATATATTTATAGGGTACATGTGATGTTTTGATACCGGCATACAATGTGTAATGATCAAATCTGGGTCACTGAGGCATCTCTAATCTCAATCGTTTATCATTTCTTTGTGTTAGGAGCATTCCAGTTCAACTCTTTCAGTTATTTTTAAATACACTTAACTATAGTCACCCTATTGCGCTACCGAATACTAGACCTTACTCCTTCTGTCTGACTGTATTTTTGTACCCCTTAATCATATCCTCTTTATATCTCCCTCCCCACTACCCTTCCTAGTTCCAGTAGCCATCATTCTACTTTCTCTCTCCATGAGTTCAATTTTTTTTTAGCTGAGATATGAGTGAGAAATATGAGTGAGAACATGTGATAGTCGTCTTTTCATGCCTGATTTACTTCAGTTAACATGATGTCCTCCAGTTCCACCCATGCTTTTGCAAATAACAGGATTTCATCATTTGTATAGCTGAAAAATATTTCACTGTGTATGTGTACCACAGTTTATCCATTCGTCCATTGATAGACACTTTGGTTGATTCCATATTTGGTTATTGTGAATAGTGCTGAAATAAACATGAGAAAGCAGATTCTCTTCAATATACTGATTTCCTTTCTTTTAGATATACACCCAGGAATGAGATTGCTGGATTATATAGTAGTAGTACTTTTAGTTTTTTAAGGAGCCTCCGTAATGTTCTCCATAGTGGCTGTACCAGTTTACATTCCCACCAAGAGCATACGAGGGTTCCCTTTTATCCACATCCTCACCAACATTAGGAAAAAAAAAGAAAAAAAACATAACGTATGTTTCTTTAGTCAAGCTGTTCAAAAGCTATTAAGCTGACTTACATAAATATCACATGTTCTCACTCATATTTGGGAGCTAAAAAAATTGAACTCATGGAGAGAATAGAATGATGGCTACTGGTGGCTGGGAAGGGTAGTGGGGAGGGAGAGATAGAGAGGATATGGCTAATGGGTACAAAAACACAGTTAGACAGAAGGAATAAGGTCTAGTATTCGGTAGCACAGTAGGGTGACTATAATTAACAATAGTTTACTGTATATTTAAAAATTACTAAAAGAGTTGAACTGGAATGCTCCTAACACAAAGAAATGATAAATGCTTGAGGTTATGGATGCCTCAGTTACCCACATTTGATCATTACACATTGTATGCCTGTATGAAAACATCACATGTACCCCATAATATGTACAAAAAAATTCAACTTTTACATTATATTCAGAGGGTACATGTACAGGTTTGTTTCATGAGTATATTGTCTGATGCTGAAGTTCGAGGTATAAACGATCTCATCACCCAGGTAGTGAGCATAACTGACTTCTAAAATATCACTTACATTTTCTTATTATTTTACCTGACAATACTTAAGGTGTTCCCATTGCCCTGTGTGGCTGAGATTATGTCATGAATGTTGTAGATCTATGGTAAAATACTTACACTTACACCTAGCTATGTGCTGCATGTCTTCCTGACTAAATTGGATGATTCTCCAGAGCACTAGATTTTGCCTTCCTTTGCATCCATCACTACCATTGGCACAAAGTTGGTACATTATTTTTGCTGAAATTGTCATGTTCATAATTAAAAATGTAACTGTTTAAATAAAAAAGATATTGATAAGAAATTCTATAATGAAAGGGTGTATATCAACCTTGATAAGAAGATAAAACTGATGCATGATATAATACTAAAATAAAAATAAGGTAATATAATAAAAAAGAAAAAATCAGAATAATATCAAAATATATAAAATTGAAAGTGTGCTTTCCATCCCTGCTCGTCTCTCCAGTTTCCCTTGCATGTATGCATACACATGCACAAACACACACGCATCTGAATCTACTTTATTAATTTTATTTAATTTTTATTACCATATCTGTGGCTTCTTTAACCAAGTACAAGCAGATTCAAATATAGATGAATACTTTTTGCCTCTTATCATTTAAAATGAGTATTCGTTTTACATATCTGAACTTATTTTTTTGTTTACTTAATAGTATGGAAGCTTTTAATATCAGTACAGAGAGTTCTAATTATTTTTATCATTTCATATTATTTCACTCTATGGATAATTTAATTTGTATCTTACTGATAGATAATGAAGTTCTCTCCTATTTACTTTATTATAGTGCCACAATAAGTAATAGTGAACATATACCATTTCTTACGTATCCAGACGTATTCATAGAATAAATCCTCAGTAATAAGATTTTATTTCAAAAGGTATGCACATTTGTAAATAGAAAATTGCCTTTATAAGTAGTTTAATGTCTATCTAAATGCCTAAATCTTTAGCTTCATATCTTACCAGTCTCCTAAGCAGCATCTTTTTCTTCTAAACTGATGGATGAGTTCCACTTCTCAGAACACATCATGTTGTTTTACCCTCCACATTTTGCATATGCTCTTCCTTTTGCCTAGAATGTTCTCCCCTCAACCTTGCTGTCCTAAGATCCTATTTTAAGATTCTACTAGACTAACACCACATTCTGTTACATCAATTAACCTTCCTTTATACCTGTCATAATTGGCCAATCCCTCCTGTATATTCCAAAACTAACCTGCAGATACTTCTATCATTGCAGCTCATTTAATATTTCAACAAGTGCACGAGTATCTGTGTATGCCAGGCATTCTGTTACTTGTTGGCAATAGAGCGTGAATATGATGTATTTCGCTCTACCCTCAAGGAATTCCAGTCTAGACGGGGGATATAAAGGTATTCAATAAAGAATAGCATAATCATTTCTAATTATAATTATGCTGTGCACTATTAGGAACATGTATAGAATAGCGAAGGAACATATAATGGCGGAACCTTCCCCGGTTGCTGTGGTCATTGGAAGTCTCCTTGGAGAAATTCCATCAAGGTTTAGTCCTGAGGGTACATGTACAGGACATGGGCAGGTTGAGCAAATGGATATCATTACATAGATATAATAGCGTTTGGAAAAGGCCCCAACAGCATGGAGCCTGGCACACTAGAAGACAAGGGAAGTTAGTGTTCGAGGGGGAGAAAAATGCAAAATAGGGCTGAGGAGATAGGCAGAATCCTACATTGTACTAATTTGTTGCTTTCTATTTCCCAGCCTCACTGCTATTTTTTCTGTAATCCATAAAATAATGCCCATCACATTATAAACTTTTAGTAATAAATATTTGAGAATAAATAAATATATGATATTAATCAATAGTGGATGAGAATTGTCAAAACTAGTGTCAAGTCAGAATACTTAACACCCGGGAAAACAAGTGCTGAGCAGTGCCTCCCTCATGAGAGATATCTAGATCTCTTCGGCAATCCTTCCTGCTCCCCTCCAGGTGTTCTGTCATCTTAATGTCTAGGCTTCCACCAACTGCCACAGCAGTGAAAATGCAAGAATTGCAATGCAGAGGAACAGATTTCTATACGCCAATAAGGTCATTTCAGAGTATGGGAGGTAGAGAGTCTCTGAGAAGTTGCTTCAAGACATAAGGTGATGAGGAAAGAAGGCAATAAGAGGGAAAAGAGAGACTTCGGTCTGGAAATTACTAGGCTAATAGTCCAAATAAGTCCACATAAGCCAAGTCTCAGTATGTTGGTCAAACAAGCAAATTCAAAGTTATACAGGAGGGGTGGAAAGAGACAAGAAGAACAAGGATAACTTTTCTTCTGTAGCTCCAATATAGTCTTCAAGTGCAGACTGTATGTTTGGGACCCTTGTATCCACTACAGAGAAAAATAAGATAAAACTTCCTCAGCAAATCACCCAGGAAGTCTGTAAAAAGTTCTCACAGCAGAAACTAGATAAAAGTTAAGCAGCTGCTGGTAGTCTGCCCCCACTTACTCAATGCTTCCCCATTACCTCTACAATAGGCCTAATGTCTTTGTTATAGTAGCATCCATGGCTCTGACCACCTCCTATCAGCACAGATTCTCCTTCCACTACTACTAACTTAATATCTTGTGCTCCAGAAATAGTAAACCAAATGTAGCTCCTGAATTCATTGGGCATTTTATGCTCCTCTGCCTTTGTCCATGCTCTTCCCTTCCGGCTTATTTTACTCCAACCTGTCATCCAGATCTCAAATTCAGCACTACCTCTGATCTCCAAGCTTACTCTGACTTTGCCAGGGACATTTAGACTTGTCTTTTCCTAGGTTCCCATATCACTACATGCAAATTTATACCATGGCAATTATCTTTCCTCTTGTTAGAATATAATCTCTTCAAGGATAGGAAAGTTGTATTATCATTTCTCTTTCCTCAGTACATCTCACAGATTCTGATATGTAAAAAGGGCCAAAAAAACATTTCCTGGATTATCTTTATGGAGAGGAGGCTAAAAGGCAGAAAATCCAACTTATGACAGTCATCTCCTCCCTACTAATTCAGAGATACTTCACGTAGAGAAAAATCCCATCCTCTTGTAATTAGACGTATCCTTGGAAGAGCTAGCATAGCTCTTCAATGTATGATGAAATGCCAATGACTGAAAACAGATTTGTGCTAGAGGACAAACAGAAAACGAATCAGGACACAAGGGGAGAGAGGTATAAAACAAGAAGGGGATAGAAGTATAACAGATTCTATAACCCTGCTTGACCTAATGTCTCATATAGGATTAATTTGTAAGAACATTATATTCCTGGTGATTCAACAAATGCTATGTTTGTTGAGAGTAAGGCATGAAAGGCTAGGAACAAGGGTGGATTACAGTAAAGTGAGACTTAGAGATGCAAAGAAAAGTTGTAGGTATGGTAGTAGAAAGGGCGTGTTCTGTTTTGCACCAGGCTGCTCTATTCATATAGGCAGAATTGCTGGTGTAATATATATGAATGGAGTGGCCTGGTGCAAAACAAAACAGACAGATGAGGTCTCTGGTTGTAATTCGATCTAAAAGCTCAGCTGCAACTTGGAATTCTGGCCAAATATTGGCAGGCTTGTATTTACTTGTTTCATTTTTCATGAAAATAAATAAATCTGTATTTGTTTGTGAAATTTTCCACTACCTAATTTTGGTAATTAACTTGATTTCTTTATAAATTGAGGGAACACAAAACATGTTGGGAATAGAGGACAGTTGTGGCTTGCAGCGTGCTAACTTACAAACTCTGCTTAGAAGATGATGAGAAAATTAGAACAGAGAAGCTAATTCCCCAAGCCACAAACCTGGTAAATGGTGAAAAGCTAGATTCAAATCAGGCAATCCAGTTTCAATTATGGTGCTCTCCATCCCCACTCCAGGGGTTCCTAGCTGTGTGTGTGTGTGCGCGCATATACAAATGCATCAGATATCCTTTTGGAAGTTTGGTGAAGTCTGAACCCTTCTCAGAATAGTATCTTGCACACATAAGGTAAAATATACAGGTAATTACAAATGGCCAATAAATACATGGAAAAAATGCTCAGCATCACTTATCATCAGGAAAGTGCAAATCAAAACCACAATGATAGGTTGTCTCACTCCAGTTAGGATGGCCAGTATCAAAAAGACAAAATAATTAATTCTGGTGAGGATGTGGAGAAAAGAGAATTCTTTTGTTTTTTTTTGAGACAGAGTCTCGCTTTGTCGCCCAGGCTGGAGTACAGTGTTGTGATCTCGGCTCACTGCAAGCTCCGCCTCCCAGGTTCACACTATTCTCCTGCCTCAGCCTCCCGAGTAGCTGGGACTACAGGTGCCCGCCACCACGCCCGGCTAATTTTTTGTATTTGTAGTAGAGACGGGGTTTCACTGTGTTAGCGAGGATGGTCTCAACCTCGACCTCGTAATCCTCCCGTCTCGGCCTCCCAAAGTGCTGGGATTACAGGTGTGAGCCAGAAAAGAGAACTCTTATATGCTATTGGTGGGAATATAAACTAGCACAGCCACTATGAAGAATGATACAGAGTTTCCTTTTAAAAACAAAACAAAACAAAACAAAACAGAAACTATGAACAGAACTATCATATGATCCATCCCTCCCACTACTGGGCATTTATCCAAAGGAAAGAAAATCAATATATCAAAGAGACATTGGTAGCCTCATATTTATTGCAGCACTACTCAACAATTACCAAGACATGGAATCAACCCGTGTCTGACAGCAGATGAAGAGATTTTTTTTAATGCAGTACATATATACAATGGAATATTACTCAGCTATAAAAATAACGAAATCATGTTATTTCCAACAACATGTATGGGACTGGGGTACATTATGTTAAGTGAAATAAAGCAGGAACAAATAGCTGTTCATCACACGTTCTCATTCTTATGCGGAAATTTTAAAAAGTTATTCTTGGCCAGGAGCGGTGGCTCACGCCTGTAAATCCCAGCACTTTGGGAGGCTGAGGCGGGCGGATCGCCTGTCAGGAGTTTGAGACCAGCCTGGCCGACATGGCGAAACCCTGTCTCTTACTAAAAATACAAAAATTATCCAGGCATGGTTGCAGGCGCCTGTATTCCCAGCTATTCTGGGAGGCTGAGGCAGGAGAATCGCTTGAACCCCAAAGGCAGAGGTTGCAGTGAGCAGAGATCGTGCTATTGCACTCCTGCCTAGGCAACAGGGCGAAATTCCATCTCAAAAAAAAAAAAAAGAAAAAAAAAGTTTATCTTACAGAAGTAAAAAGCAGAATAGAGATTACTAGAGGCTGGAAAAAGGAGAGAAAAAAGGAGAAAGAGATATTTGTTAAAGGACACAAAATCACAGCTAGATTAGAGACATAAGCTCTTATGTTTTATAGAACTGTAGGATGACTATAACCAAAAATAATTTTTTTATATTTTCAAATAGCTAGAAGAAAAGATATCAAATATACCCAACAAAAAATCATACATGTTAGGTATGCTAACTACCCTGATCTGATCTCTACATGTTGTATGTATAACATCACTATGTACCACATAAATATGTAGAATTGTCAATTAAAAATAAATTACACTTAAGAATATAAGAACACGAAGAAAATTAATTATACTAAACTATAGTATTCAAATATTTTTTCAATTGTGATATAGTAATACAAGTGCTTTCTGAACATACTGAATAAGATCTAGTGACAATCTAATAGCTAAACCAATTTTAAAATAGTAATGATCCATAAACAGAACTAAAAACAAAAACCACATGATTATCTCAATAGACGCAGAAAAGGCTTTCAATAAAAGTCAGCATTCCTTCATGATAAAAACACTCAACAGACTAGCCTTTGAAGGAACATATCTCGAAATATTAAGAGCCATATATGACAAACCCACAGCCAACATTATACTGAGTGGGCAAAAGCTGGAAGCATTCCACTTGAAAACTGGCACAAGACAAGGATGCCCTCTCTTACCACTCCTATTCAACACAGTATTGGAAGTTCTGGCCAGGGCAATTAGGCAAGATAGGAAGAGAGGAAGTCAAACTATCCCTATTTGCAGATGACATGATCCTGTATCTGGAAAACCCCATAGTCTCAGCGCGAAAGATTCTTAAGCTGATAAACAACTTTAGCAAAGTCTTGGGATACAAAATCAATGTTCAGAAAGCACTAGTATTCCTATACATGAACAACAGTCAAGCTGAGAGCCAAATCAGGAACGAAATTCCATTCACAATTGTCACAAAAAGAATTAAATACCTAGGAATAAAGCTAACTAGGGAGGTGAAATGTTTCTACAAGGAGAACAACTTTCAAACTACCACATCTGAGGAATAAGTGGAGGTTGGGAGGTTACTTTTAGCAGGTGATTGGGAACGTACTCAAATTTGAGATTTGTTAAAGTTTATTTTAGTTATCACATGAAAGAAGCAGCACACATGAGGAAAGGAGAGCTCCAGGGCTCCATGATAACTCAGCATGCCACAAGAGAACACTGAGACACAATTAAATGAAATCACAACAATTATAGATGAGCAAGATAAAAATATTGAAGTAAAGATATAGAAATTTTACAAAAAGAAACAATTAGAAATTCTGGAGCTAAGAATTCTATGACTGAAATAAAAAAAATCACTAGGTGGTGTTCAAAAGCAGACTTGATCAAACAGAAGAAGGAATCAGCTAATCCAGACACCAGTCATTTCAAGTTATATAGACAAAGAAGCAAAAGAAAAAAGAATAAAAAAGAGCAAATGAATCTATGGACTTAAGGGACATCATAAAGTGAAATAATATACTGATCACAAAAGTTCCAGATGGAGGAGAGAAAAATAAGAAGGAAAGTACAGTACTGGCTAAAAGCTTGCCAAATCTGTAGAAGGAAAAGGACATACAGACACGAGGCCAAATGGAACTCAAATAAAACAAATTCAAGGGAAGTCCACAGAAAGACATATTATAATTAAATGTCCAAAGTCAAAAAGAGTGAATTTTGAAGAAGCAAGACAATGCTGAAAGAGAAAAATTCTCAACCAAGAATGCAATTTCTGGAAAAAATTTTTCTTCAAAAATGAAGAATAAAGACTTTCCCAAACAAAAGCTGAGAGAGACAACTTCATCACCACTAGATTTGTCATAAAATAAATGACAGGTGAGCTCTTCAACTCAAACAAAAAGATACTAAATAGCAAAACTGAGCATATTAAAATATAAAACTTACTGGAAAAGGTAATTATTTAAACAAATACAAAATTGTGCTACATTATAATGGTGGTGCACCTTTTTCTAATATGAAAGTCAAAAGAAAACAAAGTAGAAATTATTATAACTACAGAAGTATAATAGTAGATATACACATATAAAAAATGTAATTGTGACATCAATAAAGTGGGAGAAGTAAAAGTGTAGAATTTTTTATATGATTAAAGTTGAGTTGTTATTAGCTTAAAATAAACTTTTTTTTTTTTTATTGCTCATTTTATTTCAATGCCAACTGTCCTCACAGAAGAAACTGTTCATGTCACAGGCTATCAGAAGCACCATTCTATTCCCTAGGGACTGCATCATTGCTTATGAACAGCCTACTTTTTAAAGTTTGCAATCACTATAAAAACATCAAATAGTCAAACTAATAAATTTTTTAAAACCAGTGCCCATAACGGCTGAAACTTTATGGAGGGGGAATGAAGTGGCCCCAGCAGCCAGGATGCTTGCTAGTAAAACCCCTTAGAGGAGGGGCAAGGGGCTGTGGCCAGGAAGATGTGGGGGACAGAGCGGCAAGGCAGGACGCTGCAGAACCTGCTGTCAACGACCCTGGTCCTGGCTGCTGGCTCTAGCCACCTGGATGAACTGATGTCTGTGGTGCCCCCAGCACCCTGGAGGACCAGACAAAGGCAGCAGAAGGCTGAAATACATGGTGCCTCCTGTCCTGGAGTGGGGCCTGAGGAAATCAAATACTGCCTCTGGAGCTTGTTCCAGTAAATGGTAGTGTAACCCAAGGACAGTTAAATTCATTCCTAAATGGGAGCTTCTCCCAGCACCCACTCCTCAGAGCCCTGGCCCTCTCCTGGTAATAGCTTCCTCCACACTCTTCTTCAACTGCACAGTGCAGGACTGAAACTTAGAAATCGCCCTCCTTCCTCCTATCTTAAACTGGGAATCAGTTGCCATCTATGCTATCAACCTTCTTCCTCCCTATGCTATCAACCTCCTTCCTCCCTACACATCACTGAATGAAGACAAGAAAACTGTTGCTGTTGCCCCCCAGTGCCCCACTCTGCTGGCCAGGAGGGCGGGCCTGGGGCCTAGTCGGACTGCTCCTGAGACGATGGCTGGCTGGGCTCACCCAATGGTACCTCTGCATCTTGGTCATCAGTGTTCTCCTTGTCAGTATCAAACAGGACGGTCAGTGAGAAAGATGACGGAGGTGGTGGTGGCGGTGGCGGGGGGGAGGAAGTGGAGTGCAGAGAGGTAGCCTGGCGGGAGGAACTGGGGCTGCGGTGGAAGCGGTGGAAGGGGCGGCAGTGGCGGCGGCGGCGGCAGGTAGTAGCTTGGCTGGAAGTCTCCCCCTGGTTCTGACGCCAAGCCTCCGCCTTGGTACTGGCTGCGGGACACATGCCGGAAGCCCTGCTGCAGGGGGACGCCAGGAGGGGCGTCCAGGTAGCCCAGCGGGAACAGGCAGTAGGGGTGCATGCTGGAGCCGCCAGGGTACTCAGGACCCAGTGCACGGTCCGGGTTGATGCTCAGAGGGCGCCCAAAGTCGGTGAACAGTGGGTCGGGCACGGGCTGCAGCTGCCTGCGCAGGTCTAGGGGGCCGGGGTAGCCACTGCCTGCGGCCTCTGCCCCAAAAGCAGGTCCCGCAAGGCTGGGCATCGCCACGGCGGCCCGCTCGCTGGGTTCCACGTGGCCGCGGCCGCCCAGAACCGGCTGGAGGGTGCTCGGGCCGGGGTTCCGGCCCCGCGGGGGCCGCTCGAAGACGTAGGCGGCCGCGCGGCCCTCGGGTCCCGGCTCGGCGTCTCCGGAGGGGGTCCCCGGGGGCAGCGGACGGAGGCTAGCGCCCCGGCCCCGGCCCCGGAGGCCTGCTCGGGCCCCTGCGCACACAGGGCCACCTCCTGCTGCTCCTCGGTGGCCTGCGTTTTGAGCCAGCTTAAAATAAACTTTGCCTTCATATATATGATGTTTTACATAAGCCCCATGGTAACCAAAAAAATAAAATACTACAGAAAATATACAAAAGAAAAGGGAATACACAAAAATATCAATGAACACAAAAGAAAACAGCAAGAGAAAAAGGAAAGACAAAAGAATTATAACACAGAAAGAAAAAATAAAATGAAGTGCCATAGCAACTCCTTACTTATTAATACAACTTTGTAAATACAGTTGTCCCACAGTATCCCTGAAAGATGGGTTTCAAGATCCCCTGTAGATATCAAAATTTATGGATGCTCAAGTCCCTTATATTAAGTGATATAGTATTTGCATATAACCCATGCACACCATCCCCTATACTTTAAACCATCTCTAGATTATGTATCATATCTAATAGAATGTAAACAGTATATAAATACTTGTTACACCATCTGGTTTGCATTACTTTTATTATTCAATTGTTATCATTGTTATTTTTATGGGGGTGTGTGATTTTTTATGCATGGTTGGTTGACTCTGTGGATGTGGAACCTACATCCAGCTGACTGTAAATGGAGTAAATTCCCCAGTCAAAAGACAAAGAATGTCCAAATGCATTAAAAAATAAAATCAAACTATAGGCTGTCAACAAGAGACTATAGATTCAAGGACTCCCAAAGGCTGAAAGTGAAATGAGGGAAAAAAATATTCCATGCAAATCGTAACCAAAAGACAGCAGGAGTGGCTAAATTTATACCAGGTAAAATAGACTTTAGGTTAAAAACTGTCACACGAAATAAAAAAGGTCATTATATAATGATAAAAAGGTCAATTATCAGGATGTTAAAACAACTATAAATGTATAGGCACCCAAGATCAGAGTACCTAACTGTATATAAGGCAAACATTGACAGATTTGAAGGGAGAAATAGACAGCAATAAAATAACAGTGAGACACATCATTATGTCAATTATGCCAATAATGGGAATGAATCTCTAGCAGAAAATCAGTAGGGAAGTAGCAATTTTAAACATCCTATAAAACAAAAGGACCTCATAGACATGTACAGAACTATCCAGCAACAGCAGAATACACATTCTTCTCAAGTGAGCATATAACATTTTTCAGGATAGGTCATCTGTTAGGCCACATAATAAGCACAAGTAAATTTAAGAATATAGAAATTATATAAGTAGGAAAAGTATCTTTTCTATCTATAATGATATAAAACTAAAATCAATAACAAGCAAAACTAGAAAATTCACAAATATGTGGAAATCAATACACTCTTGAACAACCATTATGTCAAAAAGATATCGAGGGAAATTAGAATGTATCTACATATAAAAAAAGACCAAAAACACAAAATAACAAAAGTTAAGGATGCAGCTAAAGTGGTATTGAGGTAGTATAGCAATAAACATCTACTCTAAATATAAGAAAAATGTCCAAAAACAAACACCTTACTTTAAACTTCAAGGAAGAAAAAAGGAACAAATTAAGCCCAAATTTACCAGAGGAATTAAGTAATAGAGATTAGAACAGAAATATATAAAATTCAGAATAGGAAAACAATAGAAAAAATCGATGAAATATAAAATAATATTGGCAAATCTTAGCTAGACTAACCAAGAAAAAACAGAGAAGACTCAAATAAATAAAATCAGAAATGAAAGAAGAAACACTACAACTCATGCCATAAAAATGCAAATGATCATAAGGGATTACTATAAGCAATTATTTGACAATAAATTGGAAGACCAAGAAGAAATGATAAATTTCTGGAAATGTACACCCTACTATGACTGAATCATGAAGAAATAGAAAATTTAAACAGATCAATAATGAATAAGAAGATTGAATCAGCAATAAAAAAACTGATTAAAAACCTCTCAACAAAGCAGCTCAGGAAGAGATGGCTTTGTTAATAAATGCCAGCATTTTTTAAAAATACCAGTTCTTTATATACTCTTCCAAATTACTGAGGAAAAACCACATTTCCAAACTCATTAAATGAAGCTAGTATTTCTGTGATATCAAAGCCAAAGGCTTTATAACACAAGAAAAGTACAGGTCAATATTCTTGATGAATACAGATGCAAAAAATTCTCAACAAACTGAAATACTCACAAACAGAATTCAACAGCACATTAAAAGTACCAACCACAGCGAGGCGAGCCGAGCCTCAGTGGCCCAGGCTCCAGCCTCCAGCATGTGGCGGTGCCTCTTCCTTCTCCTAGTCCTCCAGCCCAACAGGAGAAGCTCCCGATGCCGGCCGCCCTCCTACTGCTCTGTCGCCACCACCAACTGCAACGAAGTCTTGTCCCAGGCTCCAGGGCTCCAGGTTCCATCCATCCTCCGGCCTCCAGCTGGCGAAAGTCGCGACCTCCCCCAGTTCCCTAAGGCAGGCACAGAAAAGCTCCCCCACTCCACAGATAAGAGCCTGAAATGAGGTGAAGCGAACTCAGCATGCTTTATATAGCAAGGTTACGCAAATGAGGTTCCTGGACTACATGTTCTGATTGGATAAGAGAAAAACCTCTAGGCCTACTCTGATTGGACTTTATTTTCATGCTGTGATTGGTTGTGTTAAGACTTGCTCTCATCCAATCAGAATGTGATAATAAAGTCCAATCAGAGTAAGCCTGGTGGTTTTTTCTCATCCAATCAAAACATGCAGTCCAGGAACCTCCGTGGGCCTAACCGCAGTATATAAGTGATGCTGAAGACCTATGACACTTTTTCAGGTTCTGCCATCTTCACGTATAGTTGGGTGTAGAGAACTAGGAGTCCGGAGTCACTGGCCGTATGCTGGAGGCTAGAGCCGCGGGAGCGCCGCTCGCCTCGCTACGGTTGTTGGCAGTGACGGAAACAACGCGACTGGAGAGGTAAGAGAAGGAAAACAGTTTTGGGATAGATGGAGGGGACTAAAGAGGGTAGTTAGTGCCAAAGGGAAAAAAGGATAGCTTAGCAGGAGAACGCGTTGCGAAAAGATGGCAGGGAAAAAAGTTTTTGGGTAGATGGAGGCGGAAAAACAGGGTGGAGCGGGAAGGAAGGAAAGTTTTGCAGAAAGCCGGTGGGTAAAAAGTTTCAGGGTGGATGGAGGGGGAAAAGAGGGTTGCAAGTGGGAGGAGGAAAGAGAGGGTGGTGATGGGGGAAAATGGGGACAAGCAGTAGGGAGAGAAGGTTTTGTGAAAAGACGGTGGGGAGAAATACCGGGGGGGGGAGTTTTTGGGTGGAGGAGCAAAAGAGGGCAGCAAGTGGGAGAAGGAAAAAGGGTAGCCAGCAGGAGGAAGACAAGGTTTTGTGAAAAGACAGTGGGAGAAAAGAAAGGCTGTGGAGAAAGAAAAGACAGTGGGTAAAAAGTGTTTCGATAGATGGAGGGGGGAAGAGGGTGACGGGAGGAGGAAAGAGGGTGGCGAGAGGGAGCAGGGATAGAGGGTTGAGAAAACGACGGAAAAATAGTTTGGGGTAGACGGGAGGGCAAAAAGGAGGGTGGCAAGCAGAATGGGGAAAGAAGAGCACGAATGGTCAAGGAGGGAGACTTTGAAAAGATGGGGGAAAGAGGGAGGTCAGCAGGAGTGGGGAGAAGGCTTTGTGAAAAGACGGGGGGAAATGTTTGGGTGGATGGAGAAGAGAAAGAATGGCAAGGAGGAACGGGGGGAAAGACGATGAAGAAAGCAGTTTCTGGGTAGATGGGAAAAGAGGGTGGTGAGCAGCAGAGATTGGGAGAAGGTTTTGGGAAAAGATGGGGGAAAATGTTTTTGCTTAGATGGAAGAGCAAAAGACGGTGATGAGAGCGGGGCGGGGGACGGGTAGCCAGCGATAAGGTGAAAAGACGGTGGGAAGAAACAGTGGGGAAAGGGTTTGAGTAGTTGGATGGGGAAAAAGAGTGTTGAGCAGGAGAGTAGAGAAGGCTTTGTGAAATGATGGTGAGGAAAAAATGAAGTTTGGGGGCAGATGGTGGAAGAAAAAGGGTGGCAAGAGGGAGGGGGCCGGCCAGAGGAGGTCGGGAAAAGAAGGTAGGGAAATAATCGTGGGGACAAAGGTTTTGGGTAGATTTTTTTAGTAAGATCATTTGTATTTTTGCTTTTGAGTAGTTTGAGTTTTGTATATTTTGTGTATGAACTCCTTGCCTGATGCATAGTTTGCAAGTACTTGCTTCCATTCTCTGGGTTGTTTCTTCATTTTTAAAAAAATTTTAAATTTTTTTAGAGTTTTGCTCTGTCACCCAGGTTGGAGTGCAGTGGCGCGATCTCGGCTCACTCCAAGTTCTGCCTCCTGGGTTCATGCCATTTTCCTGCCTCGGCCTCCTCAGTAGCTGGGACTACAGGCGCCGGCCACCACGCCCGGCCAATTTTTTAGTATTTTTAGTAGAGACCGGGTTTCACCGTGTTAGCCAGGGTGGTCTCGATCTCCTGGACTCGTGATCGGCGCGCCTCAGCCTTCCAAAGTGCTGGGTTGTACAGGCGTGAAGCACCGCGCCCGGCCTGTGTCTTCATTCTACCGATTGCTTTCTCTGCTTTGCAGAAGCTTTTACGTTTAGTGTAATTACATTTTTGCTTTTGTTCCTTGTGCTTTTGATGTCTATTTGAAAATTCCTTGTCCTCTCCAGTTTCATGAAGCATTTATCCTATGTTCTCTAGTAGTTGCATAGTTTCAGGTCCTACATTTAAATTTTTATTTCGAGTAGATGTTTGTATATGGTAAGATAATGGCCTAGATGGATTCTTGTACATGTGGCTGTTGGGTTTTCCTAGCACAGTTTATTGAAGAGATTGTCCTTCCCAAATGTGTGTTCCTGGTGCCTTTGTTAAAAATGGGTTGGCCGGGCACGGTGGCTCACGCTTGTAATCCCAGCACTTTGGGAGGCCGAGGCGGGAGGATCGCGAGCTCAGGAGATCGAGACCACGGTGAAACCCTGTCTCTACTAAAAATACAAAAAATTAGCCGGACGTGGTGGCAGGCGCCTGTAGTCCTAGCTACTCAGAGAGGCTGAGGCAGGAGAATGGCATGAACCCGGGAGGCGGAGCTTGCAGTGAGCCGAGATTGCGCCACTGCACTCCAACCTGGGTGACAGAGCGAGACTCCGTCTCAAAAAAAAAAAAAAAAACAGGGTTGACAATAAATGGCGTGAATTTATTTCTGATTTCTCTATTGTGTTTCACTGGTCTGTCATTCGTTCGTCTGTCTCTCCCCCGCCCCTTTTATTGATAGTATAATGCTGTTTTGATAGTACCATGCGTGCTATAGATTTGTAGTATATTTTGAAATCAGGTAGTGTGATGCTTCCAGCTTTTCTTTTTATTCTAGATTCTTTTGTCTGTCAGGTATTTTGTATTTCCATATGAATTTTAGGATGCTTTTTTTCTATTTCTATTAAGAATGCCTTTTGTAATTTCCTAATGCTATCCTTCCTGTAACTTAAGACGGGGATTGCATTGATTCTGTAGATCCCATTGGCTGATAAAGATATTTTAACAATATTCTTCTAGTGCATGGACATGGGATATCTTTCCATTTACTTATGCCTGTTTTAATATCTTAAAAAGGGGTTAATATTCAAAATACATAGGCAACTCAAACATCTCAATAGCAAGAAAACAAATAATTCTGCTTTTCAAAAATGGGCAAAATACCTGAGTAGACATTTCTCAAAGTTACATGCGTGGCCAACAGGTATATGAAAACATGCTGAATATCACAAATTATCAGGGAAATGCAAGTTAGAACCAGGAGGAGGTATCCCCTCGTACCCGGCATATGTATTTCTTTCTGAAGGGTTTTGTTGGCATGATTGTTCTTTTTTGCTTGTTTTGTTTGATATGTTTTTCTTTTTTCCCTATAGGTACATTTATTGAAGTGTAGCAAACTAAAAAGCACACAGATCATGAATGCCTAGCTCTACGTATTTTTCCAAGGTGAACCACCACACAGATTAACTCTTAACGGAATTATCAGCACCCCAAAGCCGCCTTGTATCTTCTCCCAGTCGCAATCCACATTTTCACTACCCATTGGTTACTATGCTTACCATCTGGGTGAAGGCATAATTTGTACACGAAATCTAAACAGTGTACTATTTACTTATGTAAAAAACCTAAGCATGTACCTGCTGAACCTAAAATAAAAATTGAAAAAGAAAAATAAATAAATACCTTCCCAGAATATTGCCTATAGGAACAAGTCTAAATTCCTTAATACAGAGTAAAATGGTAATAAAATTCTTGCCCTGATTTTTTTCTCTTAGGCCTATGTCATTTCAACACTACCCATCACCATTCTTCCCCAAACTTTCATTTTTTTGAGCCTAAAACCCTTAATACATTGAATTTTTGTTCAATATTATATGCCCAAAACTATCCTAAGCTGCTGGACTCATGCTCTTTCACAGTCTCTTTTCTGTTCCTTTCAGACTAGTGAAATGATACTGATTTTTAATCTGTCTTTTCGTGAAAATTTCCTATTTCCCAATGTCAAAAAAAGAACTTAGAATTTTTGTCTCTACTTTTCCGTAACACTGATGAATGTCATTGATATAGCCCTAATAATTATGAGATGTACATTGTTACATACATTTCTTGTTTTCCTACTTTTGATGTCCTTAAGATCAGAGATTATATTTTACTCATTTGTATTCCTATCGGAAAAAAAACTGGCTTAAACGTAATATATATTCAGTAATTGTTTGAATGCAAAATGTATTAAAATAGTATAAGTATCCAAGTTGGTGATTCGGTTTAATCTCTTCTGATACCCCCACCCCAAAAAGGCATATGTAAAAGTGCATAAAACTGTGTATGCATATGTAGATCAATAGAAGCATCTGTGAACAAAAAATTTAGGAAATGATTATCTTAGAAACACTTTAGCATCAAATCTTATTTTATTTATTTTTTATAGCTTTTGGGGAAAAGTTGGATTTTTGTTACATGGATAAGTTCTCTAGTAGTAATTCCTGAGATTTTGGTGCACACTGTACGCGATCTGTATTCTTCATTCCTTGCCCCTCTCCCCACATTCCCCTTGTCTCCAAAGTCCCTTATATCATTCTTATGTCTTTGCAACCTCATAACATAGCTCCCACTTATAAGTGAGATCATACAAAATTTGGTTTTCCATTCCTGAGTTACTTCACTTAGAATAACTGTTTCCAGCTCCATCCAGGTTGCTGAAAATGCCATTATTTCATTCATGTTTATGTCTGAGTAGTATTCCATGCTGTGTATATGCCACCGCTACTTACTCATTGGCCAATGGACATTTAGGCTGGCTTCATATTTTTGCAATTGTGAATTTTGCTACTGTACACATGTATGTGCAAGTGTATTTTTCATACAATGACTTCCTTTCCTCTGAGTAGAGACCCAGTAGTGCGAGTGCTGGATGAAATGCTAGTTCTACTTCTAGTTATTTAAGGAATCTCCATACTGTTTTCCATATGGGTGGTACTAGTTTACATTCCCACCAGCAGTATAAAAGTGTTCCCTTTTCACCATATTCACGCCAACATTTATTTTTTTTTATTTTTAATTCTGGTCATTCTTGGATCTCATTGTATTTTTAATTTGCATTTCCCTGGTAATTAGTGATGTTGAGCATGTTTTCATGTTGGCCATTTGTATAACTTTGAGGATTGCCTATTCATGTCTTTTGCCCACTTTGTAAATTTAATTTAATACTAATCCTATTATATATATAAGGATAGATATATATTATTATATACATAATAGGATATAAAAGAATAAGTTCTTATATTCTTATATATATATAATAGTAGAATATATGTATGTATGTGTATATACTTTTTAGAGACAGAATGTCACTTTGTTGCCCAGGCTGGAGTGCAGTGGCACAGTCAGTTCATTGGAGCCTTGAATTCCTGGGCTCAAGCAATCCTCCCACATAAGCCTTCTGAGTAATTGCAACTACAGACATTCACTACCATGCCCAGCTAATTTGGTAAAGACAGGGTCTTGCTGTATTGCCAAGGCTAGCCTTGAACTCTTGGCCTTGAGCAGTCCTCTCACTTCAGCCTCCTAAAATGGTAAAATTACTGGTGATAGCCACCTCACCCAGCATATAAAAATATGATATCAAATATATAGAAGAGATATCCAGGATAAAAACTACCATAAAAATACGATCATGTATATAAATAAAACTTCTTGGTGAAAAATAAAATTTGACCTTAAATATAACTATTATACTTGTAGTAAATTATTATGTAATCCAGATTTTCTTTGGAGTAAGATACAAACTGCTAAAAAACCATCACAGGATAATTTTTTCCTTGAGAAATAAATTTTTTGTTAATTTTACCAAAAATGAATTGTAGGATGTCCTTTGAGAAATATTTAGAATTTAAGAATGTTAGTTGGCATTCGTGTGAGTGAGGCATAATGTGTGAATACTCATGTTATTTTAGGAGATTTTGAATATTTTATCTATTATAATGTATGCCCAAGTGATCAATATTAAGAAGTCTTTACAATGTATTAATACATAGGATATGAATATAGTTTCTTGCTCCTAAAGACCCAATAGCATATATTATGTATAAACAATTTCAAACTAGTTGTATGCTTAAGTTGTCTTTTCTAGAAAATGTAACCAACTTGGACACATAAGTGGCAAGAATATATAGTTTGACATTTCCTTCATGCTACATGAAAGGAAAAGTAAAGGTGTACTTTGAAGGACATTGGCCTGTGGCATAAACAATGGAAAAGAAAACAGTAAAATTAGCGCTTTACTTAGGTTTATGTCCATTTATTACGTGAAAATAGACACTACATCAAAATTATCCAACAATGTACACTTAATCTAATATCTAGCAAGAGGAAAACTGAACACAAAATAATAAAACGATCCATTCAGATCATTAGAAACTGCTAAAAGTTTTCACGCTGAAGGAGAAATCTATAAAATTTAAGAAATAAGCACTGTAGATTGGTTATAAAGCTTGTTTGACATTGAAACACTAATGTTTACCTTGTTATTCATCACGCGCAAACAATATACAGACCCACAAAGAGAGAGGGTAGTGGAAAAAAATAGAAAGTTACTCATTTTCACCAGGCACAGCAAGGAAAGCTCCAGAAGAAATACAGCCTTGAACTAGAAATTGCATCAAAATATCAGTCTCCTGGTTTTTCTCCTCCTGCTTCTCATTTTCTTTCACTAGTTGTTTCTACTTTTCCCAGACAACACAATATTGAATTATGAATTGCCTATGGTGCAGTGTCAATGTTCAATTTTCTCTTAACTCAGTCGCTGAGTGATCGCATCCATGTCCATGTTTTATATACCATCCCTAAAGTTAAGGCAACATTTTAATCTCTAGCCAAATTTCTCTCCTAGATCCTATATTTATATATAGAACTATATTTGAAATATTTAACTTGTATTATTTCCTTAAAGGAATCTCAAATCAAATCTGTCCAGAAGTGATTTTAGTCGTCTCACCCCTTAACTTCACCTCTCCCATATCCGTGAGACCACCATTACTTCAATCCATTGCTTCAATCATTCCATTGCTTCAATCAGTTGCTCCTCTGTGACACCAGAGTTACTCAGATTTTTTTTTTAAGATTTTTTATTTTTTTGGAGCACTCAGGTTGATAGCAAAATTGCGAGGAAGGTACAGCAGTATCCCATTTACTCCCTGCCCCCACACAGGGATGTCCTTCCCATTATTAACATCCCCTACAACAGTGATAAATTTATCATGATTGATGAACCTACACCCAAAGTCTAGTTTGTTAGGTTTCGTTCTTGGTGTTGAACATTCTATTGGTTTGGACAACTATATGATGGTATATATCCATCATTATAGCATCATACAGACTATTTTCACTGCTCTAAAAACCGTCTGCGCTCTACTTACTAATTTTTCGCTCCTCCCTAACCCCTGGCAACCACACATCTTTTGAGTGTCTTGACAGTTTTTTTTTTGTCTTTTCCTAAATGTCATATAGTTGAAACCGTACAGTGTGTAGCATTTTCATACTGGCTTCTTCACTTAGTAATGTTAAGTTTCCTTCATGTCTTTTCATGGCTTGATAGCTATTTTTTTTTGCATTGGATGATAATCCAATTTTGGAAGTAGCACAATTTATTCAACCATTTACCTGTTGAAAGTCATTTGGTTCTTTTCAAGCTTTGGCAATTGTGAGTAAAGCTGATATAAATATACATGTACGTGTTTGTTGTAAACATGAGTTTTTAATCTCTTTTGGCAAGTAATATACCAAGGGGTGTGATTGATAGTATGGTAACAACTTACATAGTTTTGTAAGGAAATGACAAACTATTTTCCAAAGTGTCTGTACTATTTTGTATTCTCACCAGCTATGAATGAGAGTTTCTATTGTTCTATGTACTTGCCAGCATGTGAGTACAGCCTTCTGGATTTTGGCCATTCTAATAGGTGAGTAGTTATATGTCATTGTTATTTTAATTTGCATTGACTTGATTATGTATGATGTCAAATATATTTTTATATGATTGCCATATTTCTGTTTTCTTTGGTAAAGTGTCTTTTAGGGTCTTTGGCTCATTTTTTAATAGGCATGGTTTTCTTATTTTTGAGTTTTAAGTGTTTTTTTGTGTATTTCAGATAACAGTTCCTTATAAGATATCTTTTGCAAATAATTTCTTCCAATCTATGGCTTGTCTTTTCATTCTCTTGATACTGTATTTAGCAGGGTGGAATTTTTTAAAATTTTATGTTTTAAGTTTTGCTTATCAATTTGCTCTTTAATGCATCATGCCTTTGGTGACATATCTAAAAAGTCATCATAAGATTATTATACATTTTTTTCTCCCATGTGAAATCCTAGGAGTTTTACAGTTTTGTGTTTTAGACTGAGGTCTATAATTCATTTTGTATACATTTTTGTATATATTTTTGTGAAGGGTCCAAGTTATGTGTCTAGATGCACATTTTTGTATGTGCATTTCCACTTGTTCCGGCAGCATTGATGGAAATGACTATCTTATTTCTATTCTATTTTTTTTGTTCCTTTATCAACGATCAGCTGACTTCATTTGTGTCCATTTCTGGGGTGTTTATTCTGTTCCATAGACTGTTTAATATTTCACCGATACCACAGTGCCTTCATTACTGCAGTCAGAATTTTAAATGTGCAATATTTAAATTATTTAATCTTGTTTTAAGTGTATGCTTTATATTGCTATGTTGCCAGGAAACGAGGAAGAGTGTTTTTTTTGGGAAATTCTTCATGTTTTTTCTTTTAACTTGGCATATTATAAATAAGATGATTATAATGTGTTCAATGCTCATAGGTGTTTGAGAAAAAATCACCTTCTCTCTTAATTAAAACAGATAAAAAGAAAGAGGAGAGGAGGAGTGGAAAAGAGAGGGAGAGGGAGAAAAAGGAGGAGGAGGACAAGAAAGCAATTTGAATAGCAATTAGAATAGGTCAGCTGTGGAAAATGGCTTATAATCAAACCTAACATTTTTAATGTCAGCAGGAGAAAATCATAAAAGATTATAAAGAATTGATCAAATATTTAATTGACCGCCATAGAGAAAACATGTCTAACGAAGAGCTGGAGGAACCACGAATATAGTCTACAGAGAGCATTATCCTCAACACAAAATGCCTACACTGTGGTTATCAATAATTGAAATTATACTTGAGGTTAACATTGACCTTGTGGAATTTTACTTTCCAGTCTGACATTAGAATTACACTCTGTGGAATACTGAACCCACTTTGTATATAATTCCAACATGAAATATCATTTTATACATACTATGTTTCATATAGAAAGTATTAAATATGTTAGGCCTAGGTGACATTAAAGCAAAGATAAGTAATGCCAGATCCAACCAAGCTCTTGGGAAGAGATAAGAAATGAACAAATAAATTCATAAAATAAAATAGTAACAGTTTTTGAATATGTTGTGGAAAAAAATAGAAGTACATGATAGATTGCAATTAAGTAGTACCTCAGATGGAATACTTGGGAGAACATTTCTGTGGAGTTGGCATTTGTGGAGATACTTGAAAAATGAGAAGATGCCTGCCAATTGAATCACCTTGAGAACAGCCTTCCAGGCGAGGAAGTAGCAAATGCAGAGTAATAGTTAAAGTACTTATCATGGTGAGAAATAGGAATAAGGGCAGTGTGGCTGAACAGACTTCAATATTTGTATAAGGTGAGGATAGGGGTTTAAGCAGGGACCCCATTCTATAAGATGTGGAAGGCTGTATATAGAGTTTGGATTTTTTTTTTTTTTTTTTTTTTTTTTTTTTTTGGTTTTTTTTGAGACGGAGTCTCGCTCTGTCGCCCAGGCTGGAGTGCAGTGGCACAATCTTGGCTCACTGCAAGCTCCGCCTCCCGGGTTCACGCGATTCTCCTGCCTCAGCCTCTCCGAGTAGCTGGGACTACAGGCGCCCGCCACCACGCCCGGCTAATTTTTTTGTATTTTTAGTAGAGACGGGGTTTCACCGTGGTCTCGATCTCCTGACCTCGTGATCTGCCCGCCTCGGCCTCCCAAAGTGCTGGGATTACAAGCGTGAGCCACCGCGCCCAGCCTAGAGTTTGGATTTTATTGAAAGTTCAGCAGGAAGATATTGAAGGATTTAAGCACAGAAAGGCAAGATCAAATTGACATTGTAAAAAAAAGACTCTGACTTATGCTCTATAAATAATAATTATTGATGTGGCAAATGCAGTATTCCAGGCCAGATATAATGTTGACTTGTGGTAGAATTGGGGGCCAGGGTAAAATGAGGTAGTGACAGATTTGAAGTATTTGTTGGAGGCAGAGCTCATTGTACTTACTGATGGATTTGATACAGGAGGGCATGACTGAAAGGAGAAATTAAGGGGAACTTGGATTTTAGCTTCAGAAACGAAATGGACATAAGGTCTTATATGAGACATAAGAGTTAGAGATGGGAATGAGTTGATGTGGCTGAAAGGAATGGAATCAAGAGTATTCTGTTCAATTTCATAATTCAGTTATTGGGACAGTCAAGAGCTTTGAAATATGTAAAGCACTGGGGTTTAAATGTATCATTATTTTTCTTATTATAATTCATATTCATTTTACCCATTATTACAGTTGCAATTTTCAAATGTGTGTGTAATTATTTGTTTAATGTCTTTGGTTACATGGAAGTCAGTTTTCCTCTGTAGACGCTTGATTGACATAAAAGTTCTAAATTCACTCATAATTAAATTAAATATTTTTCAAAATAGATTTCAACGCATATTTTATCAGCTTTTCTGAAAAAAGTATTAATTTTCCAATGTTCAAAGTTTCCCAATTAGCACTATCTTCCAAGCACAAACTTGCTTATTTGTAAGTTCTATTGTATAGTAACCCTCTTCTTTCAAGATGTTAAAATTATAGTTGCAGCTCTTTTACTTTAATTTATAGTAAATCTTTAAGATTAAGTTATATGTTTGATAGTTTTGATTTATTACTGGCCCCTCAAAACATTGATTTTCATATTTCATTGGCTGCAGTAATTGTTTATGTAGATTTTTGTTGGTGGTTTTATTGAGAAAAATAGATGGGGACATATTATATTTATTCTATCATATCAAAACAGTTCTTTGATTTGAGGTGACTCACAGTAAATGTATGGACATTCACTCAGTGGTCCTTGGCATACCTGTCACGTTATATTCCCACAAATCTTTGTAGGCTTCATTTAACTGCCTTACAGCATGTGATGTGGCAGGAGAAAGGTATGAATTAAGTGATCAGTTTTCTCTTTGCAAAGGTTTTAGGCTGGTTTCTTTACTCTTTAAACTGGTTAGGCTTGGGTTTCTCAGAAACTGCCATTGGCTACCTTGAGGTGAGGTTGTGTAAGAGGAGCTTAACTTTCCGGCAGGCCTCATGCTATGTCTTCAAAAAACAAACAAAAAATCATTTTTTAATGGATTATAGAAAATGCTAGTTTCTTTAGTGGCAAGTTTCTGGAAATACTAGTGTCCTTATTGTCATCGTTTTTACTTTTTGCTCCTCGAGATAATTTATTGTTACGTTCAAGAAATTTATATTCAACTGCATATTTGAGTATTGCTTTACTTTTGTTTGTTCTATTTTCGCGCAAAAATACGTGGGTAATGTTTTAAAATTATATGTTAATATACACAAATATAACTCTTAAAACTTGTTGTTTCACTCTCTATAAGTCACAACTGCTTCATTAATTCCGTAAATCTTACTATTTTAAAGGCAGCCATGCTCTGTCATACAAGAGTTGAAGCCATGCCCTGTGTCACATGGAGCCATGCCCTATCGCTCAGGAGTTCACTCATCATGGAGCCATGCCCTGTCACATAAAAGTTCACTCATCACAAAGAAAATGTGAGTTTTTTTAATTTTCATTTTGAAATAATTATGGAGTCACATCTAGTTATAAGAAATAACACAGAGAGATCTGGTGAGCACTATACCTAGTTTCCTCCAGTGGCATTATCTTGCAAAATGATAAAGCAATATGATACAAGGATAGTGACATTAAGATATTTCGCTTATTGAGATTTCCACAGTTTTACTTGTACTTATTTATGTGCACAAATATACTGTTACACAATGTTATCAAATGCGTAGGTTTGTGTACCCACTACCGAAAGTCAAGATTCTAAACGTTCTATCACTATAAGGGGCCTTCCTTTGTATTCCCCTTTTATCATCACAGCCACATCTACTCCTCCTTAACACCTGGCAACCAGGGATCTCTTGCATTTGGAAAACTGTATCATTTCAGAAATGTTATGTACATAGAATAATCCAATGTGTAATATTTTGTAATAGTTTCGTTTTTCCCCACTTAAAATAATTCCCCTGAAATTCATTGAAATTATTGTTAATAGCAATGGTTCATTCCTTTCATTTCTGAATCGGCTGCCATAATATGGATAAACCATACTCAGAAAACATTTTATGTTCAGAATCACATTAATTTACTTTCCGTAAGTGCATAAAAAGTATTTCAATTAGTTTATTTGAGTCACCCCTAGCTCTTATCTCAAAAAATCATAGTACCTGCCCTGTTTAAAATCCATGACTTTTTAAAAACTTTTCTGGAAGTTTAATAGAGAAAAGTCTGCACATCAAAAAGTGTACAATTCAGTGAATTTTACCAAAATGAAGTATATGTGTAATGAAGATCAGATCAGTAAATAGAAAACAATGTTTACTCTGGAAGTTTTTATAATATTCTTCTTTTTCACACACCACCTTTCAAGGATGGCCACTATCCTTAATTCTAAGAACATTGATGAGTTTTTATAATAATCACAAACAATTTTGAGGAATACATACTTTATATAGTTCAGTTATACAGTGCATATTCTTTTGTGTTTGGCTTCTTTAGTTCAATGATATATTTGCTGGATTTATCATTATTGTTGAATCAGTTATATTTTGTTCATTCTCATTATTTGTATAAACCAGGCGACTGTATTCACAATTCTTTATCACTGGTATATTTCTTTATACTTGTTCCAACATATGCTTTCATAATTGTTAAAATCTGGGAGTAGGTGTTGATAACTTGGAGTTGAAATCCTCCATCTTCATTCATTGTTTTTTTTAAGATTACCATGACTATTTTTGGTCTTTTGTTGCCCAATGAATTTTTGAGTCAACTTTTTAAAGTAAAATTTAAAATGAAATAAAAATTTTAAAACATGTTTTGATTTTGATGTGGATTGCATTGAACTTGTATAATAATTTAGGAGGCAATGAAGATCTTTATAATATTCCAAAAAATGAAAATGAACATAAAAAATCCTCCACTTATTTATATCATATTTAATAATTTTCAATTCCTTGCAATTAGTGTAGCAGTCTTGCCCATTTTTGCTTTTATTTCAAGGTATTCAATGACTACTAATGCTACTGGTAAAGATCTTTTTGTAAATTTTATATTTGTTGCTAGTGTTTATAAATATAATTCATTTTTTAATAGTGACTTTGTATCCAGTGACCTTGCTAACTTAGTTTATTAATTTTGATAGGTTGTACATTACTTCTGAATTGTGTAAGTTTACAATTGTGTCATTTTTGAGTATTGAGAGTCATATTCTTACACCATCAGTTTGCCTCATTTTTTCCTCATTACAATGTTGAATAGTCTTGGAGATAGCAGAGATCTGTTATCTATTTTGAGGTATAGATATTTTATATAACTCAATTATACAGTGCATAGTCTTTTGTGTTTGGCTTCTTTAGTTCAATTATATATTTGCTGGATTTATCATCATTGTTGAATTTAGTTACATTTTGTTCATTCTCATTATTTGTATAAACCAGGTGACTATTCAAAAATACAAGCTCATTTTGTTCCAGATTTCAGGGGTAATTATGTAGTATGATATGTGCTGTAGGGTTTTGCGTGTGTGTGTGTGTCCCCACGTGTATTTCTGCTTGACAGTCTATATCATATTACGAGAGTTTCTTATAAAAGATTAAGGCTAATTTCCTGAAATTATTTTTCTTATGAATAGGTATTCCTTCTTTCAAATGCTTCCTTTCTTGCATTTATCAATATCATATGATTCTGTGTTCAGGTAATACATTGTATTGATTAATTTTCAACTGTTTAAGAAACCCTGCACACATGGAAAAAGCTCACTTGTTTATTGTGCCCTATCCTTTAAGTCTATTGTTGAATTTGACTTAATAACATTTTGTTTAGATTTTAATCAATATCCATGAATGAGATTGATGTATAATTTCATTTTTTTAGCACATTACACGCTAAAACGTGCAATGTTCTTGTCAGATTTTCCATTCCTGGTAAAACTCATCTCAAAAAATTTTTAGGAAGACTTTCCTCTGTTCTATTTTTTTGTTTCCTGAAAGAATATGTGCAGTGTGCAGGCTTGTATTTACTTAGTGTCTGAGTTGTTCTTTCTATAAAAGTTTTATTTGTGAGTTTAACTATGTGAAATGTATACATATAATCACCGAAAACCTTTCTTTATTCTTTAATAACTTTGTAAGTAGCATGTTTGGAAGACTTTGTTCATTCTATAAAAGTTCTCCAATTTATTGTCATGAGTTGCTTATAATAAGTGCTTATTTTTCTTACAATGCATAATATTTACAAAAATAACTCCTTCCTTTTGACAATAAGGGAATTTATACATGAGATTAATGAAGTGAGAGTAACAGGCTGTTTCCCATAAAAGACGTAATATGTTTGGCCCAATTTGTAGAGAATTGAAATCTGACTCCAAATCCTATCAAAAGCTCATAGAGGAAAGAAACCCACTATGAATTACTTAATTTTAATTTTTAGTATGAACACAGACTATGAGAATTAGGCCTCATGATTTTAACTTTCTAGGTGTTCTTTTCTATTGGAAAGGAAAATTTCCTTTTGTAAGTGATTACAATGATTCTCTGAGATTAAGCATCATTTTGTGCTGTATAACAAAGTTCTCAAAAATATTCAGTTTTGGATAAAGTAAACACCAAGCTTTTAAACCTTGTAATGATGAGAAAACTTTAAAAAGGTTTGCAGAAAGTATGCCAAAAGAAGTTTGTGGGCTTTTCTGGTTGTTAAGTGTTTCACTTTTCTTTTCTATGATTTTAACACTAGAATATTTATTCACAGACAAAATGAAATAAAAGAAACTACCCTTTGGCTCCTAAAATTCTATCTTACACTTATCTCCAAAAGCACCCATTTAAAGGTGTTAGTATAAGCCAGTAAAGTAAGGTGGCCTTTTACCTGACAACGTTTCAATCCAAGTAGAAGATAAAAAGGAAATTTATCCTTAGAGAATAATTTCAGAGTAAACTTTTCTACAGCTACTCCCCAGAGGTGAAGGTAAGAAATAAACTGCACACAAACATCTCTCTATAGAA
Source organism: Nomascus leucogenys (assembly GCF_006542625.1). Classification (NCBI taxonomy): domain Eukaryota; kingdom Metazoa; phylum Chordata; class Mammalia; order Primates; family Hylobatidae; genus Nomascus; species Nomascus leucogenys. Next base: position 42,507,212 of record NC_044402.1, on the reverse strand, counting down.
AATTGCTTGAGTTGGCTCAATTCTCCAATGAAAGCTACAACTATATTTACTTTTCTTCCACTTTTCTAAGAAGATACCTTTAAATGAGTTATGCTTTAATGGGGGTATTTTAGAGATTGAGAAAAAAGTATAGATACTACTAAATATAATTCCTTCCAAATCTAAGTTATTAAAAAATATTTATCAGGACACGTTGCCCTTCCGTATGTAACTTTGCTGACCTATTTCTATTGTTGAGTCAGCTAACGCAAGTATAGATCAGTAACTCTATTACAGATATTCAGTAACGAATATAAAACACCGTCTGAAACAAATATTTAATATTAAAAATAAAAGTTTCCTATTTTCATAAGCCTATAATTTTCTATGTTCCTGTTTTTATTTTTTGTAAAATTACCAATTTTATGCTATACTTAGAGAATTCTAACACTTTATGGTAATTGCTGTATTTCCTTGTGATTACCTGTACCATCAGGTCATGATCTAATTTGTCATTGTTTTTGGGGTGATGATTCTTAGAAAATGTTACTATGCATTTCTAAATACAACTAAAAACGTTGTAAATATATGTGGCATAGACATAACTATACATAGGGAGTTTTCTGATTGAGGACATTGGGAATGGAGGTAGAGTGAAAACAAAATCCACAACGCTTTCTTTCAAAAATAAGATAACTAAATAAATTTATTATTTACCTGCACCTATGAGGATTTTGTAAAGCAGAATTAAAAATTCTGCCATCTTGCTGTACTGAATTTTTTTTTTTTTTTAGTTTGAAAGTTTCAGGTCCATCTATATTCTGAATGGTGGTCTCTCACTACCGTTATTTTGTGTTGTGTTGAACACTGGTGAAAGTGACAGTGTTCGTTCTGCTACAAAATTGCCAAGAAACAGTGCATTTCTGAGTATCTTGTAAAGCAAAATTAAAAATTAAAAAGCTATATATCTTTAAATAAACTCATTTCCCATACCATTTCAGCCTTTGAGAACTCCAACCATATTGTGTAAAAATTCCCGTCATCCAAGCATTGTGAAAACTCACTTTTAACTATTTTTGATAATTTGCTGATAATTTGATGTTGTGAAAATCAGTTTGTAAAATCTTTTCTAAAAAACTGATTATCTGTTTTAATATAGTTTCAAACCAGGAACAGTGGCTCATGTCTGTAATCCCAAGATTTTGGGAGGTTGAGGCAGGAGAATCACTTGAGCCCAGGAAAAGGCTGCAGTAGCTTTAATTATGCCATTTCACTCCAGCCTGGGTGACAGGGTGCGACCCTATATATATATAATTCCACATTTTCTATAAAAAATAATCCATACGTATCATTTGGTATGGTTAAAATGAGAAGATGGCCTGATTGTGATTTCATGAATTGTGTGGTTTATTGCCATACATAGAGATTTTCTATGTCCTTTTATTTTTTTCTAACAATACTCAAAGAGAAAAAGAATACGGAGAACCAATCGTACAGGAATGCACTGTGACAAAGTACATTAACCACATGATGAGTGAGTTCCAATGTTGTTTAGAGTTCAATTATGCAAATCCAGTTGATCAATTAAAATGGAAGTAGGCCTCTGTGGATGTAAAGTCTAATTGAAGTTTGAGGCATATCTTTCTATCAGAAGTTTTCAGGAGGGATAATTTGACCAGCACAGCATAAGTTCATGTTCAGAGGCAAGGTCATCAGACACAGGAGTGGTGCTGATGTTGGTGAATGAGGCTTGGGAGAATGTATTGAAGGCTGTCAGTAGCCCTGCTACAGCCTAAGCTGTCAGTTGAGGCTGCCAGAGAGTAGCGCTGCCAGAGCCTAAGCTCTCAAAGTGTCTCTCAAAGTCTTGGGTTTATATATGTTTTGGAGTCCAGTAGTTGAGGCCAATATCTCACATACATGGTTGGATAAGCTGTGACATACAATTGTCACAGAGAGGGAAATTACATTTCATGTCCTTATCATAGCAAAACTTGTGTCACTAATATAGCAAATTATTAAATTAGAATCCTTTCAAAGTTAAACAATAATAATACATATTGAGTACAGATTATTTTATGACACTGAATTTTTTAAAATCATACTCTCAACAAGTTTAATATGTGGGTATATATTAGAGGTTATGTTTTATTTCTGTAAATGTATGGGGTACATGTATAATTTTGATACATTCATAGTGTAGTGGTGAAGCCAGAGATTTTAGGTTATGCATCACCTGAATAACGTACGTTGTGTACATTAAGTAATTTTTCATCATTTATCTCATCCACCTCCTCAACCTCTGAGTCTTCATTGCCTGTAATTCCACACTCTACGCTTATGTGTACACATTATTTATCTACCACTTATCAGAGAGAACATCAGGCATCTTTCTGTGCCTGAGTTGTTTCATTTAAGATAAAGGCCTCCAGTATCAACATCATATAGGATATCTGAACTTAGGAGCCATGATCTGTAACATTACCCTACCCATAGCAATCCAACTGACGTCACAGATCTATGAAATTTACTAAACAAGTTAGTTGCAACGAATCTGATTGTTCTGTCATCTGCCTAACTCCAGAAGATAGTCATACTGATTCTTCTCTTTGAACTAAAGACATGTTTTTTTATGGCTACATAGAATTGCATTATGTATATTTACCACATTTTTAAAATCCATTTATCCATTGGTGAACACTTAGGCTGATACGTTATCTTTGCTACTGTGAATAGTGCTGTGATACACATACAAATGACAGTGTCTTTTTGATATAATTATTTCTTTTCCTTTGGGTAGATAACCAGTAGTTGAATTGCTGGATCGAATGGTAGGTCTATCTTTACTTCTTTGTGAAATCTCCATATTATATCTCATAGATGTTGTACTGACTTGCATTCCCAAGAATAAGTGTTCCCTATTCTCTGCATTCTTGCCGTCGGTTGTTTTTCTGACTTTTTCACAGTAGCCTTTCTGACTAGTAAAGGTGATATATCTCACTGTGGTTTTAATTTGCATTTCTCTAATGATTAGTGATATTAACCATTTTTATATGCCTATTGGCCATTTAAATGAAAAATATTCATTCATGTCATTTGTCCACTTTTTAATGGAATTATTTATTTCAATTCATTGCTGTTGTTGAGTTGTTGGGAGTTCTGTATAAGTTCGAGATTCCCTATTCCCTCTTCAGATGCATAGTTTGAAAGTATTTTCTCCCATTTTGCAGGTTATCTATTCACTCTGTTGACTATTTCTTTTGTTGTACAGAAGCTTCTTCATTTAATTAATTCTTCTATTTTGTTTTTGTTTCCTGTTCTTTTGAGGTCTTAGTGATGAATTCATTGCTTAGACCAATGTCCAGAAGAGTTTTACCTGGGTTTTCTTCTACAACTCACAGTTTCAGGTCTCACGTGTAAGTCTTTAGTCTATCTTGAGTTGATTGTTGTACATAATAAGAAACAAGATCCAGTTTTATTATTTAAAGTAAACAAAAGCCATGTAAAGGTGTTAACATTTTTAAGTTAAATTTGCTTTTTATTTATTTATATATTATACTTTTAAGTTCTGGGGTACATGTGCAGAACGTGCAGTTTTGTTACATACGTATACACATGCCATGGTGGTTTGCTGCACCAATCAACCCGTCATCCACATTAGGTATTTCTCCTAATGCTATACCTCCCATAGCCCCCCCATCCCCTGACAACCCCCGGTGTGTGATGTTCCCCTCCCTGTGTCCGTGTATTCTAATTGTTCAGCTCTCACTTATGAGTGAGAAGATGCTGTTTGGTTTTCTGTTGTTGTGTTAGTTTGCTAAGAATGATGGTTTCCAGCTTCATCCATGTCCCTGCAAAGGACATGAACTCTTTCTTTCTTTCTTTCTTTCTTTTTTTGAGACGGAGTCTCGCTCTCTCACCAGGCTGGAGTGCAGTGGCACGATCTCGGCGCACCGTAACCTCTGCCTCCTAGGTTCAAGCGATCTCCTGCCTCAGACTCCCAAGTAGCAGGGACTACAAGCACACACCACCAAGCCCAGCTAACCTTTTCTGTTTTTAGTAGAGATGGGGTTTCACCATGTTGGCCAGGATGGTCTCAATCTCATGACCTTGTGATCTGCCTGCCTCGGCCTCCCAAAGTGATGGGATGACGTGAACTCATCCTTTTTTATGGCTGCATAGTATTCCATGATGTATATGGGCCTCATTTTCTGTATCCAGTCTAACATTGATGGGCATTTGAGTTGGTTTCAAGTGTTTGTTATTGTGGATAGTGCTGCAATAAACACACGTGCACATGGGTCTTTATAGTAAAATGATTTATAATGCTTTGGGTATATACTCAGTAATGGGATTGCTGGGTCAAATGTATTTCTAGTTCTAGAACCTTGAGGAATCGCCACACCATCTTCCACAATGGTTGAACTAATTTACACTCCCACCAACAGTGTAAAAGCGTTCCTATTTTTCCACATCCTCTCCAGCACCTGTTGTTTCCTGATTTTTTTAATGATCACCATTCTAACTGGCGTGAGAGGATATCTCCTCGTGGTTTCAATTTGCATTTCTCTAATGACTAGTGATGACGGGCTTTTCTTCATAGGTTTATTGGCTGCGTTAATGTCTTCTTTGGAAAAGTGTGCTCATATCCTTTGCCCACTTTTTGATGGGATTTTTTTTTCTTGTAAACTTGTTTAAGTTCCTTGTAGATTCTGGATACTAGCCCTTTTTCAGACGAATAGATTGCAAAAATTTTCTCCCATCCTGTAGGTTGCCTATTCACTCTGATGATAGTTTTTAACAAGTTTTTAAGTCAAATTTACTTTTTAGAGTGGTTTCTTTGTTAGTAATGTGGAGAATTGTTAGACGGATGGCATTAGTTGATAAAAATTGTAATTAGAAAGAAGTCGGTGGCAAAAGTCCAGAAAAGATGTGACAAATACAGAGGAGCAGATACTAAAGAATAAAATTTCAAAATATTTACTAGACATTAGTAATAGAGTGAGAGCAGCACATTGAATTTAGTTAATGGAGGAATATTTTGATCTAAATATGCTAGAATAATATCCTGCCTTTGAAAATCTTCTTCCCCACCCACGGTGGATTTTCCCCTTGAACTAGAGATAGGTATGAGGAGAGAGTTGGCTGGTTTCATAATATGAAGGCAAGTAGCGGGCAAGTCACGTGAGACCTGAATTTCTTAAATGTTTTTTTCCCGTATCAATTAGCCAGGCTCATCGAGCATAATGATATCATGTACTGATAAATTATGAAAATCAGTTGTGGATATTTCAAAATAGGAAGGTAAGTATTTTTCAACAGCTATACAAACAGTATAAAAATTAAGAGATTTTTGTCCAATATTAATACAGTCCTGTGATTACTATAGTAAGTTTCTCCCTGTTTCTTTCTAATAATAACACTTTGTGAAGGAATGCCACAATTGTGGTTTCAGTATAGAGTCATTCTTAAAATGCCAATCCAAATTTGGCAAAATACAGAAGAAGTGTTTCTTTCATAAAAACAAACACTGGAGACAGAAGGTTTAAAATGAGAAACACACCTAAATTTTGATTGATTATCAAGTAAACTGAAAAAAACTTTCACAATTTTGCAAATTATCAAACCTTATTTTTAATTTAAATTATAAATTAATTTCTTCCAAACGTAAAGGCTGTTTGAGGCAGGAAGAAATTCTTATGAATGTTTTGAATTTTGCCAATCATAAGGCATAACTAGCATCTTAAACAAATAGTGTATAAGCTATTTGCTGATTTCACTTTTGTTACATCTTGAAATCATTAAGGGATATTCTAAAATGAGTTCTTACTATGCCTTGAATGCAACTAACCTTCAAAATACTTGCTTATGAGTGTAAAAGGATATACATTGCTTTGCTGTATTCATGAAATTTAGCATGTAATGAGAATTGCCTATTCAATTTGTATCTACAGGCAAATTTTAGAAAAAGCAGAGGACGTCTTTCTTGATCATTCCTTCATTATTACTGAATACACAATTTCTTGGTTATACAAGCCAAGTAACGAGAAGAATATCATGCCATGATATCCAATTTACATAGGAATTATATCCATTCTTATTTGGAATCCTGTTTATCTAGTTATTACTTTGTATTCAAAAATTTAGATAATGCAGGTTAACTCCCATTGAAGGCTACAGACTAGCTCCCACCCTGAAGCCCCAGAGAAAGCTGCAAGCATTTGTGTAGTCTACAGTTGTCACCTCCAATTCCCAGGAATAGGTTTTATCACAGAATTCATTTTCACTGTCTTTTCAAGGATATGAGATTGCCTGAATTGCTGGCTGCAGAAATCTCAGTAATTTTTTTCACACACTAGCCCTGCAAAATTCACCCCCTATACAGGAAGAAGTCTCTAGAAATAAAGGGGTAGCAAGAATTTGTAACTCGCAAGAAGAAAATCATTTGTTTTAATTGTGTTTTGGTTTATGCTATAATAGAAATCCTCTCTATTGCTATGTGATATGTACACAATAAATAGGTTTTCAGAATGATTAAACTTCTTAGCCTCACTTCAACTATTATTTTCAGAAGCCATTTATTCTGGGCATACGAGAAAACCACAGCAAATATTTATGTGAAATCATTTGAAACTAGTGTTATTTCTATGAGTATCTTCAATATTCTCATTTTTTTCCTAAAGAGAGTGTGTTTTATGTTTGCAAAGTAATAATTAAAAGACAGTTCATGGCTTTACAAAGTATGTCTTAATAACATAAATAGTTCTGATTTCCTACAGATGTTATAGCCTGAGTATTTACTTTTCCATCTTTTTATCCTCAAAAAATTGGAATCCAGCAACATTTTAATAAAAATGACAGAAAATGTAATTCACTTTAGAGGAGAATGTCGTAGAGTCAGTTGTAGTACACTAATGATACTCCAAAGTGCAAATCTAGAGTGCATTATGGTTCATCATCTATGGATAGCAAAGATGTTTATTTAATTTTATAAACTTTGCATACTTAAAAACATAATAAATTATTATTCTCAGTGGAGAAATTTATAATGAAGTCGTTCCTAAAAAGCATCACTTTTTCTGATTAATTACCTGAAGATTTACTAACTGAACCAAAAAATTATAATTTGCTTCTCTTCGTCACTATTTCTTCATTTATATTTTGCTAAGTATGGGATAAGTTTGCACTTCAGTAAAAACAAAATTTCAAATTGCAGCGGCTTAACACAATAGAGATTAATTTATTGATTGTTGCTTATTCATATATTTTAGATGGAGGCTCTGTGCCACACAGGCCCACAGAGCACTAGACTGACATAAGCTTCAGCTTCTTATACCTGTAGAATCTGGAACAACTAGAACTGTGTATTAGAAGAGACAGCTGAAAAGGTGTGTGCTAGATTATTTTTACTTTGGCTAGTAAGTAATAAACATTATTTCTGTGCATAGCTCCTTGTCAAAATGTAACACATTATGACCTCCAAGTAGTCACGTCAATGTTAGAAGATATGGGTGAGCTTGTGAATATTTGTTGACCGTTCGATTACTAACACACAAACATCAAGAAGAAAGAGGTGGGACTTAGATGTAGCAGGTCCCCCCAGTTATAACACTTTGTGATCTTAGATTTTCATATGTTGTTGCTACCCTTATTTGTTTATGAACCCAACAGATTTCTGCCACAGGTCCTTAGGTTTTCCGTATATGTCTCCATGCATTCAGGATGCAGTTTGCTTGAATCACGCCAATCTATCCATGCAGATTCTTCTATTCGCAAATCCACATGCACCGTTCTCAACCTGATTTTTCAGAAACATGGATTTGTGTTATTGTCTTTCACTGTGCTATCTCCATCTTTAGAATAAAATGTCTTAAGTTCTGGACAATAATACGTCACTAAATTGTAAGAATAAAAAGTATTTCTGGTAGAAATTAGACAGTCACTTTATTGGCATGTGACTACAAAGACCAATGTTCTTTTCTTGATTCTATTTATTCTTCATAAAACTTTGCTGGAATGTAAGGTAAAAGGGTCTGTGTAACTAATAAACTTGTTTTTTTTTTTTCTAGGGGGAGGTTGAAATATTCCCATGTTCTACCTTTAATTCGCTTCACGGTAAATGCTAATAGTGAGCAGCAGGTCAAATAAATCGCATTTAATTTTTGTATTGCCAGCCCGTGTTAATTTCTTTCTTTTCCCAATAAAGTGACCTACCTGTATTTTAGGATAATTAGCATGAAAGGATGGTTCTTCTTTTCCAGAAGTAAAATTATCTCCCTAGATATACAGCAAAGGGTTACCATAAGTAGTCATATTGTCATTGTTACTCAAAGTATAGTTGGAAAGATCATTGCTCTTCTGAGCAGTTACTCACACTGCCCTTCCCATTATACTGGTTCTGCTCCCACAGAGCATTAGCTGTTAGAAATGGTAACTTACTTCCAAGATGTGACGCACAGTCAGCTGCTTGACATTAAGTAGGTTTGTAAAAAAAATGAAACTTCAATGGAATGTAAAAATAACATTAATTTTTACGTCGTCTTTTTCCTTAAACTTAGTATGAAGAATAAGGTTGTTTTCTTACAGATATAACTTTATCTGCTCGTTTTAAAACAATAAAAGTGGCTAATCATTAATTTTATAAAGATAATTTTATCCTATGACCACACACATTAAATATCGTTTTATATTTAATTAGATCATTAAAATTATATTATGTAACAATTTGTTATATCTTTCTTGTGACTAAAGTCACCAACATTTCTGGCCAGGCAAATTAACTCATCATCTTCAAGTAAATGTGACTTATAGTCATGTCGTTTTAGAAAGCTCAAGAGAAGATTATTTTAATGACATTGATTTGATGATATCCTGGAGATATTTTCCTGAAATCTATGTTTATGTTACATTTGAATATTCTAAAATACAGTATTAACTTTAAAGTTAACACACGTTTTTAAAAAATGATTAAAAGAAAAAAATTATAAAAACTTTTCAAGTCCTGAACTCAGCGTAAAATTTAATAAGGCAGTAAGACTAAGGGGCCAGTAGTAGACTCAACCAGGAAGTATTTCTTGTACTAAAAAAAAATACTCCTGTGTATGGTATATTCCAGTGAATTGTAATTATGGTGTTATAATAGTTGTTTGGACTCTTTGGGGACCAATTTGTAAGGAATTTTTCTTTTACAGCCAATAGAAAACACACGGACAATTAATTCAAGTCCTGTTTCCACCTAGGCATGCATGAATAAAAATTAGGTAATTTCATGTGAATCTCATTGTTAGCATACCAAAAACGCATAAGAATAGGCTTAAAATTGTTTCCTACTTACAGGTGCACTGTGCAGTAAACATCTATTTTAGTTGCTGTATGTGTTCTCACTTGTACTGTGGTTAGTGAGCTTTTAAAAATAATGCATTTTCTTCCCTAATGGGTAGACTTTAAACAAAGTGTTTCATAAGCTATAAATCAGGTATATATTTTTCAACGGTATTTTTGGAGACAATCATATTATTTAATCCAAAATTATTGGGAAAAGATCAGCAAAAGTTTTCTAAAACCGCAAACACTAAAACAGAAGCTAAACTCTGAGGTGGCACCCTGGTTAACACATCTGGAGACAATTTTCCTGCTGTGAGGCTTTATCATATATTAAAACCACATAATCAACTAATTACTGGGCACTGAAGTCTATTCGTAGAGATGATCAAAATAAGAAACAACTAGTTTAACTTGACAGATTTTTTTTATTTTTTTCGTTACCTACATTTCCAGATATAACATAGACATTCTCGATTATGACAGAGTAATGCCAAAGCTGTTTCTAAAAATCTTTTTAAAGATGGTTTTTGTTTTAATTATAGGCATTAATCTCTTTTCTTTCCTACTTAAAGCCATAAACTTCATGAAATCCTTACAGTATTTAGTAGAATTCTGTTATTAGAAACTGGCAACTTATGATTCCTTTCAGCTGATGACATAGTTTTTGATACCTGTAGGAAGTAGTCATTTCAAATGATGATCCTGTCAACTCATTCTATTCTGTAATTCCTGAAAATAATGTTCTGTGTGCTTTACTTCTAGAAAGCTTCACTCCAAAGTTTTACTTTTAGCTATATGCGTTGGCAGCCAGATATTTGTATGAAGGGGCATCCACCATAATTATTTCATACCAAGTGTAGTCCAACCACTGCTCATGAATTCACGTATCATTATTCTTACCCAACAATTCCGGCACTGTTATCCTTCATTGAATAAACTGGAAATGCAGACGGATAATCTGGAACTATTCCACGTGAATATTTTTAAAAATCACAATTATTATGAAGCATAAATTTGTAAGGTACATTTTATGTACATTGTAAGGTATATTTTAATAGACAGGGTTGTGATTACTAACTCATTTTCTAAATCAGATGTGATATTAGAAGATCGTTTACAGGAATAAGATTTCTACAACTCTGCTGCTTTAAGGCTGTATTTGAAGTCAAGGTGGTGGTTTTTATTACGGTACTGAAAAGCAAAATTAGTTTGATTCAGGAGAAACAATATGGTTTGAATTTAGTAGTTGAAGGGCCACATTTAAGTGTATTTCTTTAGAGAAAAATGTTCACTGCCATGGAAAAATAGTAGTCCAGGTTTTAAAGATACATTGAAGTTCTCATATTTCAACCTATCTTTTGGTACTTTAGTAGTGATAACTCTTTTTCTTCCTAATGGTTTTCTCTGGTCAGATGGCTTATTCCACTTGTATCCCTTCCTCTTTATTTTCTTGCTTGATCACTGAAAATGTGATGGGTTAGTTTGCTTTCTATAAATGCAGCCCCATGGACTGATTACACAGCAGTGGAAATACACCCCAAAAGTGGGCACTGCTGGTTGGCACAAAATCCTTCAAATACATATACGCCATTTCCTGAGGAACTCATATGCAATTCCTGAGAATTCCAGAGACAATATATGTACTCTTATTACTTTGTATTGCTGCTCAGCACATTACATATATCAGTAATGTAGTTATAACTCGGTGATATTTTTTGTACTATGCATATCACCATACCATTATTTTCTGTTTGTTAATATAGTTTGAATGTCCCTTCCAAATCACATGTTGAAATGTAATGAAATATAATCCCCTATGTTAGAGGATGGGCCTGGTAGGAGATGTTTTGGTCATAGGAGGTGGATCCTTGATGAATTGCTTTGTGTCATTCTTGTGGGATTGATGCAGTTCCTCAGAATTGCATATGTATTTCTAAAAGAGAATTAAGGCTTATATGAGATCTCTACCCAAAAGTCACTGGCAAGAAACAAATTAATCAACAGATTCAGATTCAGATAACATCCTAGATATTTGAACTATGAGAAGAGAAATTTAAAATAACTATGTGAATGTATTAAAAACGAGTTGAAAAAGGTGTGTGTATGAAATGTGTAAGCAAAAGAAAAATTGCAACACAGTAATGGAAAATATAAGAAATATTGGAGGAAGCTCTTTAGCCAGAAGAATATTGATATCAAACAGACACGTGAATCTACTCAAGGAAATAAAGATCTTCGTAAGTGGCTAAAAAGGAGATACATATAAAAGACATAGTTTTGTCTATGGTTATAAAAGATTATATAAATATTTAAAGGTTATATAAGATTTTTATCTCACTGAAGAAAAATATGGTAGCAATGTGTTTCAAGTTTACAAAATTTATCAAAGAAAATATATGGCAAACTAGTACAAAAGATGAGAGAAGAATTGCATACATATTACTCAAAAGCCATTCTGCTATATAGTAGTCATATATATCTATCACAAAACAGACTAAATTCGTATGTTACAAATTATAGGAAAATTAATATATTTTAAAATTGTTATAAATAATGTAAACAATTGCTGAGATAAAATGGAATTTTAGAGGACAATTAGCTCAAAATGAAGCAGAAAAAGTGGTAAAATAGCAAGAATAAAACAAAAAAAAGGGCAGAAAAAATAGAAAACAATTGACAAGATTTAGATCCTCCTTTAAACATGTAAATGATTTCATTACGTATAATTGGTATAAACAAATTAATTAAGATAGAGTTTGTCAAGTTGAAAAATAGAGAAATAACCCAACTATGGGCTACATACAAGAACCTACTTTAAGTACAAGTAGGGCTCGGCAAACTAAGGCCTGGTGGCTAGAACTGTCCACATCATCTGTTGTTCCATAGCTCATGAGCAAATATAGTTTATAGATATCATAAATGGTTAAAAATAATTTAATAATATTGTGTTATTTGTGAAAATTATACGAACTACAAATTCCAGTGATGAAAAATATCTTCCTAAGAACCCAACCATGTTCATTAATTCATGTATTGTCTATAGCTACGTCTGTATTACAAAAGCAGCGTTAAATCCTGTGACAGGGACCATATATGACACTCTTACTACTTTGTGTTGCTGATCAGCACATTACATATATCAGTAATGTAATTATAACTGAGTAATGTTATTGTACTATGCGTAATCACCATACCATTATTTTCTGTTTATTACTTACTATAGTTTGGATATCTGTCCCTTCCAAATCTCATCTTGAAATGTAATGTAAAGTAATGAAATATAATTTCCTATGTTGGAGAATGGGCCCGGTAGGAGAGGTTTTGGTCATAGGAGGCAGATCCTTCATGAATTGCTTGTTGCCATTCCTGTGGGATTGAATGAGTTCTCATGAGATCTGGTTGTTACAAAGTGTCTGAAACCTCTCATCCCCCTCTGTTCCCCTCTTGCCATATGACATGCTTTCTCTTCACTTTCAGTCATGAGTAACTTCTGGAAACCACTCATGAGAAATAGGTTCTGATGCCATGCCCCTTGTAGAGGCTGCACATCTGTGAGCCAAATAAACCTCTTTGGTAAATTACCCAACATCAGGCATTCCTGTATACCTGACTAAATTGACTCAGTGACAAAAATATTACTAATTTATAATCATGCCATAAAAAGAGAGAGTGAGAGAGAGAGAGATACGGACTATGAATCTCACACTCTTAGGGCAAATAAGAGTATTGTTTTATCACTGAATTCTATAACAAACCTTTGCGTTCATTATGCAATATCACTGTATCTGTACTAAAAGAATACAATATATGTGATTACCAGACTAAGCATCCGTTATACTGTAATCTCAACTGACATAAAAACAACAGTTGAAGTATTATAAAAGTAAAAATGAAATATCTACGAATTTCCAGGTGCTGGAGGGGATGTGGAGAAATAGGAACACTTTTACACTGTTGGTGGGACTGTAAACTAGATTAACCATTGTGGAAGACTGTGACGATTCCTCAAAGATCTAGAACTAGAAATACCATTTGACGCAGCCATCCCATTACTGGGTGTATACCCAAAGGATTATAAATCATGCTGCATAAAGGCACACACACACTTCGTTTATTGCGGCACTATTCACAATAGCAGAGACTTGGAACCAACCCAAATGCCCATCAATGATAGACTGGATTAAGAAAATGTGGCACATATACACACACCATGGAATACTATGCATCCATAAAAAGGGATGAGTTCATGTCCTTTGTAGGGACATGGATGAAGCGGGAAACCATCATTCTCAGCAAACTATCGCAAGGACAAAAAACCAAACACCGCATGTTCTCACTCCTAGGTGGGAATTGAACAATGAGAACACTTGGACACAGGAAGGGGAATATCCCATACTGGGGCCTGTTGCGGGGTGGGGGGAGGGGGGAGGGAAAGCATTAGGAGATACACCCAATGTAAATGACGAGTTATTGGGTTCAGCACACCAACATGGCACATGTATACATATGTAACAAACCTGCATGTTGTGCACATGTGTCCTAGAAATTAAAGTATAATAAACAAATAAATAAATAAAAAGGAAATGTAACCAAAACAGTATTCTAAGTGCCTGAGTTGTTAGCCAAGTCAGGAAGTTGTTGACAGGTGCTTAATTAAATCATGGTAGCTTAGAAAAGCCAGAGAAAATAAATCTTTAAGGACTATGAGCCTTCCAATGAGAGTCATGGCAGGAATTTTTTTTCATTTTAGAATGTTTGGGACAATATCAATAATCTGCTAAAATTAAGGTAAACAATTTCAAGTTGTTTGCTTTGGCTTTTAATAAACTGGCAAATATTTCTGATACTTCTCAATTGCTGTATATCCAAAGAGTTAATCCAAAGTTAAAAGTGAATTAGAAATGAACCTCTATGAATAATCTGGGAAGAACTACAGAAAAAAATATTTTCAAAGTAGTTGAGAAAACACTAATTCATTACAATCTAGAGTGGGATCTACTAAGGTGTGTTAATATGTATGGGGATCAAAAAATATTTTAGTTAAGCAAATTTGCAAAGCCCATTCAAATGTAAGCTTTGATTATTCAATGTATTAGTCATCAGCAAGTGCTTTGCAGAAATGTTTCAATATCTTATCTGTAATTATAATACAATAAGATGTGTTAATGATGAATTTCATTTGTTCTCATGTATTTAACCACCATCAGCTACAGAAATGTTTCTAGAAAACAGAAGATAAATATTCTGACTTGCCCTACCACACAGAATTTTGCTGCTTAGGAGTATTAAAATTTTGTGACTTAATGTTTTTTATCTGAATGAAGAAAAACGGCCTCAACTACTATTACAGAATACTAAATTGCCTAGTAAATTAGCTTTTTCTGTAGATGTGGTGATGTTTCTGAATAAATTTGACCAATAATACAAAAAACAATTATTTAAAAGCTATACCATAATAGTCATTTATTGTTTCATATATAACGTATTTTATTGTATTACAATTAGTTATTATATTATAATGAAAGGAAATACACTTCAAAAACACACATCAGTTAGGTAAAACGAAACTATATGTTGTCCAGAGATTCATACCTAAGTTTGAAAGCTGTAAAGTAGAGCAGATAATTGGAAAATAGCAGTTTTTTTCATTTCTTTCCTTTTTTTTTGATTTTTAAAATATATTTATATATATTTTATTTTACTTTAAGTTCTAGGATACATGTGCACAATGTGCAGGTTTCTTACATATGTATACGTATGCCATGTTGGTGTGCTGCACCCATTAACTCATCATTTACATTAGGTATATCTCTCAATGCTATCCTTCCTGCCTTCCCCCACCCAACAACAGGCTCCGGTGTGCAATGTTCCACTTCCTCTATCCAAGTGTTCTCATCGTTCAATTCCCACCTTTGAGTGAGAACATGCGGTGTTTGGTTTTTTGTCCTTGCGATAGTTTGCTGAGAATGATGGTTTCCAGCTTCATCCGCGTCCCTACAAAAGACATGAACTCATCCTTTTTTATGGCTGCGTAGTATTCCATAATGTATATGTGCCACATTTTCTTAATCCAGTCTATCGTTGATGGGCATTCGGGTTGGTTCCAAGTCTTTACTATTGTGAATAGTGCCACAATAAACATACGTGTGCATGTGTCTTTATAGCAGCATGGTGTATAATCCTTTGGGTATATACCCAGTAATGGGATGGCTGGGTCAAATGGTATTTCTAGTTCTAGATCCCTGAGGAAACACCACACTGTCTTCCACAATGGTTGAACTAGTTTACAGTCCCACCAACAGTGTAAAAGTGTTCCAATTTCTCCACATCCTCTCCAGCACCTGTTGTTTCCTGACTTTTTAATGATGGCCATTCTGACTGGTGTGAGATGGTATCCCACTGTGGTTTTGATTTGCATTTCTCTGATGGCCAGTGATGATGAGCATTTTTTCATGTGTTTTTTTGGCTACATAAATGTCGTCTTTTGAGAAGTGTCTGTTCATATCCTTTGCCCACTTCTTGATGGGGTTCTTTGTGTTTTTCTTGTAAATTTGTTTGAGGTCATTGTAGATTCTGGATATTAGCCCTTTGTCAGATGAGTACATTGCAAAAATTTTCTCCCATTCTGTAGGTTGCCTGTTCACTCTGATGGTGGTTTCTTTTGCTGTGCAGAAGCTCTTTAGTTTAATGAGATCCCATTTGTCAATTTTGGCTTTTGTTGCCATTGCTTTTGGTGTTTTAGACATGAAGTCCTTGCCCATGCCTATGTCCTGAATGGCATTGCCTAGGTTTCCTTCTAGGGTTTTTATGGTTTTAGGTCTAACATGTAAGTCTTTATTCCATCTTGAATTAATTTTTGTATAAGGTGTAAAGAAGGGATCCAGTTTCAGCTTTCTACATATGGCTAGCCAGTTTTCCCAGCACCATTTGTTACATGGGGAATCCTTTCCCCATTTCTTGTTTTTGTCAGGTTTGTCAAAGATCAGATGGTTGTAGATGTGTGGTGTTATTTCTGAGGCCTCTGTTCTGTTCCATTGGTCTATATCTCTGTTTTGGTACCAGTACCATGCTGTTTTGGTTACTGTAGCCCTGTAGTATAGTTTGAAGTCAGGTAGTGTGATGCCTCCAGCTTTGTTCTTTTGGCTTAGGATTGACTTGGCAATGCAGGCTCTTTTTTGATTCCATATGAACTTTCAAGTAGTTTTTTCCAATTCTGTGAAGAAAGTCATTGGTAGCTTGATGGGGATGGCACTGAATCTATAAATTACCTTGGGCAGTATGGCCATTTTCATGACACTGATTCTTCCTATCCATGAACATGGAATGTTCTTCCATTTGTTTGCGTCCTCTTTTATTTCATTGAGCAGCGGTTTGTATTTCTCCTTGAAGAGGTCCTTCACATCCCTTGTAGGTTGGATTCCTAGGTATTTTATTCTCTTTGTAGCAATTGTGAATGGGAGTTCACTCATGATTTGGCTCTCTTTTAGTCTGTCATTTATGTATAAGAATGCTTGTGATTTTGCACATTGATTTTGTATCCTGAGACTTTGCTGAAGTTTCTAATCAGCTTAAGGAGATTTGGGGCTGAGACGATGGGGGTTTTCTGAATATACAATCATGTCATCTGCAAACAGGGACAATTTGACTTCCTCTTTTCCTAATTGAATACCCTTTATTTATTTCTCCTGCCTGATTGCTGTGGCCAGAACTTCCAACACTATGTTGAACAGGAGTGGTGAGAGAGGGCATCCCTGTCTTGTGACCTTTTTCAAAGGGAATGCTTCCAGTTTTTGCCCGTTCGGTATGATATCGGCTGTGGGTGTGTCATAAATAGCTCTTACTATTTTGAGGTACATTCCATGAACACCTAATTTATTGAGAGTTGTTAGCGTGAAGGGCTGTTGAATTTTGTCAAAGGCCTTTTCTGCATCTATTGAGATAATCATGTGCTTTTTGTCTTTGGTTCTGTTTATATGCTGGATTACGTTTCTTGATTTTCATATGTTGAACCAGCCTTGCATCCTAGGGATGAAGCCCACTTGATCATGGTGTATAAGCTTTTTGATGTGCTGCTGGATTCGGTTTGCCAGTATTTTATTGAGGATTTTTGCATCGATGTTCAGCAAGGATATTGATCTAATATTCTCTTTTTTTGTTGTGTCTCTGCCAGGCTTTGATATCAGGATGATGCTGGCCTCATAAAATGAATTAAGGAGGATTCCCTCTTTTTGTACTGATTGGAATAGTTTCAGAAGGGATGGTACCAGCTCCTCCTTGTACCTCTGGTAGAAGTTGGCTGTGAATCCGTCTGGTCCTGGACTTTTTTTGGTTGGTAAGCTATTAATTATTTCCTGAATTTCAGAGCCTGTTATTGGTCTATTCAGGGATTCAACCTTTTCCTGGTTTAGTCTTGGGAGGGTTTATGTGTTGAGGAATTTATCCATTTCTTCTAGATTTTCTAGTTTATTTGCATAGACGTGTTTGTAGTATTGTCTGATGGTAGTTTGTGGTTCTGTGGGATCTAGTCATGTAAAAGACAATGTTGTTTGAATTACAAGTAACAGTATGCTTGTTTATGCATTTCTTGTGCGGTAAAAATGTGAAACAATAAGACCTATAGTGTAAACTTTATAGCAAACACTCAAGCAACAAAAGTTATGTCTAAGTGAACAAGAAAAAATTTGAACATTAACAGCATATTCAACTAATCCTAAAAAGCAGAAGAGGATTAAAAAAAATAAGGAATTGGCAAAGAAAAACATGACGATCGATTCATGTCTAACCTTACAGAACCCACATTAATATAAATAGCATTAGTTCCAGAATTAAAAAGCATACATTTTCAAAATAGATTTAAATAGCAAGACTAAATTATATGCTGCCAAAACCAAACACTTTAAGTGTAAAGATAGAAAGTAGAAGAATGGAAAAACATATGTTGTGATAAAACAAATGAAGAGAAATCTGGACCCAGTGGAATGGAGAAGAAAGCCCATGAATAAATTCAAACATATATGTGTTGAAGAAATTTTCCACAAAGGCATCATGAACACATAACAGTGGGGAAAGCTTAGGATCTTCAATAAATTGTATTGAGAAAAATGCATATTCACATTTAAAAAAATAAAATGAGATCCTTATTTTACTGTCTTACACCATACTCAAAAATAAACTCAACATAAATTCAACATCTAAACCTAAGATGTGAATCCATAAAAGCACAGAAGAAAAGGTTTTTGACATTGGCCTTCGCAATAATGTTTTGAATATTGTATCAGAACTCAGGCTACAAATACAAAAATAAGCAAGTGCTGGTACTATGGTAGTCTACAAAAACAAACCTGCAAAATGCAAAGCAAACGGTCAACTAAATGAAGAGGTGATCAGTAGATTTGAAGAAAAATGTACAAACCATATATATATGATAAGGAGTTACTATCCATAATTTATAAAGAACACAAACGACCCAAAAGCAAAAAATGAGCAAAGGCACATAAATAGTTTTATTTCCAAAGAGGATCTAAAAATCACCAACAGGTACTTATGAAAAGATACACAATATCACTAATCATCAGTGAAATGAAAATCAAAAGTACTATGTAAAACTGCTTCACATCCATTAAAATAGCTATTATCAGAAAAACGAGTTAAAAAGGGTTGGCAAAGGTGTGCAGAAAAGGGAAGCCTTGTACAGTGCTGGTGGGAGTCTAAGTTGGTGCAGCCATTATCAAGACAGTATGGAAGGGAAGGTCTTTTAAAGTTTAAAAATAGAAATACCATAAAATCCAGCAATCCTTCTGGGTACATATCCAAAAGAAATAAAAGTATCGCCTTTAAATAATTCTGCACTCCGATGTTCTCGACAGTCTTATTCACAACGGCCAAAACATAAGAACAACCTAAGTGTCCACCAATAGATGAAGAAGTGGTGAAACTGAAATATGCACAAACATGCACAAACACACACATACACAGGCACATATGAGACAAGAAAGAAGCAATTTTATGTCAAAATTATATTAGTAATGTAATATAGTGTTTGAATTACAACTAATATCAAGCATTTTCATGCATCTCTTGTGCTGAAATATTTAAAACAATGAAGTGTATACTGTAAACATTATACCAAGCACTCAGATAACAAGTTACGACTAAATGAACAAGAAATAAAGTTAGAACATTAAAAAGTATTATATTAATCATATATATGTAACTATGTAAATATATAACATGTCTATATAATCCATCTGTATTAGAGTTCTCCAGAGGGACAGAACTAATAGCATATATATGTATATATGAAAGGGGGTTTATTAGAACTGGCTCACATGATCACAAGGCGAAGTTCCATCACAGACAGTCCGTCTGCAAGCTGAGGGAGAAGCCAGAAGTGGGTCAGTCTGAGTCCAAAAGCCTCAAAAGTAGGGAAGTCGACACTGCAGCCTTCAGTCTGTGGCTGAAGGCACGAGACCCCCCAACCCCCACCTCAGCAAAACACCGGTGTAAGTCCAAGAGTTCAAAGGCCGAAGAACCCGGAGTTTGATGTCCAAGGACAGGAAGAACGGAAGGAAGCATCCAGCACAGAGAAAGATAAAAACCGGAAGACTCGGCAAGCCAGCTTAACTCCTGCCGCCTTCCACTCGTTTTGTTCTACCACTGGCAATCGACTGGATGGTGCCCACCCACAAAGAGGGTGGGGTCTACCTCTCCGAGTCCACTGACTCAAATGATAATCTCTTCTGGCAACAACCTCACAGACACACTCAGAAACAATAATCAGCTATCTAGGCATCCTTTGTTGAGAGAAAAGCTGAGTGTTGGGAGAGAGGCTGAGGCGGGGCTTGTATGTCTGACATCATGTGAAAGAGTCTTGGAACATGTCCGGGGTCCAGGTTCTAAAACCCCTCACGGCCTTTGGAACACCAAGCTCTGTGCTAAAGGGTGGAAGACTACCCTGACACACCATAATATAAGCCCAGGGCATAAAACCCCTCGTGGCTTGGATAGAATCCGGGGCTCATGACTCTGGAATAGACTTGCTGGCTCCTTGCTCCTTGCTCTCCCAGGATTGATGGTATCCTGAGTTAAAAGAACCTGCTCTCCATCATCTCATGTAGCAGAGCATATGCTAAACCATTACAGCTGTAAATCATGTGCTTAATGCAACACACCCTTTCGACCCCCACATTCTCACCACCTGTTTCTTTGTTTGATCACCAATGAATAGTCTGGGCTTCCAGAGCTCGGGGCCTTCGCAGTCTCCATACTTAGCAATGGTCCCCTGGTCCCACTTTCTCTCTCAAACTGTCTTTTCTCATTCCTTTGACTCTGCTAGACTTCGTCACCCCCATGACCTGGTGTCACCCCAACATCCTTCAATACAATCAAGTTGACACAATATTAACCGTCACACTATTCTTATAAAAAGAGGAAATTCTGCCATTTGACGTGCCATGAATAAACCAGGTCACTATTCTTATAAAAAGAAAAACACTTTTCTTATAAACCAGGACACTTTTCTAATAAACCAGGACACTATTCTTACAAAAAGAGGAAATTCTGCCATTTGACATGCCATGAATAAACCAGGAAGACATTATGCTAAATGAAATCAGCCAGACACAGGAAGAAAAATAGTGCATTTTTTAAAAAAGTAATATATAAAGAGAAAATAAAACAGCAGTTACCGTGGGCGTGGTCGGGGAGTGGCAAGAAATGAGAAATGTAAGTCAAAGAATATAAAACAGCAGATACGTCGGATAAACAAGTCTAGAGATCTAAGCTACAATATGAGGACTATAGTTAAAAATAATGTAGTATATTTGGGATTTTGACTAACTGAATAGATTATAGCTACTCTTGCTGCACACAGTTACAAAAATATGTAGAACAAAGTACAATGTTGTATATGTGAACTCGCTTCACTATAGTAATTTTTCACTATTTGAATATCATAGTATCTTATATACTTTATACACAATAAAATTCATTTTTAAGTAGAACTTTATAAAGAAATCTGGAGTTATTAATACCGCCATAGGTAGATTTCAGGTGAAAGGAAATTAAGATCATTTTATGATTGATAAAGTAGTCAATTTATGGAACAGACATGAAATTCTTAACTGTTATACAACCAATGACAGAGTTTAAAATTAAAAGAAATGGAGCCTGATAGAATTGCAAAATAAGGTGTACAATGGACATAGAGGGTGGAAACTTTTCAGGGTAGGAGTCTAAGAGGAGAGTGAGGGATGAGAAATTACTTAATAGGTACAAGATAGACTGTTCGGGTGAGGCTTACAATAAAAGCCCAGAGTTCACCAATATGCAATATATCCTTGTAACAAAGCTGCACTCATAGCCCTTAAATTGATATAAATGAAGAAATCATTAAGCATATCAAAAATTTGAACAATTTGACTTAACTGATAATTGCAGAAGATACCATGCAAAATCAAGAGTTCATATTGTTTTCAAGTGTACTCACTATAATTATAGGGATGGGTCATATTGTAAACTATCAAATAAGTCTTTATATGTTTAAAATAACAAATTATCCACACTATTTTCTCACAATGATGAAATTAAATTTGGAATAAATAACAGAAATGTCTCCATGAACTACAGAAATATTTGAAAACTAAATCCACATTGCAAAATAACAGTGGTCAAAAAGAAAACTCCAAAAGCAATTAGAAAGTATTTTGAACTGAATAAAAATTCAATTTTGTAAGCTTGTATTGATTCTATTAGAGCAATAATTAGGGGAAGAATTCATAATATTAAACTTCTGTGTTAGCTTGATTTATTTATTATTCAGGGCATTTATATGTCAAAAATCACACTGTACCTTATAAATATATACAATAAACAGTGCTACTTGCTCACCATATTGAAAAGGAATATGTAATATAAAGGCAAACTGTCTTCACTCCTTCCCACAGAAAACCAAAATCAAATGTGCAATGTTGACATTATCACCAGCAACATCCTAGCAGTTAAATACTCAAATAAAAGGAGATGATTCCTGTGGTACAGAGAAGTAAAAAACCTAACAGATGCTAAGAGAATTGGACTACCATATCCATGACGCCTCTCTTCCAAGTTTACCCATCACCAAGAGTGCAGAAAGTTTTCCTCTGACTCACAGTTTCTAACTTAAAAAGGTAATATTAAGTTGGACAAATAGTTTCCCCATCCTCTTGGGTTGCCTGGCAGGACACCTATCTCTACCTCAACCCACAGAAAGCATTGTGGGTATCTGAAGAAAGGAATATCCCCAAGGACAGCCAGAAACAAAGGAAGCAAGGGGAGATAACTAGCCCCAGACTTGGAAACTGCTCTGTGATTTAGCCAAAGGAGACATCAAATCGAAGTGGCGATTCCATAGCATCATGCTGAAGGAGGTTTGTTTCAGAGGTTTCCTGAACATGAACCCCTAGACAGCCTTCTCATACTACCAAGATACCCCCTTTGGTACATCTTCCATTCAGGACAAGTGACCTTCTGATGGTTTCCTAGAATCTAGGCAAACTGGGGTTTATTTTGTCATCCAGTGCTGAAAAGGAAGTAGTGACCTAACGACGGAAAAAGATGGAAAATCATAAGGAAAGGGTTAATCTCTAGGCAAATACATCCAATTAAAAAAAAAGACCGGTGTTAAAGAAAACCAAATAAGGTATGAGAAGGACTCTGTTCTTTTATATTTGAGTCCTTGTAGACGAACTGCAACCTAACTTCATACGTAAGCCGTACTTCAACCAGTTTTAAATGCCGAGTGTTCAAACTGTTCAAATATGGTAAATGCCAACCTGAAACCAGTTCAGCCCTTTCTGTACTTCACCTCCAACTTCCGTACGTCATTTCTCTCTTTTTTGTCTGTAAATTTATTCTGACGATGAGGCGCCCCTGGAGTCTCTCAGAATCTGCTGTGATTCTGGGGCTGCATGATTCTTGAATCATTCATTGCTAAATTAAACTTCTTTAAAGTTAATTTGGTTAAAGTTTTTATTTTAACAGATGGTATCATAAGTGGGATTATAACAGGTAATTGGAACTACTAAAAAAAAAGTTTTACATGCAAGGTGTATGAAGAGAGTGAAATGTGCTTTTGGTAAAAGATTATTTTTTATTATTATTATACTTTAAGTTTTAGGGTACATGTGCACAATGTGCAGGTTTGTTACATATGTATCCATGTGCCATGTTGGTGTGCTGCACCCATTAACTCGTCATTTAGCATTAGGTATATCTCCTAATGCTGTCCCTCCCCCTCCCCCCACCCCACAACAGTCACCGGAGTGTGATGTTCCCCTTCCTGTGTCCATGAGTTCTCATTGTTCAATTCCCACCTATGAGTGAGAACATGCGGTGTTTGGTTTTTTGTCCTTGTGATAGTTTGCTGAGAATCATCGTTTCCAGCTTCATCCATGTCCCTACAAAGGACATGAACTCATCGTTTTTTATGGCTGTAAACTAGTTCAACTATTGTGGAAGTCAGTGTGGCGATTCCTCAGGGATCTAGAACTAGAGATACCATTTGACCCAGCCATCCCATTACTGGGTATATACCCAAAGGACTATAAATCATGCTGCTATAACGACACATGCACACGTATGTTTATTGCGGCACTATTCACAATAGCAAAGACTTGAAACCAACCCAAATATGTCAACAATTTTTAGAAGTGATGCCAAATAAGTCTGGGCACGGTGCCTCCTGTAATCCCAGCACTTTGAGAGGCGGATCACCTGAGGTCAGGAGTTCAAGACCAGCCTGGCCAACATGCTGAAACCCCAACTCTACTAAAATTATACAAATTACCCGGGTGTGGTAGTGGATATCTTTATTAGTTACAACTACTCTTGGAGGCTGAGGCAGGAGAATTGCTTGAACCTGGGAGGTGGAGGTTGCAGTGAGCTGAGATCGCACCACTGCACTCCAGACTGAGTGACAGAGCAAGACTCTGTCAAAAAAAAAAAAAAAAAAAATCGCTGCTACATACATGTCTGGCTATTACTAATTTCTACTTGTGGTGGTCTAATTTGTGCTTTTCAATGAAGACTTGTTTTTAAAAAGAAAGCACAGTGATCTGGATGATGTAGTACGGTAAAGTCTTGGGGTAAACTCCAAAGGGTAAGTATTAGCAGTGTCGATGCTACCTCATTACAGTAACTACAATACCACATTTAAAGTGAAAAAAGAAAATCAGGCTTTTGTGAAGTATCTTGCAAATTCAGATCTTTTCTATGATGGCAAATAAAACAGGAATTTGGAGCACCAAACTTGCCCCTTCCTCTGCAATAACCTAAACACAAAAGTTTCAAACATGTTTTAGAATGAGTTCCTAATTTTATACCTATTTCTTCTTCATCTGGAAACCTTTATCATTACATAGTGTTGTAACCGAGCGAGTTACAGAGAAACGCCACAGTCTGAGGCTAATTCAGGAGTCCTTTACTGCCGGCGACCGAGAGACGGCTAGCACTCAAAATTCTCTTGGCCCCAAAGAAGGGGCTAGATTTCTTTTTTACACCTTGGTCTAAAAGGGGAGGGGGAGCCTAGCTGAAGCAGTTTTTACAGTAGCAGAGCAGACAAAAAGTTAAAAGAATTAATGGTTACAGAGATAGTTACAGAAAAATAAACAGTTTCAGGTGCAGGGGCTCAAACTATCACAGAGATAATGCATGGGCTTTGGGTACCATCCACCGAGCACGTCCCTAGGAGCTGCTGGTGCGGCTTGTCTCAGTATCTTATCAGTAAGTGCGTTCCTGGATGTGCTTGGAGTCAGCTTGCTCTAGTTAAGTCCTTGAGGAAGGGGGGCGGGTAAGGGGCTGCAAGTGAAGGAGCCAAAATGGAGTCTGTGTGGCTCTCTCAGCTAAGGGAGGGTCAATCAGGTTAAAACAAGGTAGGGCATCAGATCAGTACCTCTCTATATGCTTGATACTTGTTCTTGCTCTGAAGTCTGCTCTGCTGAAATTAATACAGCTACTTGACTTTCCTTCTGATAGATGTTAGCATGATACATCTTGTTGCATCGCTTTACTTCTATCTTATACATCTACATTTATATTTAAAGTGAGTTTCTTGTAAAAAACATATAGTTGGGTTTTATATTTGATCCACTGACAATCTTTGTCTTTTCATTGGTGTATTTAAACAATTGACAATGTGATTATTGATATAGTTAAATTACTATGTACCATGTTTTTTCTCTTCTTTATCCCTATTTTTTCTTCTATTCTTTTTTCTGCCTTTTGTCATCGCAATTCAGCTTTTTTTGTGATTCCATTTTATCTCCTTTTTTTTTTTTTTAGCATATCAGTGATACTTATTTTGAAACTTTTTAAAATGGGTTGCCCTAGAGTTTGCAATATACATTTGCACTTGTTCCAGGTCCACCTTAAAATAACTTGATACTGCTTCCTAGGCAATGCAAGCACCTTATTATAACACATATTCCCAATTTTTCTCTCATCCCTTACATCATTGCTGTCATTCATTCACTTATAATCATATATTTTTGCTATGGTCATTTTGAAAGACAACTATCTGTTACATCACTAAAAAAATAAAATAAACATTTCAATTTTATCATCACTTATTCCTTCTCTAAAGATCTTTTTTTATGGAGATATGATCGTCTGACTTGTATAATTTTCTTTCTCTTTGAGTATATTCCTTTAACATTTGTTGCAAGGAAAATCTACTGGCAGCAAATTCCCTCAACTTATCCCATCTGCAAAAGTCTTTATTTCTGTCTCATTTTGGAAGGATGATTTTGCAGAATGCAGAATTCTAGGCTGGTAGGGGTATTTTTTTTCTTCTCAATTTAAATTTTCACTCTCTTCTTGCATGTTTTCTGGGGAGAAATAAGATATAATTCTTTCCTTTGTTATTTTATAGGTAAGGTATTCTTTTATCTCTTCTGGCATATTTTTTTTAAAAGGGATTATTTTTTACCCCCCCCCCCCCCCGCAGCAAGGTACACACGGTAATTTTTTCCGATCTTCACTGTGAAAACATAGTTGGGCTCCTGGAGGTAAAAACTCACGAAAGAGTGAACATGCTTCCTAAGACTGAGTTCCCCTGGAGTTTGTATGTCTACAGCTGTCATATTTAAAGTTGAGAAACCAAGTTCATGCTAAGATGAGGAGCAAAGTAAGATAGTCCACTCTTACCGCTCCTATCAACATCATACTGGAAGTCCTAGTTAATGCAGTAGAACCAGAAATGGAAGTAAAGGTATACAGATTGAAAAGGAAAAAATAAAACTCTTTTTTTGTTGTTGTTGAGATGATTGCTTATGTAGAAAATTTCAAAGAATCAACAAAATCTTCTGGATCAAATATGTGATTACAGAAAATTTGCAGGTTACAAAGTTAGTGTACAAAAGCGATTTTCTTTTTCTTTCTCTTTTTTTTTCTTTTTCTTTTTTTGAGACAAGACTCTCACTCTGTCACCAGGCTGGAGTGCAGTGGCGCTATCTTGGCACACTGCAACCTCCGCCTCCCAGGTTCAAGCGATTCTGCCGCCTTAGCCTCCTGAGTAGCTGGGACTACTACAGGCACATGCCACCATGCCCAGCTAATTTTTCTATTTTTAGTAGAGACAGGGTTTCACCATGTTGGCCAGGATCGTCTTGATCTCCTGACCTCATAATCTGCCTGCCTCAACCTCCCAAAGTGCTGGGATTACAGGCATGAGCCACCATGCCTGGCCCATTTTCTTTTTTATATACTAGAAGTGAACAGTTGGAATTTGAAATTAGAAACACCATGCCATTTATATTGACACCAAAAACATGAAATACTTAGGTACAATCTAACAAAATATGTATAAGATGTACATAAAGGGAAACTAAAAAGTTAATGAATAATTAAAGATGTCAACTTCTTCAAAATTGTCCATAGATTCAATGCATTTCCAATCAAAATTCAAAATTGTTTTGTAGATTTCAGCAAACTGATTCTAAAGTTTATGTGGAAAGGCAAGAGACCCAAAATAGCCAACACAACGTTGAAGGAGACCAAAATCAGAGCATTAATACTACCTGACTTCAATACTATATTGTTACAGTAATCAACATATTGTATTGGTAAAGAAACAGAAAAACAGATCGATGGAACAGAATAGAATGTCCAAAAATAGACCTACATTAATATAACCAATTTATATTTGACAAATGAGCAAGAAAATGTAGTGGAGAAAGAATGCTGTTTTCAACAAAATGTGCTAGAATAATTGGACATTCATAGGCAAAAAAATGAATGTAGACACAGATCTTGCACGTTTTACAAACAATAGCATCAGATGCATTGTAGACCTACATGTAAATACTAAACTATTAAAGTCCCAGATGACAACCTAAGAGAAAATATAGGTGGCCTTCGGTTTGACCAAGACTATTTAGATACAGCACTATTAGCATAATCTATGGAAAAAAGTAGATACATTGGAATTCCTTAAAATTATAACGTTTTTCTGTGAAACATCCTGTTCAGAGAATGAAAATCAAGTCATACAGTGAGACAAAATATTTTCAAAACATACATAGAATAAAGAACTTGTATTCACAATACATAAAGAATTCTAGAAACTCAACCATAAGAAAACAAACATCTCAATATTAAAAACAGATAAAATATCTAAGCAGACACCTCATGAAAGAAGATCTGCAAATGGAAAATAAGCAAATGAAAACATGCTCAACAGTATATGTAATTAGGGAATTGTAAACTAAAACAACATTATGATGGTTCGTAGTATGTGTCCATTGGATTGAAGGATGCCTAGATGGCTGCTGAAGCGTTGTTTCTGGGTGCGTGCAAAGGGGTGTTTTCAGAGATTGACATGTGAGTCAGAGTACTGGGAAAGGAAACCCCACCTCAACGTGGATAAGCACTATCCAATTGCCTGCCAACAGAGATAGAACAAAGGGAGCAGAAGAAGGGGGGTATTCAGCTTGCTGAGGTCTCTTGCTCTGACCGTCCCTCCCCTTGCCAGAAGTTAGCTTTCTGTCTTCATGCCCTTGGTAATCGGACTCCAGGTTCTTTGGCCTCTGAACTCCGGGACTTGCACCAACAGGCTCCTGGGTTCTCTTGGGCCTTTGGCCTCAGACTGAGGGCAGCACTGTCAGCTTCACTATCAGCTTTTCTCAGTCCCCAGCTGGCAGAAGTCCCACCGTGGGAATTCACCTTTGTAATCATGTGAGCCAATTCTCCCTAATAAATCCCTTTTACATATACATATATCCTATTGGCTCTGTCATTCTCAAGAACCTTCATTGATACAAACAATAAGAAACAACTATGGAGAAACAATTCAAATGGAAAATTCCAAAACAGATAGCACCCAATGCTGGCAAGGAAGTTGAGTAAGAAGAACTCTCATTCTTTGCTGGTGAAAATGCAAAATGGTACATACACCACTTTGGAAAACAGCTTGAAACTTTCTTACAAAACTAATGTTTATAGCAGCTTTACTCATTTCCACAACTTGGAAGTGACCATGACATCCTTGAATAGGTGAATGGATGAACCATGTATGGCACATCCATTCAGTGGGATATTATTCAGTGATAAAAACAGAAAGACATAGATGAACTAATTTCACTAGGTGGAAAAAGGCAATCTGAAAAGGCTGTGTACTGTGTGATTCCAACTATTTGACGTTCTGTAAAAGGCTGAACTATGGAGACAGTGAAAAGGTCAGTAACTTTCAAAGATTTAAGGGTTCTAAGGGAGGGAGGAGTAGACGGAGCACAAGGAATTACTAGGGCAGTGAAATTATTTCTCTGTTGATATTAACATATCAGTATTAAAATATATACACGTACTGTGTACCCACAAAAATCAGGAATACAAAATTTAAAACAAACAAAAATGTGTATTTATTTTCATGTTTGGTTTTCAGAAATTTTAATATGATGTGTTTAGGTGTGGTTTTCCTTTTATTTATCATTCTTGTGGTTTGTAGCATTTCCTGAATCTGTCACTGGTATTTTCCAGCTTCAAGAGTTTCTTAGCCATTAGTTTTTCAAATATTGTTGTTGTGCCATCTTTCTCTTCTAGTCTTCTGTAACTGCAGTTATACATTTTTATACTTTTCACCACATCCCAGATGTCTCCTACACTTATTTCTCTGTTATCTATTCTGTTTTTCTCTCAATAGCTGG
Organism: Nomascus leucogenys; assembly: GCF_006542625.1. Lineage (NCBI taxonomy): Eukaryota > Metazoa > Chordata > Mammalia > Primates > Hylobatidae > Nomascus > Nomascus leucogenys. The sequence goes on along the minus strand of NC_044402.1, from coordinate 42,477,735 downwards.
ATATGGATATTTTCTTCTGGTTTGTCTTCTAGGCCATTGATTTTCTCTTTAGCTGTCTGACGTACTATTAAATCTATTTACTGAGTTCTTAAAATTGCTTATTGTATACTTAGTCCTAAAGTGTCCATTTTTAATTTTTTCAGTTCTCTGCTAAAATTGTCTAACTTGCCATTCCGTTTTTTGAAATATCACTCCAGGCAATTTTAGTTTTTGCCTGATATCTCAAATACCTGACTATATTGTGGGTCAGTTGCAACGGTCATGTTTACAATTAATGTTTACTTAAGTTCTGTCTTTTCCTATGTCTGGTTATTTTTTATTCAGGATAGTATGTGCGGAAAATGTACAGATACTTTAAAACTCCATCTGATGTTAACTTCTTCCTGAGAAATTTCGTTTTGTTTCCCTCAACCAGATGTGCTAATGGAAGATCTCCTTAATCATGTGGTAATGAGTTTATTATTAGCAGCTGGGCTTCAGTCCTTGTTGAGATTGAGCTATTTCTAGTTCTCTCTTCCTCTTAGAGAATAAGCCTTAGAGATACCAACAGAAAGTTTAGGTAGTTAAAAATCCAAAAATGGAATCCAACGTGTCTAATATGTAAGTCTTTAACCCATCTTGAATTAACTTATTAGGTGGTTTTCAATTTACTACTCAGTTGGGTATTTCTTGCTCTCATTTTAATGATCAATCATAATTTATGGTGACTGGCCCCGTGGATGTACAACTTCGGCAACATCTCTTAACTCAATACCTAATGTTTATCAATATTTCTTAATGACCTGCTTTGGCTTCATCATTTCATGTATTTTATCAATTATGTGATTAATATTCACATATACTTTTTCACACTGTTGAAGCATTGTGAATATTACATCATCATGTCAATTATTTGTAAAAATACATAAAACCAGAAATTATTATGATTAGAATTATTCTTTAAAAGAGAAACAGGCTCGGGCATATTTGCTGATGCCTGTAACCCTCCCCGCTTTGGGAGGCCTAGGTAGGTGGATTGCTTGAGCCCAGGAGTTGAAGACCAGCCTGGGAAACATGGTGAAACCTGGTCTCTATAATAAAAAATCCATAAATGTTGAAGCATTGTGGATTCCATTTTTGGATTTTTTATAGAGACCAGGTTTCACCATGTTTCCCAGGCTTGGTCTTGAACTCCTGGGCTCAAACAATCCACCTACCTGGGCCTCCCAAAGCGGGGAGGATGACAGGCATGAGCAAATGAGCCCGAGCCTGTTTCTCTTTAAAAGAATAATTCTAATCATAATAATTTCTGGTTTTATGTATTTTTACAAATAATTGACATGATGATGTAATATTCACAATGCTTCAACAGTGTGAAAAAGTATATGTGAATATTAATCACATAATTGATAAAATACATGAAATGATGAAGCCAAAGCAGGTCATTAAGAAATATTGATAAACATTAGGTATTGAGTTAAGAGATGTTGCCGAAGTTGTACATCCACGGGGCCAGTCACCATAAATTATGATTGATCATTAAAATGAGAGCAAGAAATACCCAATCGAGTAGTCAATTGAAAAGTGCCTAATCTGGTGACTTTGTGATGTCTTCATAATTGTAAAGTTTCATTGCTTTTTCAATAGGGGTCTTAACAGAGTCATAAGTCCATCCCTTCCTCGCAAACAGCCTTTCGATGATTCCAGGCATTTCATAGCCCTTTTTTAGAATGAAATCTTTGAAGGCGATTGGTGCATAAAGATCGTCCATGATGTCAGCTTCGTCGGACTTTTTAACAGCGAGCTGGGGGTCAGTCAAAGGTTCATCACTTCTTCGCTTCTTCCACAATTTAGGATTGAGGTACCATGCTCCATACGTCATCTTCACAGGCTGAGTGATATAAACATTCGATCGCCTGTGGAATTTCCTGCCCCGGTGTTTATCTTGGGATAAGAATTTGTCCTTGTCTTTTTCACCCAGCTGCATGGTGTACTTCAGCTCTGAGGAACACTCCTTTATGTTCTTCAACTTTTGGTCGTCATGGGTTGCTCTGTACATGGTGGGAAATAGACACAGATTCCAAATGGTTTCTTCATCAACTCCGAAGTTTGCAGCCCATTTGAAAAATTCACGCAGTTTTTCGGATTTGTATCTAGGTTGAAGATAGTCAGAAATGCACCCATTTGTGCTTGGTGTATCCTCCCCAAGCAGTTCTTTCTTGGGAGGCTTGGAGAACTGATGGGACTCTGGAGCTTTGGGAGGCTCCGGGCGGAGACTGGACCCTGGAGGAGTCTTGGGATGCTCCGGACCATGACTGGACACCAGACAAGTCTTGGGAGGCTCAGGGCACAGATGGGTACTCCAGTCTTGGAAGGCTCCAGGCGCAGATGGGTCACTCCAGTCTCAGAAGGCTCTGAGTAGAGACTGGATGCCCGACGAGCCTTGGGAGCTGCGGGTGAAGACTGGACACCGGAGTGTTGGCAGGCGCTGGGCGGAGACTGAACCTGGACGAGTCTTGGGAGGCTCCGGGCGCAGATGGGTCACTCCAGTCTCGGAAGGTTCGGGCGGAGACTGGACACCTGACGAGTCTTGGGAGGCTCTGGGCTGAGATGGGACACGCCAGTCTCAGATGGCTCCGGGCGGAGACTTGACCCCGGACGAGTCTTGGGAGGCTCCGGGCTGACATGGGACACGCCAGTCTCAGATGGCTCCGGGCGGAGACTGGATGCCCGACGAGTCTTGGGAGGCTGCGGCTGAAGACCGGACACCGAGTATTGGGAGGCGCTGGGCGGAGACTAAACCCCGGACGAGTCTTGGGAGGCTCCGGGCTGACATGGGACACGCCAGTCTCAGACGGCTCCGAGTAGAGACTGGATGCCCGACGAGTCTTGGGAGGCTGCGGCTGAAGACCGGACACCGGAGTATTGGGAGGCGCTGGGCGGAGACTAAACCCCGGACGAGTCTTGGGAGGCTTCGGGCTGAGATGGGACACGCCAGTCTCAGATGGCTCCAGGCGGAGACTGGACCCCGGACGAGTCTTGGGAGGCTGCGGCTGAAGACTGGACACCAGAGTATTGGGAAGCGCTGGGCGGAGACTGAACCCTGGACGAGTCTTGGCAGGCTTCGGGCTGAGATGGGACACGCCAGTCTCAGAGGCTCCGAGTAGAGACTGGATGCCCGATGAGTCTTGGGAGGCTCCGGGCTGACATGGGACATGCCAGTCTCAGACGGCTCCGAGTAGAGAGTGGATGCCCGATGAGTCTTGGGAGGCTCCGGGCTGACATGGGACACGCCAGTCTCAGATGGCTCCGAGTAGAGACTGGATGCCCGACGAGTCTTGGGAGGCTGCGGCTGAAGACCGGACACCGGAGAATTGGGAGGAGCTGGGTGGAGACTAAACCCCGGACGAGTCTTGGGAGGCTTCGGGCTGAGATGGGACACGCCAGTCTCAGACGGCTCCGAGTAGAGACTGGATGCCCGATGAGTCTTGGGAGGCTCCGGGCTGACATGGGACACGCCAGTCTCAGACGGCTCTGAGTAGAGACTGGATGCCCGACGAGTCTTGGGAGCCTCCGGGCGGAGACTTGACCCTGGAGAGTCTTGGGAGGCTCCGGGCAGAGACTTGACCCTGGACGAGTCTTGAGAGGCTCCGGGCGGAGACTGGACACTGGACGTGTCTCGGGAGGCTCCGGGCGGAGACTGGACACTGGACGAGTCTTGAGAGGCTCCGCGCGGAGACTGGACACTGGACGAGTCTTGAGAGGCTCTGGGCGGAGACTGGACCCCGGACGAGTCTTGGGATGCTCCGGGCGGAGACTTGACCCTGGCCGAGTCCTGAGAGGCTCCGGGCAGAGACTGGACACTGGACGAGTCTTGAGAGGCTCCGGGCGGAGACTGGACCCTGGACGAGTCTTGGGAGGCTCCGGGCGGAGACTTGACCCTGGACGAGCTCTGAGAGGCTCCGGGCGGAGACTGGACACTGGACGAGTCTTGGGAGGCTCCGGTCGGAGACTTGACCCCGGACGAGTCTTGGGAGGCTGCGGGTGGAGACTGGACACCGGAGTTCTAGGAAGCTCCGGGCTCAGATGCGACCCTCCAGTCTCGGGAGGCTGCCGGCAGAATTCCCCACAGGGATATTGACCAGGCTCAGTGGGTACCTCCGTTGTCTTCTCCCGGGCCTCGCAACGAGCCCAAGCGTCCTCCAGCTTCCTCTCCGGATCCAGCTGTTCGAGCACCTGCAGTAGGAGATCTGGAGGCAGATCTTCTCCCAGATTGGGGTACATGGCCAAGGGATGCTTGGCCATGATCTCGGCTTCCACTTGCTCTACGAATGCCTTCCGTGCTAGCTGCGCTGGAGAGAGCTTGGAAAATAGGGCCGCTTTCTTGAGGAGCTTTTTCTGCCTGCTTTTGGGGTCAGCTTTGGACCCTCTGAGACGTTTTTTTGGCATTAAAAACTCGTCACGGCGACAAACGAGAGTGTCTTCGGGAGACGGACAGCCGTAGCGGAAGTCGTCCAGGCCCTCCTTCACAAATACCCAGTTCTGGGTGTCCATGGATGGGAACTTCAGGCGCCCGTGCTTGCGCATCTGAAAGTCTTTGGAAGACGGTTGGTTACAGTACCGGGACTTGGAGTCCATGCCCGGGGACCTCAGCCGGTCCTGCGGCCTCTGGTCCCCCATAGTGGCTCTCGCTGGGGTGCCAAGTCTCCAGCTTCTGCGGTTCCTGAACCCTGCTGCTCTAGTCGCTAGCAGACTGCCAGCCAGGCACAGCCCAGGTTCCTTCCTGGAGGCGGAGCAGCGCTGACATCACAAGCGCAGCCCAGGTTCTAACAGGTGCCTAGTGGAATCTCATTGTGGGTTTCATGTGCATTTCCTAATGACTACTGCTATTGAACATCTGTATATTTGCTGATTTGCCATCCTTATCTCCCCTTGATTGAAGTTTCTGTGGATCTTTTTCCCATTTTTAAATTGTGTTGCTGGATATCATATTTAGTGATGAGAATCTTTGCTGTGTTCTAGATGTAAATAACTTATCAGATATATGATTTGCAAATTTTTCACTTGGCTTTTCCCTTTCATTGTCTTAACAGTGTCAAAGAGAAGTTTTTTAATTTGATGAAGTCCAATTGATCAATTTGTTCTTTTATGGATTGTGCTTCTCTTGATGTATCTATGAAAACTTGGCCTATCCAAAGGTCAAGGTTTTAATTTTTGTAAACAGCACAAGATACAGATCAAAGTTTTATTTAAAAATGTACCTATTGCTTACATATATCTGATAATTTTAGACCTATTTTTGTAAAGACTAACTTTTCTCCACTGAATGACATTTGGAAATTGGCAGACTATCAGTTGTGTATACTTTTTGAAGGTCAATTTCTGGACACTCTTTTCTCTTCCATTGATTTTTCTCTCACACAAATTTCACCCTCTGTTGGTTACTTTAGCTTGATAGTAAATCTGGAAATTAGGCTGTATTAGTCCCTTAACAATGTTCTTTTACAAAGTTAGTTCTTCCTAGGTCCTTTGAATTTCCATAGAAATTTTAAAGTCAGTGTGTCAATGTCAAAAAAAGTCCTGTTGGGAATTTGATTAGGATTCTGTTGAATCTATAGATCAATTTGAGGATAATTAGCATGTTAACAATAGGAAATCTGACCACTGAGAAATGTACAGCTTTCTATTTCTGTGATTTTTCATTTTCTCAGGAATATTGTGTGTTTTTTAGTGTATGTGCCTTTCACATCTTTTTCTCTCCAGATTTTTCCTAAATATTGTTTTTCATACTATTATATGTAGAATTTTTTTAGTTGCAATTCCCAATTTTTTGTTTTTATGTTCAGAAGCATTTTTGTGTATTTCATTGAATTTTCTATATACATGATAGTGTCATCTGTGAATAAAGGCAGTTTCCCTTCTTCCTTTCCAATCTGAATATTGTTATACCCCCACCAGTCCAGTCGCCATCCTTCATTTTCCTTTTAAATAATATCAGTTAAATTTTTATCTCTCTTATGGTGCTTAAAACAACACTATGAAAAGCATTTTTATAAAAAATTTTAATTATAGACAAATTCAGCCTGCATTATTCCTTAAGCATATCATTTTCTCATCACATAATAATTTTTTCTGTACATTCTTACTCATTTTTTAAAAGAAGTTTTCTCACTTCCCTTGTTAGGTGCAGCTGAACAATGTTTTCTGCCATTACAAGCAGGTATACCCTAGTTCCTCCTTGTAAATGAGGTATGATCAATGCCTCTCTTGCTTTTGGCTCCTCCTCTATAAAATAGACACAGTGTATATTCCTCTTAGGTGTCTCATTAAATCAAAGAACTAGATTATGTGTAAATCAAGATAATCTATATAACATGACTTTGTATAGTGTCTGGAACAGAATAAGCATCCTGTAAAATATTGTTAATTTATATAGTATTACTACAGTTTGAACATAAAAATATTCTACATTTGATGTGTATATAAAGGAAAAGCAACATCATACATTTACATATCACAAATATTTTCATTTATTGATTATAAGAATCTATGTTAAAGTCTCAAGATACTTAGATTTCATAATGTGAGGTTGGTAATACCAAATTTGATATGGATTTATTTTTGACTTTTTTTTTCCTTTTTTATTTTTATTATACTTTAAGTTCTAGGGTACATGTGCACAATGTGCAGGTTTCTTATATATGTATCCATGTGCCATGTTGGTGTGCTGCACCCATTAACTCGTCATTTACATTAGGTATATCTCCTAATGCTATCCCTCCCCCCTCCCCCCACTCCACGACAGGCCCCTGTGTGTGATGTTCCCCCTCCTGTGTCCAAGTGTTCACATTGTTCAGCTCCCACCTATGAGTGAGAACATGTGATGTTTGGTTTTCTGTCCTTGTGATAGTTTGCTGAGAATGATGGTTTCCAGCTTCATCCATGTCCCTACAAAGGACGTGAACTCATCCTTTTTTATGCCTGCATAGTATTCCATAGTGTATATGTGCCACATTTTCTTGATCCAGTCTATCACTGATGGACATTTGGGTTGGTTCCAAGTCTTTGCTATTGTGAATAGTGCCACAGTAAACATACGTGTGCATGTGTTTTTATAGCGGCATGATTTATAGTCCTTTGGATATATACCCAGTAATGGGATGGCTGGGTCAAATGGTATTTCTAGTTCCAGATCCCTGAGGAATCACCACACTGTCTTCCACAATGGTTGAACTAGTTTACAGTCCCACCAACAGTGTAAAAGTGTTCCTGTTTCTCCACCTCCTCTCCAGCACCTGTTTCCTGACTTTTTAATGATGGCCATTCTAAGTGGTGTGAGATGGTATCTCATTGTCCTTTTGATTTGCATTTCTCTGATGGCCAGTGATGATGAGCATTTTTTCATGTGTCTTTTGGCTGCATAAATGTCTTCTTCTGAGAAGTGTCTGTTCCTACCCTTTGCCCACATTTGATGGGGTTGTTTGTTTTTTTCTTGTAAATTAGTTTGAATTCTTTGTAGATTCTGGATCTTAGTCCTTTGTCAGATGAGTAGATTACAAATATTTTTTCCCATTCTGTAGGTTACCTGTTCACTCTGATGGTAGTTTCTTTTGCTGTGCAGAAGGTCTTTAGTTTAATAGAAAAGTTCTATGGAGACTGTATGTTACATGCAAGAGCCAATGCTTCAACAATTCTCTATAACAATACTCCAACTAACAAGCTCATGTGAGTACTCACTTATCTCACAGCTGAATGTCACCACACCCAGCTAATTTTTAATTTAAAAAATTTTTTTTTGCGACAGGGTCTCGCTCTGTCACCGAGGTTGGAATGCAGTGGCAACATCTTGGCTCACTGCAACCTCTGCCTCCTGTGTTCAAGCAGTTCCCCGAGTAAGTGGCATTAGAAGCATGCACCACCACACCTGGCTAATTTTTGTATTTTTAGTAGAGACGGGGTCTCCCTATGTTGCCCAGGCTGGTCTCGAACTACTGACCTCAAGCGATCCACCCTCTTCGGCCTCCCAAAGTGATGGGTTTACAGGCATGACCTACCATGCGTAGCCCAAGTTTTTTGTAGAGGTGGAATCTCCCTATGTTGCCCAGACTGGTGTTGACTTCTAGGCTCCAGTGATCCTCCTGCCTCAGCCTCCCAAAGTTCTGGAATTATAGCCATTCTTTATGCCTTTACCTTTTTTTTTTTTTTTTTTTTTGGACAGAGTCTCCCTCTGTCACCCAGGCTGGAGTGCAGTGGCACACAATCTTGGCTCATTGCAACCGCCAGCTCCCAGGTTCAAGAGATTCTCCTGCCTCAGCCTCCCGAGTAGCTGGGGCTACAGGCACCCGCCACCGTGCCCGGCTAATTTGTTTGTATTTTTAGTAGAGACGGGGTTTCAGCGTGTTGGTCAGACTGGTCTCGAACTCCTGACCTCATGATCTGCCTCAGCCTCCCAAAGTGCTGGGATTACAGGCATGAGCCACTGTGCCTGGCCAGAAGATTTCTTTCTGTTTAGCTATTCTTTATTATAGATTGCCTGACATGTTCATCCCATTCAGGTTTCATGCCAGTTCAGTAATAAAATAATTACCTTTTTGTTTGTTTGTTTGAGATGGAGTTTTTGCTCTTGTTGTCCAGGCTGGAGTGCAATGGCACAATCTTGGCTCAACGCAACTTCCACCTCCTGGGTTCAAGTGATTCTCCTGCCTCAGCCTCCTGAGTAGCTGGGATTACAGGCACACGCCACCACAGCCAGGTAAGTTTGTATTTTTAGTAGAGACGGGGTTTCAGCCTGTTGGTCAGGCTGGTCTCCAACCCTTGGCCTCGTGATCCAACCGCCTCAGCTTCCCAAAGTGCTGGGATGACAGGCGTGAGCCACTGGGCCCAGCCAATAATTGCCTTTGCTTTCTAGCTGTGTAGAGAGGTTTTCTGGATTAGGGGAAGGTTTATGTGTTGATGCTATGTGCCCCAAAAAGGTACACACACTGGCCTCTCCTTGAGCTGTTTGGGGTATTAGAGACAAGACAAGGAGATAGAATTTTTTTTTTTGAGATGGAGTTTTGCTCTTGTTGCCCAGGCTGGAGTGCAGTGGCACGACCTCAGCTCACTACAACCTCCCCCTTCTGGGTTCAAGTGATTCTCCTGCCCCAGCCTCCCAAGTAGTTGGGATGACAGGCGCCTGCCACCGCGCCTGGCTAATTTTGTATTTTTAGTAGAGACGGGGTTTCACCATGTTGTCCAGGCTGGTGTCGAACTCCTGACCTCAGTTGATGCACCCGCCTCGGCCTCCCAAAGTGCTGGGATGACAGGCGTGAGCCACCGCACCCGGCTAATGCTGTCTTCTTCATGGTCATACAACTTCCCCAGAGAGAGAATTTACAACACTCATCATTTCTCAGAGGTTTTTGCTTTTAGTCAGAAAAGGGAAGCTCCAAGAAGGTTCTTTCTAGATCTGTTGATTCTCAAATGTCTCAGTTCAGAATAATTTATATGCCAATGTGGCTATTTTTTTTTTTTTCTGAGATGGAGTGTCACTCTGTCACCCAGGGCCGGAGTGCAGTGGCATGGTTTCGGTTCACTGCAACCTCTGCCTCCAGGGTTCAAGTGATTCCCCTGTCTCAGCCTCCTGAGTAGCTGGGACTACAGGCACGCACCATCATGCCCAGCTAATTTTTTCTTTCTTTCTTTTTTTTTTTTTTTTTTTTTTGTATTTTAGTAGAGACGGGGTTTCGCCACGTTGGCCAGGATGGTCTCGATCCCTTGACCTTGTGATCCACCTACCTCGGCCTCCCAAAGTGCTGGGATTACAGGCATGAGCCACTGCACCCAGCCTGTTTTGTCAACCTTATGATCTCTGTTTTTGTTTGTTTGTTTGTTTTGAGACAGAGTCTCACTCTGTCACCCAAGTTCGAGTACAGTGGCGTCATCTCAGCTCACTGCAACCTCCGCCTCCCAGGTTCAAGCGACTCTCCTGCCTCCCTCTCCCAAGTAGCTGGGATTACAGGCAGACGCCACCACGTCCAGCTAATTTTTATAATTTTTCTTAGCAGACATGGGGTTTCACCATGTCGGCCAGGCTGGTCTTGAAGTCCTGACCTCAGGTGACCTGCCCTCGGCCTCCCAAAGTGCTGGGATTAGATTACAGTTAGCCACCACGCTCAGCCCCAACTTGGCATATTTTGGATTGACCCATTCTGGTCCCTTTTAAGAACTGCAGACAGCGGCCGGGCACGGTGGCTCACGCCTATAATCCCAGCACTTTGGAAGGCCAAGGCGGGCAGATCACGAGATCGGGAGATCAAGACCATCCTGGTCAACACGATGAAACCCCGTCTCTACTAAAAATACAAAAAATTAGCCGAGCAACGTGGCGGGCGCCTGTAGTCCCAGCTACTCGGGAGGCTGAGGCAGGAGAATGGCATGAACCCGAATGCAGAGCTTGCAGTGAGCCGAGATCGCGCCACTGCACTCCAGTCTGGGTGACAGAGTGAGACTCCGTCTCAAAAAAAAAAAAAAAAAAAAACTGCAGATGGCATTTCAGTACATGCTTGGGGGTTAGCTTAAACAGTGACCATCACCAAGCAAAATCTTAAAATGTGAGCAATGTGGAGCTAAACGGACTGCAAAAGGAGACCTTTGTGTATTGTAGGAACTGTAACAAAAAGGCAGAACCCTGCTTCTTCAGTGTAGCTGAGAACATCCACATCACGCAACTCAGATTTTTGGCCACACTGTTCATGCCTGTGAATGGCCACAAACTTGCCCCAAGTATCGGCCAGGTGCGGTGGCTCATGCCTGTAAATTCCATCACTTTGGGAGGCCGAGGTGGGCGGATCACATCATGAGGTCGGCAGTTCCAGACCAGCCTGACCAACGTGGTGAAACCCCTTTTCTACTAAAAATACAAAATTACCCCAGCATGGTGGCTCATGCCTGTAATCCCAGAAGTTTTGGAGGCTGAGGCAGAAGCATTTCTTGATCCCAGGATTTCAGGACCAGCCTGGGCAATATAATAACACCCTATCTTTTTTGTTTTTTTGAGACAGAGTCTCGCTCTGTTGCCCAGGCTGGAGTGCAATGGCGCCATCTTGGGTCAATGCAACCTCCACCTCCCAGGTTCAAGCTATTCTCCTGTCTCAGCCTCCCAAGTAGCTGGGATGACAGACGCCTGCCACCATGCCTGGCTAATTTTTTTTGTATTTTTAGTAGAGACAGAGTTTCACCGTGTTAGCCAGGATAGTCTCAATCTCCTGACCTCGTGATCCGCCCGCCTCAGCCTCCCAAAGTGCTGGGATTACAGGTGTCAGTCACCGTGCCTGGCCCACTTACCATCTTAATGGTGTTTTTTTTTTTTTTTTTTTACAGGGTAGCTCCCCAAAGAAAGATCCTGTAAGTATCTTTTTCTTTCTCAATGACATCCTATGATTGGGCCATGAGTCACCTCCAAGTTCAGCCCTCATTTCATGGAACTGTTTAGCTGTGGGGCCCTTTGTGGTCACAGGGCAGCTTTCGGAGGATCCATGGTTTTCCTGAATGTCCCTGGCTCAGCCACTCAACATCCACACAGTGGAAAGAGCGACATCCTTCCTCCAAAGCTGCTCACTGAAAGATTTTCAGATCAAAAATTCTAGTGGGTTGAACAGTGACCCTTAAAATTGATGTCCACGTTAACCTCAGAATGGGACATTATTTCAAAATAAGGTCTTTGCAGATGTAATGAAGAATCTGAAGATGAGCTGGGCGCAGTGGCTCATGCCTGTAATCCCAGCACTTTGGAAGGCCGAGGCAGGCGGATCATGAGGTCAGGAGATCGAGACAATCCTGGCTAACATGGTGAAACCCTGTCTCTACTAAAAATACAAAAAATTAGCCAGGCGTGGTGGCAGGTGTCTGTAGTCCCAGCTACTCTGGAGGCTGAGGCAGGAGAGTGATGTGAACCCGGGAGGCAGAGCTTGCAGCGAGCCAAGATAACACCACTGCACTCCAGCCTGGGTGACAGAGCGAGACTCCATCTCAAAATAAATAAAATAAAAAAAAATAAAATAAAATAAAATAAAATAGAAAATAAGGTCTTTGCAGATGTAATGAAGTAAAGAATCTGAAGATGGGCTGGGTGCAGTGGCTCACGCCTGTAATCCCGTTGGGGGATTACAGGGACTTTGGGAGGCCGAGGTGGGCAGATCACCTGAGGTCAAGAGTTCAAGACCAGCCTGGCCAACATGGTGAAATGCTGTCTCTACTAAAAATACAAAAATTAGCCGGCATGGTCTCAGGGACTTGTAATCCCAGCTACTGGGGAGGCTGAGGCAGAATCGCTTGAACCCATGAGGCAGAGGTTGCAGTGAGCTGAGATCATACCATTGCACTCCAGCCTGGGAGACAGACTGACACTCTGTCTCAAAAAAAAAAAGAATCTGAAGATGAGATCATCCTGAATTTAGAATGGGCCTTAAATCAATGACAGGTGTCCTTATCAGAGACAGAAGAGGAGACACAGACACAGAGGAGAAGGCCACGTGGAGACAGAGGCAGAGACTGCAGTGATGCAGCCACAAGCCCAGGGATGCCTGGAGCCCCCAGAGGATGGGAGAGGCAAGAAGGATCCTCCCCTAGAGCCTCCAGAATGAACTGGATACAATTGTAGTGGATTGAATAGTGGCCCCCAGAAACATTTGTCCATATCCTAATGCTCAGAGCCTGTGAGTAAGACCTTATCTGGAAATAGGGTCTTTGCAGATGTGATTAAGTTAAGGACCTTGAGATTGGATCATTCTGGATTAAGGTGGACCCTAAATGCAATGACAGGTGTCCTTGTAAGAGACAAGAGGAGACACAGATACGGAGGAGAAGGCCACGTGGAGACGGAGGCAGAGACTGGAGTGATGGGACCACAAGCCCAGGGATGTCTGGAGCCCCCAGGAGCTGGGAGAGGCAGGAAGGATCCTCCCCTAGAGCCTCCGGAGGGAGCATGGCCCTGAGATGCGTTTCTCAGACTTCTGGTCTGCAGAACTAGGAAATAACCTATTTTTATTTTATTTTATTATTATTATTATTTTTGAGACGGAGTTTCACTCTTGTTGCCCAGGCTGGAGTGCGATGGCACGATCTCTGCTCACCACAACCTCCGCCTCTCGGGTTAAAGCAATTCTCCTGCCTCAGTCTCCTGAGTAGCTGGGATTACAGGCACGTAGGTGCCACCACGCCCAGCTAATTTTGTATTTTTAGTAGAGACAGGGTTTCTCCATGTTGGTCAGGCTGGTCGCGAATTCCCAACCTCAGGTGATCCGCCCGTCTCGGCCTCCCAAAGTGCTGAGATTACAGGCATGAGCCACGGTGCCCGGCCACAATTCCCGTTATTAAGTGTTCCTAGTTACTGGTCAGGACGGGCAGGGACGGCTGCAGAGAGGAGCATGTCCTCAGCCACTAGAGGGCAGCAATGTCCCCCACCTTCAGGCACCGGATTCTCACTTCTGGGTGGTGGCCAAGGACCTCCCAGCAGCTCTCAGGTGGTGCTAGTAATGCTCCCATGGACCACACCTTGAGAAGTGGGAAGAGCTTTAGAAGCTGTCTGGGCTGGGTGTGGAGGCTCACACCTAATAATCCCAGCACTTTGGGAGGCTGAGGCAGCAGGATCCCTTGAATCCAGCAGTTTGAGGCTAGCCTGGGCAACACAGTGAGACAAACATAGTGAGACCCCATCTCTTAAAAAAAAATGCAGGCCGGGCACGGTGGCTCATGCCTGTAATCCCATCACTTTGAGAGGCCGAGGTGGGCGGATGACGGGGTCAGGAGATCGAGACCATCCTGGCCAACATGGTGAAACCCCGTCTCTACTAAAAATACAAAAATTTAGCTGGGCGTGGTGGCGGGTGCCTGTAGTCCCAGCTACTCAGGAGGCTGAGGCAGGAGAATGGCGTGAACCTGGGAGGCGGAGCTTGCAGTGAGCCGAGATCGCGCCACTGCACTCCAGCCTGGGCAATGGTGTGAGACTCCGTCACACACATAAAAAAAAAAAAAAAAAATGCAATAACTTAGCTGCACATGATAGCTTGTTCCTGTTGCCCCAGCACTCTGTCATCCAGGCTGGAGTGCAGTGGCACAAGCTCAGCTGACTGCAACCTCCGCTTCCCAGGTTCAACCGATTCTCCTGCCTCAGCCTCCCGAGTAGCTGGGATTATAGGTACCTACCACCACGCCTGGCTAATTTTTGTATTTTTAATAGAGACGGGGTTTCGACATGTTGGCCAGGCTGGTCTTGAACTCCTGACCTCAGGCAATCTGCCCACCTCGGCCTCCCAAAGTGCTGGGATTACTGGCGTGAGCTACCACACCCGGCCGGCAAGGGTTCTTTCAAAATGGAAAGGCTGACACACACAGATGCATACACACACAAATGCACATACATGCACACGTACACACTCATGCAAACACATTTGTACACATACATTCACATATGCACATAAACAAACATGCAATTTTAGGCACATGCATGCACACAGGCAGACTCTCATGCATGTATATTTGTGTATGCACGTATGTACACATGGAATGCATGCACAGATACATACGCATTCAAACACACAAACACTGTGTGTATCTGCATGCATGAAAACACACAAACACAGCCGGGCATGGTGGCTCACACCTGTAATCTCAGCACTTTGCGAGGAAAAGGCGGGTGGATCACCTGAAGCAGGAGTCTGAGACCAGCCTGGCCAACATGGCGAAATCTCTACTAAAAAATACAAAAAGTAGGCTGGGCGTGGAGGCTGACGCCTGTAATCTCAGCACTTTGGCAGGCTGAGGTGGGCAGATCACCTGAGGTCAGGAGTTCAAGACCAGCCTGACCAACATGGAGAAACCCCATCTCTACTTAAAACACAAAATTAGCTGGGCGTGGTGGTGCATGCCTGTAATCCCAGCTACTCAGGAGGCTGAGCCAGAAGAATCACTTGAACCCGGGAGGCTGAGGTTGCGGTGAGCCGAGAACACCCCATTGTACTCCAGCCTGGGCAACAAGAGCAAAACTCTGTCTCTGAATAAATAAATAAATAAATAAAGCAAAAATTAGCGAGGCATGGTGGCGTGTTCCTGTAATCCCAGCTACTCAGGAGGCTGAGGCAGGAGAATCGCTTGAACCTCGCAGGCAGAGGTTGCAATGAGCCGAGATGCTGCCACTGCACTCCAGTCTGGACAACAAGGGCGAGACTCTGTCACACACAAGAAAACCCACAAACGTGTGCACACAGATACGGGCACAAAAATGTACACACATGTGCAAGCACACACATAGACACATGTACACAGTACCCGTGTGTGCACAGGCATGCATGCAGTCATGTGCAAATGTGCAGACATGGCTACACATAGGCATGCACACATATAGACCTACGTACACACACGCACATGGATATTCGTGCACACAATGCACACTCCGACACGCATGCGTGTGCAAAGGCACATTTGCACATACACAGGCACACTCACCACCACTTTCCCTCCAGAAGCAGCTCCTGCTGTGAGCACCAGGCTCCAGAAGGGTCAAACATCCTTCATTACCCACAACCCAGTTTCACAGCGAGTCCCCGCTGCTTGACTCTCGTTTCTCCTCCAGCAGGCACCTCTGTCCTGCGTTTGGGAGCTGCGTTCCTGATGGTCCTCCTTTGGCTCACCCTGCTCCTGATCGCCATGCCCTGTCTCCTGCAAACAAAGGAGGGTAAGAGCTGGAGAAAAAATCCATGTGCCACTTGAGGAGCCGGGGGCGGGGGGACAGGCACACAATGTCAGCATGCCGTCCTTCAGGGAAACTTTTCATGATGAGCTCATGGCAGTCTTGTGCTGTGGTCAGGAATGACTCAGAGACATCCCTGTACCCATCGCCAAGTTCCCTGTAATGCAGCATCTTGCAAAACAGTAATACGACCTCACAGGCAGGGACCTGATCGTGACACAGACGCCATGTGAGGTGTTTTGATGAAACTCACATGCTGGGATCAACAGCGCCAATTACAATTTCCAGTTTCCTTCATTGTTTATCTTATTTTTTCATTTTCTTTTTGTTTGTTTTTATTTTGGAGGCAGGGTGTCACTCTCTTGCCCAGGCTGGAGTGCAATAGTGTGATCTTGGCTCACTGCAACTTCTGCTACCCGGATTCAAGCAATTCTCCTGCTTCAACCTCCCGAGTAGCTGAGATTACAGTTGCGCACCACCATGCCCAGCTAATTTCTGTATTTTTGATAGAGACAGGATTTTGCCATGTTGGTCAGGCTGGTCTCGAACTCCTGACCACAGGTGATCCGCCTGCCTCGGCCTCCCACAGTACTGGGATTACAGGTGTGAGCCACTGTGTTCAGCTTTTTATTCATTGGTTTTTACTATTACTGCAGGGTTTCACTTTAGCTTGAATTTCTTTTAACTTTAATTTGCTTTTCATTCTTTAACTTCTTTTTTTTTTTTTTTTTGACACAGTTTCATTCTTGTTGCCCAAGCTGGAGTGTAACAGTGTGACCATGGCTCACTGCAACCTCCACCTCCCAGGTTCAACTGCTTCTCCTGTCTCAGCCTCCCAAGCACCTGGGATTACAGGTGTCCACCACCATGCCCAGCTAATTTTTCTGTTTTTAGTAGAGACGGGGTTGCACCATGTTAACCAGTGTAGTCTAGAACTCCTGACCTCAGGTGATCTGCCTTCCTCAGCCTCCCAAAGTGCTGGGATTACAGGCGTGAGCCACCGTGCCCAAGTGTGTAATCCCAATCCTTTGGGGGAGGCCAAGGCAGGTGGATGATCACAAGGTCAGGAGTTCGAGACCAGCCTGGCCAACATGGTGAAACCCCATCTCTACTAAAAAATACAAAAATTAGCTGGGCGTGGTGGTGGGCACCTGTAATCCCAGCTACGTGGGCGGCTGAGGCAGGAGAGTCGCTTGAACCCAGGAGGCGGAGGTTGCAGTGAGCCCACATCTCACCGCTGCACTCCAGCCTGGATGACAGAGTGAGACTCTGTCTCAAAATGAATGAATGGATGAATGAATTTCTTATAAGAATTTTTTTCCCAGAGAGTTTGTTTAAAGGGATAAATTATCCTTCTAAGTTAGGAGAAAAAAATTCCAGAAGTCTAGATATTCTTATGCTTTGGTCCTGCTTATCAAACCAAGGTTGTTGACCTTGATAACCAGTTAAAGATCCTTACAGTTTATATATAAAGTCATTTCCTCAAGTTTTCTAAGTGGCCGATCAGAGATAAACCCCAGAGAAATAGCTGATGTGTTTCTAGCTTTTGGTGACTGGCAAAATGTGACAGAATATTGCCTTTTACCAGCCCGGCGCGGCGGCTCATGCCTGTAATCCTAGCACTTTGGGAGGCTGAGGTGGGTGGATCACTTGAGGTCAGGAGTTCAAAACCAGCTTGGCCATCATGGTGAAACCCCATCTCTACTAAAAATACAAAAAATTAGCTGGGCGTGGTGGTGTGTGCCTGTAATCCCTGCTACTCAGGAGGCTGGGGCAGGAGAGTCGCTTGAACCCGGGAGGCAGAGGTTGCTGTGAGCCAAGATTGTGCCACTGCACGCCAGCCTGGGTGACAGAGCCAGACTCCATCTCAAAAAAAAAAAAAAGAATATTGCCTTTAACATCTTTGTACAGGTCATTTATGAAGTATCTTGAGCCCTGTGATGGCTAAGAGAGACGTTCTTTTTCTTTCTTTCTTTTTTTTTTTTGAGACGGAGTCTCTCTCTGTCACCCAGGCTGGAGTGGAGTGGTGAAATCTCGGCTCACTGCAAGCTCTGCCTCCCGGGTTCACGCCATTCTCCTGCCTCAGCCTCCCCAGTAGCTGGAACTGCAGGCGCCCACCACCATGCCCAGCTAGTTTTTTGTATTTTTTTAGTAGACACGGGGTTTCACCGTGTTAGCCAGGATGGTCTCGATCGCCTGACCTTGTGATCCACCTGCCTTGGCCTCCCAAAGTGCTGGGATTACAGGCATGAGCCACCGCGCCCCACCCGAGACGGAGTCTTGCTCTTGTCACCCAGGTTGGAGTGCAATGGCACGATCTCGGCTCACTGCAACCACCGCCTCCCGGGTTCAAGTCAGTCTCCTGCCTCAGCCTCCTGATTAGCTGGGATTACAGGCCCGTGCCACCATGCTCGGCTAATTTTTGTATTTTTAGTAGAGATGGGATTTCACCATGTTGTCCAGGCTGCTCTCGAACTCCTGACCTCATCCACCCGCCTGGGCCTCCCAAAGTTCTGGGATTACAGACGTGAGCCACCATTCCCGGTCTAAAGAGACCTCCTTCTACTCTGACACTGTGGTGTTAATAAGTTACTATTTCATTACACTTCAACGTGTATTGGAATATATGTACTCTGATTTTCCATCAATACCAGAATTGCTCAGTTTGGGAGCTATGTAAGAGAATGGATACCACAGTATAATAATCATGCCTCATATTGAAAAATACATGGTTGGCCAGGCGCAGTGGCTCACGCCTGTAATCCCAGCACTTTGGGAGGCCGAGGCGGATGGATCACCTGAGGTCAGGAGTTCGAGACCAGCCTGACCAACAGGGTGAAACCCTGTCTCTACTAAAAATACAAAATTAGCTGGGTGTGGTGGCACATGCCTGTAATCCCAGCTATTCAGGAGGCTGAGGAAGGAGAATCCTTGAATCCCAGAGGCGGAGATTGCAGTGAGCCAAGATTGCACCGTTGCCCTCCAGCCTGGGCAACAGGAGCGAAACTCCGTCTCAAAAAAAAAAGAAGAAGAAGAAAAGAAAAATACATTCTTTTGCAATTTGCAAACTGCCATTTCAAAAATCACCATCTATATAGGAGACTTTGTGTGAAATTTCTTTTTTTTTTTTTTTAATTTGAGGCAGTCTTGCTCTGTCACCCAGCAGGAGTACAGTGGCGTGATCTCAGCTCACTACAACCTCTACATCCAGGTTTCAGGTGATTCTTCTGCCTCAGCCTCCCGAGTAGCTGGGATTACAGGTGCCTGCCACCATGCCTGGTTGATTTTTGTATTTTTGCAGAGATAGGGTTTGTCCATGTTGGCCAGGCTGGTCTCGAACTCCTGACTTTAAGTGATCTGTCCCCGTCGGCCTCCAAAAGTGCTGGGATTACAGGCATGAGCCACCACGCCCGGCCTTTGTGTGACATTCCTAAACCACAGTTCTCAGTTATTGAAAATAACACGTATGACATACCTGGTTATAAAAGGTATACTTTACAACCACAGGGACAGCATAATTGGTCTGTGTGGTTGAGTGTCCCCTCTCCCCACATCCCACACCTTTGGGAATGTGATAAAATCACCCTGATAGGGAAGGCTGATTAAATCAATATGGCATTACTGGTTTATGACTTTTTTTTTTTTTTGAGATGAAGTCTCAATCTGTCGCCCAGGCTGGAGTGCAGTGGCATGATCTCGGCTCACTTCATCCTCCCCCTCCCAGGTTCAAGCGATTCTCCTGCCTCAGCTTCTGGAGTAGCTGGGACTACAGCGCCCGCCACCACTCCCGGCTAATTTTTGTATTTTTAGTAGAGACGGGGTTTCACCGTGTTAGCCAGGATGGTCTTGATCGCTTGACCTTGCCTTGG
The DNA here is from genome assembly GCF_006542625.1 of Nomascus leucogenys. Lineage (NCBI taxonomy): Eukaryota > Metazoa > Chordata > Mammalia > Primates > Hylobatidae > Nomascus > Nomascus leucogenys. The sequence continues at coordinate 42,458,160 of NC_044402.1, read as the reverse complement.
CCTCCCACAGTGCTGGGATTACGGGCGTCAGCCAGCACACCCATCCGGCTTATGACTTCTACCAGCTCACGGTAGTCTCCTGTCTACATAGAGCTCCACTTCCCAGCCAGGCTCAGTAGCTTGCGCCTGCCATCCTAGCACTTTGGGAGGCCGAGGCAGGCAGATCATGTGAGGTCAGGAGTTCGAGACCAGCCTGGCCAACATGGAGAAACCCCATCTCTAATAAAAATACAAAAATTATCCAAGTGTGGTGGTGCGTGCCTGTCATCCCAGCTACTCAGGAAGCTGACACAGGATAATCGCTTGAACCCGGGAGGTGAAGGTTGTAGTGAGCCGAGATCACGCCACTGCACTCCAGCCTGGGCAACAGAGTGAGACTCCGTCTCAAAACAAACAAACAAAAATACCCATTACAATGCTGTTTTAAGATTTTGTGTATCAGCTGGGTGTGGTGGCTCATGCTTGTAATCCCAGCACTTTGAGAGGCCAAGGTGGACGGATCACGAGGTCAGGAGATCGAGACCATCATGGCCAACATGGTGAAACCCCCATCTCTAGTAAAAATACAAAAATTAGCCAGGTGTGGTGGCGGGTTCCTGTAGTCCCAGCTACTTGGGAGGCTGAGGCAGGAGAATAGCTTGAACCTGGGAGGCAGAGGTTGCAGTGAGCCGAGATGGCACCACTGCACTCCAGCCTGGGTGACGAGCGCAAAACTCCATCTCAAAAAAATAAAAAATTTAAAAAAAATAAAATAAGAGAACTCGACCTTCCAAAGGTATTGGCTAACTCCACAGGCAAAAAACCCATACCCATTACAGTGCTGTTTTAAGATTCTTGCCCAGGCGAGGTGGCTCATGCCTGTAATCCCAGCACTTTGGGAGGCTGAGGCAGACAGATCATGAGGTCAGGAGATCAAGACCATCCTGGCTAACACGGTGAAACCCCGTCTCTACTAAAAATACAAAAAAAAAAAAAGAAAAAAATTAGCCGGTTGTGGTGGCAGGCGCCTGTAGTCCCAGCTACTCGGGAGGCTGAGGCAGGAGAATAGCTTGAACCCAGGAGGTGGAGCTTGCAGTGAGCCGAGATTGTGCCACTGCAGTCCAGCCTGGGCGACGAGTGAAACTCCATCTCAAAAAATTTTTAAAAATAAAAGAACTCCACCTCCCAAAGTTATTGGCCATACCCCTTACAATGCTGTTTTAAGATTCTTATGTATCTCTTCTAACTCCAACCTGTCACCATTTTAGATCCAAACCCACCAATCACAAACCTAAGGATGAAAGCAAAGGCTCAACAGTTGACCTGGGACCTTAACAGAAATGTGACCGATATCGAGTGTGTCAAAGACACCGACTATTCTATGCCGGTAAATCATACGCTCTGTTTTTTATTTTTATTTTATTTATTTATTTATTTTTTTGAGATGGAGTCTTGCTCTGTCGTCCAGGCTGGAGTGCAATGGCATGATCTCGGCTCACTGCAAGCTCTGCCTCCCGGGTTCACGCCATTCTCCTGCCTCAGCCTCCTGAGTAGCTGGGACTACAGGAGCCTGCAACCACGCCCGGCTAATTTTTTGTATTTTTAGTAGAGATGGGTTTTCACCGTGTTAGCCAGGATGGTCTCGATCTCCTGACCTCGTGATCCGCCCCCCTCGGCCTCCCAAAGTGCTGAGATTACAGGCGTGAGCCACGGCGCCCGGCCCAGACTCTCTATTGTTGACAAATGAGACATTTCTGTCTTCTGCAGGAATCTCAGAACCAATACTGCTCCCATTGCTGGTGTCATGACTACCTGGTTTCTGCCCCGAAGTGAGTTGTGGGATTTGAAGTGACTTTGGAGGGTCTGGTTCCCCATCCGTGGGATAGCTAAGATGGCACACACTGGACAGGATGGATGTGAAAGTGAAATGAGGCTAAGCTATTACTGGTGCAAAACCAAACCCCACGCTGGGCATGGTGGCTCACGCCTGTCATCCCAGCACTTTGGGAGGCTGAGGCAGGCGGATCACGAGATCAGGAGTTCGAGACCAGCCTAGCCAACATGGTGAAATGCTGTCTCTACTAAAAAGATGAAAATTAGCCGGGTACAGTGGCTCACACCTGTAATCCCAGCACTTTGAGAGGCTGAGGCTGGCGGATCACGAGGTCAGGAGTTCAAGACCAGCCTGGCCAACATGGTGAAATGCTGTCTCTACTAAAAAGATGAAAATTAGCCGGTACAGTGGCTCACACCTGTAATCCCAGCACTTTGAGAGGCTGAGGCTGGCGGATCACGAGGTCAGGAGTTCAAGACCAGCCTGGCCAACATGGTGACAAGGAAATACCCATGGCTCACCTTAACACTTGAGGTGAGGGATACGGAGGAGTCAGCCTGGCCAACATGGTGAAACCCCATCTCTACTAAAAATATAAAAATTAGCCGGGCATGGTGGCAGGCACCTGTAATCCCAGTTACTTGGGAGGCTGAGGCAGGAGAATTGCTTGAACCCGGGAGGCGGGGGTTGCAGTGAGCCGAGATTATGCCATTGCACTCCAGCCTGGGGGACAAGAGCAAGACTTCATCTCAAAAAAATAAAAATTAGCTGGACGTGGTGGCGCATGCCTGTAATCCCAGCTATCCAGGAGGCTGAGGCAGGAGAACTGCTTGAATCTGGGAGGCGGAGGTTGCAGTGAGCCGAGATTGCTCCATTGCACTCCAGCCTGGGTAACAAGAGCCAAAATCCATTTCAAAAACTACAAAAAACAAAACAAAAACAAAAGTGTGTGCTCAGGAAACAAGGTCTTCATCACGAAATCCTTCCAAATCCCCCCCTTGTCATCACCTGCGTTGTCAGGGTTTGACAACAGCGCCAGACCTCATGGGGTGGCCCAGTTGAGAATGTGAGCTATTTACAAGTCAGTGTCTTATGGGAAAGGAGCACGTTTCCCTGAGAACCTATTTGGTCCCCTCCAATTGCTATGTTCATTCAGTACAATTCAAATCACAGCCCCTTATGCATCTGCTCTGGCCACCACTACGAAGTCCCACAGCCCAGGAGGCCTAAACCACAGACATTGATTCTCCCACAGTTCTGGAGGCTGGAAGTCTGAGATCCAGGTGTGGGCAGGGCTGGTTCCTCCTGAGGCCTCTCTCTTTGGTTTGGAGATGCCATCTTCTCCCTGTGACCTCACAGGGTCATCCCTCTGTGTGTGTTTGTGTTCCAATCTCCTCTTCTTATGAGATGTCTTAGTCCATTTCAGCCTGCTATCGTAGAATACTATAGACTGGGTGGCTTACACACAACAGACATTCATTCTCCCACAGTCCTGGAGGCCGAAAGTCCAAGCCCAGGGTATAAGCAGAGTTGGTTCCACCCGAGAAGCCTCTCTCCTTGGCTTGTAGACACCATCTTCTCCCTGTGTCCTCACAGGGTCGTCCCTCTGTGTCTGTCTGTGTCCTCATCTCCTCTTCTTATAAGGACTGTAGTCCTATTGGATTAGGGCCCACCCTATGACCTCGTTTTATTTTAATCACCTCTCTAAAGACGTTGTATTCAAATACAGTCACAGTCTGATGCCCTGGGGGTTAGGACTGCGACCTGGGAATTTGGAGGGGGACATAGTTCAGCCCGTAGAACCCATTATCCACGTAACTCATTCCACTTCAAAATCAGCACAAACCATTAGTTTTAAAAATCTCAAATCTGTATTTTTAAAAATTGCTCTTAACACATTAGAAAAATATAGAAAAACTTTTTTGTTGTTGTTTTTCTGAGACAAAATCTCACTCTGTAGCACAGCCTGGAGTGCAGGGACGTGATCGTAGATCATTGCAGCCTCCACCTCCTAGGCTCAAGCAATCTTTTGCCTCAGTCTCCCAAGTAGCTGAGACTACAGGTGCACATCACCACACACAGCTAATTTTTTTAAAATTGTATTTTTAGTAGAAATGGGGTCTTGCTATGTTTCTCCCACTGGGCTCCAACTGAGCTCAAGTGGTCTTACCACTGTGGCCTCCCAAAGTGGTAGGATTACAGGTGTGAGCCACCACACCTAACCTGGATAAACTCTTTTTTTTTAATGGGTTATGATTACTACTTATGGCCTGCATTTTCATCCTATTCTCTTTATTTAACCAACATTTGCTGGCATTTTTTTTTATGCCCAAGAAAACACATTTGCCCATCTCTGTCAGGCCTCCAGACCCTCAGGGATGTGCATCTAATGCACCTTCAGCTACCAGTGTAAACAGTAAACGGGCCAGATGCTATCTGTGCATCTTCCCTGGCCTTGGGAGAGCCATTGGAATCTCTGCAGCCTTTAAGAGCATCTTGCTTCAGGTTTGCTGATGTGCTTGCTTCTGTAAGATCATGTAGACTTCCCAAGCAATATCTAGCATTTCATTGTCTCTGTTCTATCTTGCAGGAAGAAGGGGCTATAGACCCACCTCTTGTTATGGAAATACTTATGGTAAAGGAATTATGTCTTACAGAATATGTGAGGCAAAACTGTCCATTTGCAAATAACTAACACACTGTCTGCACTGATGGGAAGCTGGTGCTTTTTTCCAACGCACAACTGACTGGCCATTCGGGTCTTTAATTTGCATTTTCCTTGGTCATTCATGCTGGGGGAAGATGTTGTGCATGCCCTGAGGACTTAATTTATTGAAAGGAACTATGGTCCACTTACAGGTGTTATTGGGTGCATGTGTGTATGCATATGTGTTCACACACAGTTATGCTTTGTGTATTTTGTGTGAATGCGTGTGCACATGTGCATGTGGATTTTGTAATCATGTGCAGAAGTGCACGTGGATTTCGTGTGCAAGTGTGTGCACATGGATTGAGCACATGCATGTTTGTATGTGCACAGATGTGTTGGCATGTGCTTGTGGATTTTGCATGTGTGCATGTTTGTGCTTGGGTTGCATATGTATTACATGTTTCCCATGTGTGTCCATTCACATGCACACATTTAGGGGTGTGCAAGCACGTGTGCATGTGGATAGATGCAGGAGTGTGCATCTGGGTGTGCTCGTGTGGTGCATGTGCATACTGCACGAATATATAATGTGCATCTGCATGTGGATTGTATACGTGTGTGTACGGGCATGAACATACACAGATGAATGTGTGCATATTTGTACATGCATGTGTTTTGCACACATGTGTTAACATGCACACATTACTGTGTGCATATGCACACGTGTATATGTGTGTGTTTGGGCAAGTTGCGCTTTATATGTGCTTTTGTTGCCTGTGTTCGTGGTATGTGCATGTGTGTGTATGTGGGTATGTGTGGGATGTGCATATGTGTGAATGTGTGCATTGAATGCATGTGTGCTTCAGTGTTGCATTTGTATTTATGTGTTGCACATGTCTAAATGCATGTGTGCATGCACATGTGTATGCATGCTTGTCTGTTGCACATGCTTGTTGCATGCAGCATGTATGTATGCATGTGCACACACATTTGCATGTCAGTGTGTGTTGCACGTGCATATGTGTGTGTGAATGGCATGTGTGTGCATGTGTGTCCATGGGGTTGTCAGCCTGTGTGTGTTTTGCATGCGCATGTATGTAGACTCCCCAATCCTGAAATTAAAGCTGCATCTCCCTCTCCCCGCTATTATCCCCGTTCCGCTAATGACCATTAGACACGGCATACACATTCACATTCCTCCTCCTTATGCTGGTTGACTGTCCCCCTCCATGCACAAGAATGTAAATTCCTTGAAAACAGTGATCTGTGTGCTGTGTTTATAATCATATCCTCAACAGTGCCCAGCAATAGAAGGCACTCCATAAGCTCTGCTGAATATACACAAGCGTCCTTTTCCATTTACAAGTGGAGATCACCATTCAACATATGGCAATCCAGAAGGTAACTGATTGACTTACCTGGTCCCAACCTTTAATAAGAGCACACTCTCCTAAATCAGTGGGAGGAGCTGTATGGGCTTCTGTTTCCCAATCTCACAACTTTCATAGAGCACTCACACTTTGTATGTATATAAAGTAGCTTCTGAATAGAAATATCTGATCTCCAGCACAGGACCAATCAGAGTTCAGAGAAAGGAGAGGCAAGCATTGGTTTTTGCTGCAGAAGATGCCCCTTAGCTCTCAGAGTAAGGCTGTGAATGAGTGCTGAGACTATTGCATTTCTTCCAGTACCACCATTGCTCCCCTTTCTTTGATCAGCATTAACTTGAAACCCAAGAAGGACAGGAGAAAGGAAGTTATGAACATTCTGCCCAAGGAAGCCATCAGAGTGCACTGTCAATCCCATCTCAGGTCAAAGGAGGGAGAACTTGAAGCCCAGAAGGCTGACTTTGTGTCCTGTGTTGCTGGGAGAACAGGTTCCCCCTTCCCTCAGACTCATACTCTCAGAGATTTGGGCTGACATCTGCTTGAGTTAAAGTTAAGAGTAAACACACTCAACCCCAAGACTCTACTGAGTTTTCAATTATGCGGGAGGAGAAAGTGATTGAAGGTGACCTCTACCTTTCAATGAACATGCAGAATACTTGTATCAATATTTTTGGGGTATGTTGGCATCCTTAGAAAGATGTATTGATTCTCCTTTTTCCCTCTGTGGTGTAAAGTGAGGTCCAGAGATGGAAAGGGCAAGGCAAATAAACAAGTAATTGCAGTCAAATCTGATGAATAATTTGTTGGAACATATGGGATCCTGTAGCAAGGCAGAAGGGATACTCCTAGACTGGGTTAGGTGAGGGAGGTAGGGCTTCCTGGAGAGAACAATATCCAAACCAATCCCCAAAATACGGGTGGGAGGTGCCCAGGAGATGAGTGAAGTGTCAGGGAAGATAGTGTGCCAGGTAGAGCTGGATACACATATGGGGACAACAGAGATTGTGTAGCCAGAGTGTGGAATGCAACAGAAACCAGGGAAGGATGCAGCAGTGACAAGGAAAGACCACCAGGTTAGCCGAGGTGAAGTCTGCATTTCATAGAAACTTCATGGGAAAGAGCCTGCCCCTGTTGGATGTGTAGGTGAAGAATGGACCTGAGGGGGCTCACTAAGGCCCAGGGAGACCCCATTTCAGACCAGTTTAGTACCCTCTGGAAATGATGACAGGCTGAATTAAAGCCTGAGCAAGGGAGGCAAAGAGAAGCAGTCAGCTTGGATGACCACTTGGTAATGACAATTGATTCTACTTGATTGATTTGTAAGAGAAGGGAGAAAGGAAAAGGTATGTATCAGTCAGCTATGCTGTGTCACAAAAGACCCCAAAACTTAGTGGCTGGAAATAACCACCATTTACTATGTTCATGATTATGTGAGTCAGAAATTTGGGCTGAAACCATTCTTGTGGTCCTCCTGGTATCTTCTGAACTGCTACTTTGTGTGCAGTCAGCTGTAGGTGTGGCCAGCGCTTTGACCATGTTTCCTGGGTCTTATGTATTTGGGGCCTTAGGTGGAATGGTTCATCTCAGCTTCATGTGGACTCTCATATCCCTCCAGGAAGCCAGGCCAGGCTTCATCACACACCACAGACCAGGCAGGGTACCAAGAGCATGAAGAGAAGCGTGCCTGGGCTTAGAGCCACCGTGTCTTCACATGTGTGACATTATGTTGGCGAAAGCCTGGATTCTCAGAATGAAGATGCAGCTGAAATCATACTATGGAGTGTGAGCACATAGGGAGGCGCAGAAGAGAGGGCTGTCTCTCCCAGGAGGTAGGGTGCAGTGAGTGGCAGCATCAGCTATAGAGCAGGTTCTTGTGTTCAGTGACAACACTCTTCCCCCCAACGTAGCAGCCTCATTCATGGAGCAGCCTTGTGTCCCTCACCTATGCCGTGCCATGTATTGGCCCAGGCGTTCAACCCAGTCTGAAGAAAGTCATGCATGGAAAGGGGTGGCTATTTCAAATGGCCACCTTTTTTCCCTTTGGAAGTGTTGATTTTTGCCATATCAAGCTCCTTCTTGTTCTTTGTGCTGGAGTACTGAAGCTGTAGAGTAATTTGCCATCGAGGCATTGAAGATGCTTGTGTCTAGTGTGTGCTTGGGTTTAGAGTTCCAGCATGCCTTTGAAAGCAAGCCTATCTGGCAGTTATTAGATGAATAATATTTTTGCATGAGTGAGCATTCTACATCTAAAAAGGCATGAAATCGTTTTGACGTGTGCCTGTCATCCCAATTACTCAGGAGGCTGAGGCAAGAGGATCACTTGAGCCGAGGAGTTCAAGACGAGCTTAGGCAACACAGTGAGACCCCATCTCTAAAAATATAAATCAGGCCAGGCGTGGTGGCTTGCGCCTGTAACCCCAGCACCTTGGGAGGCCCAGGTGAGTGGATCACCTGAAATCAGGAGTTCGAGACCAGCCTGGCCAACATGGTGAAACCCTGCATCTACTAAAAACACAAAAATTAGCTGGACATGATGGCATACAGCTGTAATCCCAGCTACTTGGGATGTTGAGGCAGGAGAATCACTTGAACACAGGAGGTGGAGATTGCAGTGAGCTGAGATCACGCCACTGTATGCCAGACTGGGCAATAGAGCAAGACTCCTCAAAAAGTAAGTAAATAAAATTAATTAAAAGGCATACATGAATTGAGTTCAACAAACAAAAATGCCAAATTCCTCATCTGTGCAAATCCTGGCCTTGGATGTCTTCAGTGGTAAAATGTGGTTGACAAGCTTGGCTCTTTGTGAAAACAGAATTACTTCCTAAGGATTTTTTTTTTTAATTTTTTTTTTCTGTGGATACAAGGGTGGGAAGGGATGTGATGGAGAAGTTATTAGATTGGTGCAAAAGTTACTGCAGTTTTTGTCATTATTTTCAATGGCAAAAACCGTAATAACTTTTGGACCAACCTAATATTTAAGCAGTTTTCCTACAGCCATGTTTTTTTCTCAGACGAGCTTGCCTTTTCTCCAGTCCTGCAGGCAATATGGTAGCAAAAATCGTGTCTTCCATTGTATCCATGGTGGTGGTGACACTGCTGGGCATGAAATCGTAGCCAGTTATTTCAAACTAAACAATAGGAATTGTTTCAGGACCCAATGGTAACTTTGGCTCTAAACATTGTTTTCCTTGTTACTATGCCTGATTTTTTATTTTAAAAATTGCTTTTGGATGTCTGTCACCAGCAAAGTTATTCTTGGTTAAGTTCAATATACATAACTTGCCTAATAATGTGATTTTTAAAAATTTATTTATTTTTTTTTTGAGAGAGTTTCACTCTGTTGCCCAGGCTGGAGTGCAGTGGCACGATCTTGGCTGGCTGCAATCTCCACCTCCTGGGTTGGGTTCAAGAGATTCTCTTGCCTCAGCCTCCTGAAGAGCTAGGAATACAGGCATGCACCACCATGCCTGGCTAATTTGCGTATTTTTTGTGAGAGATGGGGTTTCCCCATGTTGGCCAGGCTGTTCTTGAACTCCTGACCTCAAGTGATGATCTGCCTGCCTTGGCTTCCCAAAGTGCTGGGATTACAGGCGTGGGCCACCGTGCCTGGCCAACGACTGGGTTTTCATGGTCAGGTGTAGGCTGTACCTTCCTCTAAACCTTGTTACAATAACACTGGCACATTATCTGTCTAATGTAAAAGAGGGGGAGAAAAAATGGAAAGAAAAAGAAACAAAAAAATTACTAACCTACATTGCAGGACTAAAGCATGACGGTTGGTTGAACTAGCCAAATATAGTTCTGTTTTGTATTCAGTGAAATTTTCATCACAGGTGACTCAGGAAAAATATCTGGGTTGAATGTGAATGTTTTCCACAGAACCCCACCCACAAAGAAAACTACTGAAACACTAAATTATAAGCCTCTCTGGAATTCCGAAGCTGAGCTCAGACCATAGGGGAAAAGAAAGATCTGCTGTGGCTTCCTGGTTCAATGCTGGCTCCACACTCCTGGGTTTGAAGAATCACTTGGGATTTGAGAGCAGAGGATGCCCTAAAGAAATGTCTGAAACAGCAGTCAGATTGTTTTATAGCCAAAAGAGTGACTCATATCTTTAACTGGGGGTCCCTGGAGATTTGGTTTAAACCTCAGGCCACTCACATCAGAATCTGTCTGGAATTTGCCAATCATCCTCTAACTCATACCTTCTTTGTGTCCCTGAAGGAAACCAGAAAGGGATGCCCATTCCTATGGTGTTTGCTTTAGGATTTGCATTTGGGCTCAAAAATCCTAAAACCTTCCCATGCGCGTGCTCTGCTGGTGAATGGGCAGTAGCAACCATTAGCTAATGAACTTCTGTTTGGGGTGAGCCTCCATCTACATTACGCCCCATCCTGAAATTTTAGAAGGAAACTGAGTTTCTGAAAAACTGCCTTATTTTCCTGGCAACCTGAGAGCAGATTCTTGGGTTCAGTGACAACATTCTTTCACCCAACATAGCAGCCATCATTAATGAACACCACGTTCAGCAGCCTTCGTGGCAGTGAGTTGTAAGCCTTTGTTAACCAACGGCTGAAACTGAGTAAGAGAGAGGCACCCATCTCCACAAGCACAAAATGTAAGGGCGGGGGACGGGTCACCCATAAACTCAATAATGAAGACAAATATATTTTAGTGCAATATTTTATAAGGAAAATCACTGGCATGGGGGCCAGTTGAGTTTCTGAAATAGGTGTAGTTTTAAAAACGTGGATGATGCCTGCCCCATTTGAGGTGGAACCACATTTTTGCTAAAGAGGTGTAATGTCTTGAAGCTCTTTCATGCCTTTTGGCTACCTGGTAAGTATTTTGTCTACTTTCTCCATTGTACTTCAATGATACTCTCACCAAGTATTCCCAAGCACCAAATTTATCTTTCCCTCCCTTAAAGTTCTTGAGATCAGAAAGGAGGATGCAGACAGAGTGAGCTGATCTTAGGGAGATCTCTTCAAGGTGGACAGTGACATTTATGTGGATCCTGGACTTATGTCACCTCGCTGGCTGTAAAGCTTTTATATTATCTAAGAAATATGTGTATGACAGCACCATATATGGGTTTGGTATCAAATGGGGCTCAGAGCTCTGTGAACTTGACTCTAAGGTTCCAGGCTGCTGCTGATGGTACCCAGCTGTCCACCTCTCCTTAGGTCATGAATTTTCTCTCTCTCCTAAAGGATGATGTGCATGGTATACTAACCATATCCATGGTGATGTGAGGCAGTGCACAACCTGTGGAACTGTATACATGCTGAGGCCATACACTGAAGCTTGCACACTTTGTAGGTAAAGAGTTGTAGTAACAGAGCTACATAGATAGAAGCAGATGTCTGTCACTTGACGTGCACTTTTAAGAATCATACTTTGCTTTTATTTTGTAAAGTGGAGAAAATGACAACACCACTTCAGAAGTTATAAAGACCAACAAGGCCCTATTCAGAAAAAGAAGTTCCTACAAATATTAGTTTTAACCAAAAAGAAAGTTACTCAATTAATTTAAGATCATCAAAGTCCTTAACAAATGGCAAAATGCAAAAAAACAATGTTTTGAAAACGAATATTTATTTCCAGATATGATTTTAACAGTTTTTAAATATTTTTTTTTTTTTGAGACAGAGTCTTGCTCTGTTGCCCAGGCTGGAGTGCAGTGGCTGGATCTCGGCTCACTGCCAGCTCCGCCTCCCAGGTTTATGCCGTTCTCCTGCCTCAGCCTCCCGTGTAGCTGGGACTACAGACACCCACCACCATGCCTGGCTGATTTTTTGTATTTTTAGTACAGATGGGTTTTCGCTGTGTTAGCCAGGATGCTCTCGATCTCCTGACCTCATGATCTGCCTGCCTCAGCCTCCCAAAGTGCTGGGACTACAGATGTGAGCCAGCATGCCCGGCCCAAATATTTTCTATTTTTAATTTTTCCAGCTTTGTTAAGGTATAGTTGACAAACATTGTATATATTTAAGATGCCCAACTTCATTTCTGCATAATTTATTTGTTCTAATCTATTTCCTTCTGCTGAAAGTAAGGCAAGTGTCATATAGACAGCACACAGTTGGATCTTGGTTTTCTTTTTTTTTTAAATAGATTTTTCATTCTTCTAGATTTTTTTAAAGCATAATAAACAAATATTGTATATATTTAAGATGTGCAACTTCATTTCTGCTTCATTTTTTTCTGTCTAATCTTCCTTCTGCTAAATATAGAGCAAGAGTCTCTTGTAATAACATACAGTTGGATCTTGGTTTTCTTTTTCTTTGTTTAATAGACTTTTTTTGGCCCCACAATGACATTTGTTTCCAATCTTCCTTTCAGAACCAGAAAATGTCAGAAGATGTTAAGATCCCCGATTACTTAGAGGAAAAACAACTAAAACAAGAATGCTGTTTATCACTGTCATGGAAATTTCCTTTTATTCTTGACACAACTTGATGACTTAAAGTGTGTTTTCTTCTGTGTGAAGTACGTGAGCTTTCTCACTAAGCATTCCCAACTCATTGGATGTGATGTGGTTATAAAGATAAGTTAGGCTGCTAGACCCTGCATTCTAAAAAAACGATTACTTGATCTGTTGGTTTGGCCATTCATTTGCACAAAGAGACTGTGGCTCTCTGTTCTGAGATCTTCAGCTACTTCATAGTGCAATAACACACACATGCTTAACCATGTTGATGGCACAAAGCAGTGAGCAGTAGGGAGGCAGAGTATCTTGGTGGGGAGGGGATGTTATCAGCTTCTGGAAGATGGAGAATATTGTTGAGTTCCAAAGATGCTAAATTCTTCACTGATATAAAAAATCATTGAGCATTCATTATTGTGAATGAAGTGGGGATGCATTATTTCTGACACCCACAAGCAGGGTTTGATCATCCTTTCAGCTTTGATATATCTGCACATAAAATTATTATTACCTGAAGATGCGGGGCGCGGTGGCTCACGCCTGTAATTCCAGCACTTTGGGAAGCCGAGGCGGGCAGATCACGAGGTCAGGAGATCGAGGCCATCCTGGCTAACGCGGTGAAACCCCGTCTCTACTAAATATACAAAAAATTAGCCGGGCCTGGTGGCGGGCACCTGTGGTCCCAGCTACTTGGGAGGCTGAGGCAGGAGAATGGCGTGAACCCGGGAGGTGGAGCTTGCAGTGAGCCGAGATCGCGCCACTGCACTCCAGCCTGGGCAACAGAGCAAGACTCCGCCTCAAAAAAAAAAAAAAAATTATTATTACCTGAAGAAAATAAGGCTGCATTTTGAAATGTTAAGTGCAAAACAACTGGTGTTAAAACCAACTGGGGGAAATCTTGGGATACTTTTCCCTAGGAAATCATATGGTTTTGATATATTTTGGCACATAGGAGACAGAAATGGTGATTATCAGGCATTGAGCCTTTTTGTGGTGGTTTTAATCTTTGATAGTCTGTAAGTACTAATTCCTAGGGCAACAACATTGCATTCCTTGGTTTATACTTTTTCTATTCACCCGAGTAGGAAATCTTAAATCCTTAGGCATCCAAGAAGTATACCAGATTTTTGCTTCTCTTTTAGAAACACTTGTGGGGACAGGAAAAAGGATGGTTTGGGCATGTTGATATAGTTTGAGTAAACTAAGGTTAATGTTCATATAACATTTAGACTTTGCCATAAATATCAGAACCGAAGATTAAGACATTCATGTGCAGTCTGGAATGTATATACGGGACCCATAAAAATTCCAAGTATGCATGTTTTATGCTCACCATTATGAATTGGGGTCTCAAAGAGAGAAGGTTGAAAGTGGAAAGCACTTGGAAGAGCTCCCCAGTTTGTAAAATACCTTTAATCATTCACATTAGGCATCTCGGAGCTGCGGGGCTCAAATGTGGATTCATGCATCATTTGTGCAATTTGAAGACGGTCCATATTTCCTGTTTCAGTATTAGGTCCCACAGCACTTTTCAATTCTTGTAGAAGGTTGTTTTCAGGAGTGGTGATGTCTGATGCTCCATTACTATTTTCTTGATAAGAGTTTCAGCATAAGCTTAATTAAATTCTTGTGAAAAAGTCTCTGTGTTTTTAGTTACATACACACATACATACCTACTTAAATGGAATCTAAACATTTTTAGCCTTTAATCCGTTCCATTTTCTAAAACTGTCATAAACCATTTTTAATCATTTTAAATAAATGTAAAAGAAAAATAATTGGATTTGATTATTGCATAGTTTTTTCTATATTTCACAAATTTTATGAAATGGCTGTAGAAGTGGCCCCAAAATTATGAACCTCCATAGCTGTGAATATGATGCAACAAATCTGTTTTAAAGCTCAAGATAATGAACATAGGAAATTCATAGAGTTACCTAATAATGAGATAAAATTCACCTAAGTGACAAGGATCATGTTCAATCTACTTAAAATGAAAATATTTGAATAATGATTGCTTGGGGGAACCTCTCTTTGAGGGGTCATGAGGACCACCTGTTGGGTATTCTGTTTTCATGCTGAGAAGGTGAGAATTGAACAGATGAAAAAAGCCTTGATAAGATGTCATCTCCATGTATTTTAGAGAAGGATAACCTTCACTGTACAGTTGACCCTTGAACAACACAGGGCTGAACTGCATAGGTCCACCTATATGTGAATTTGCTTCTGGCTCTGCCATTACTGAGACAGCAGGACCAACCCTCCATCTACTCAACATGAAGATGATAAGGATGAAGACCTTTATGGTGATCTACTTCCACTTAATAAATAGTAAATTCATTAATTTTATCTTATGATTTTCTTCATAACATTTTCTTTAGCTTACTTTATTGTAATAATATGGTATGTAATACATATGCAAAATATGTGTTCATCAACTGTTACCAGTAAGGCTTTCAGTCAACCAGTATGCTATGAGTAGTTAAGTTTTCGGAGAGTCAAAAGTTATATATGAGCTTTCGACTGTGCAGAGGGTCAGTTCCCCTCACTACCCCACATTGTTCAAGGGTCAATTGTATAATGTCAAAAGCCACACTTACCTCCTCTTTGTGCGGACTTGAATGCATTTGGTGGTCAACGGATAAATATCTTCATGATGGAATGAAGAGAAGACATGACTAATTTTAGTAGGGTGAAGCGGAAAATGACAAATATATGAGCTATATTTTTGTTTAACTTTTTCTACACAGAGGAAAAATAACTTTTTTGTCCAAGTATAAACCACTATATGAAATTCTTCTGGTTTCAGGGGAGAGGAAAGTATGATTCTGCTGATTTGCCTTTGACTACTGGAATTGGAATATCCAGTTACATACAAACACACACACACACACACACACACACACACACACACACACAAGCACAGTATTAACACACTGATATGAGTAGAATTATGTCCCCTCAAATTCCTATGTTGAAGTCCTAACCCCTGGCACCTCAGAATGTGGCCTCATTGAAAATAAGTCTGTTGCAGAGGTAATTAGGTTATTGAAATGAGGTCATGCTGGAGTGAGGTGAGTTCCTAATCCCACAGGCCTGGTGTCTTTATAAGAATGTGGGGTTTGGATATAGGTAGTCACACAAGGAGAAGGCTGTGGAGTGATATTACTACAAGCCAGAGAACTACCCAAAGAAGGAGAGGACCCTGGACCAGATCCTTCCCTAGAGACTTCAGAGGGAGCATAGCCCCGTGGACACCCTGGTTTTGGACTTCTGGCCCCCAGAACTGTGCAAGAATAAACAAATGTCCATTGTTTAGGCCACTCAGTTTGCAATACTTTGCTATAGCAGTTCCAGGGAATGAATATATGCATTAATACATGCCGTATACATGTTTTTCCCCCTAATTAAACAAAAATGGTGGGGAATTAGTTTAGCTTGCCTATAGAGGTAGTACGCAAGATTAGCCAGGGTTAAATACCAGACTCTGACACTCAATTTACAGATTCACAACCCGGTTTCTCCATTTCAAGCTGTGCACACTTAGGCAAGTTATACAACCTCTCTGGGCCACGGTTATCCCATTTGGGGGAAACAAAGGGGAGGTATCCTAAGAAGATCTTCCTCTCCAAGATGTGTTGAGGATGTAAGACTTAATATGTGAAGACTGGGCACGGTGGCTCATGCCTGTAATCCTAGCACTTTGGGGGGCCAAGGCAGGTGGATCACCTGAGGTCAGGAGTTTGAGACCAGCTTGGCCAACATGGTGAAACTCCGTGTCTACCAAAAATACAAAAAATTAGCCGGGCATGGTGGTGCATGCCTGTAATTCCACCTACTTGGGAGGCTGGGGCACAAGAATCACTTGAATCAGGGAGGTCGAAGTTTCAGTAAATGGAGATCATACCACTGCACTTCAGCCTGGGTGAGAGAGTGAGAGACCCTGTCACAAAGGAAAAAAAAAGAAAGAAAGAAAGAAAGGACTTAATGTGCGAAAAGCATTCTCAGTGGTGCCTGGGAGGCAGTAAGGGCTGCCCAGGGGTTGGGGAAAAAACAAGCTTCTCTCTTAGTGTAAATAAAATCAATCTCATCGAAATACATAGGGCATTTCTTAGGATTGGCTCAAAAGCAACAAACATGGAAAAAAGCTCAACATAACATCACTGATCATTAAAGAAATGCAAATCAAAACCGCAGTGAGATAACATCTCACACCAGTCTGAATGGTGGTTATTAAAAAGTCAAGAGACAGCAGATGCTGGTGAGATGGTGGAGAAATAGAAATAATTTTACACTATTGGTGGGAATGTAAGCTAGTTCAACCATTGTGGAAGATGGTGTGGCAATTCCTCAAAGATCTAGACCCAGAAATACTATTTGACCCAGCAATCTCATTACTGGGAGTATACCCAAAGGAATATAAACCATTCTATTACAAAGATACATGCATGTGTATGCTCATTGGAGCACTATTCACAATAGCAAAGACATAGAATCAACCTAAATGCCCACCAATAATATACTGGGTAAAGAATATGTACACACACACACGTGTGTGTGTGTGTGCATATATATATATATGCAGCTATAAAAAGGAATGAGAACATGTCCTTTGTAGGGACATGGATGGAACTGGAAGCCATTATCCTCAGCAAACTTATGCAAGAACAGAAAACCAAACACTGCGTGTTCTCACTTATAAGTGGGAGCTGAACAATGAGAACACATGGACACAGGGAGGGGAACAACACACACTGGGGCCTGTTGGCAGGTGAAGTGTGGGGAGGCAGAGCATCAGGAAAAATAGCTAATGCATGCTGGGCTTAATACCTAGAGGGTAGGTTGATAGATGCAGCAAACCACCATGACACACATTTACCTATGTAACAACCTGCACTTCCAGCATGCACATGTACTCTGGAACTTAAAATAAAAATAAAAGAATTGTTTCAGAAGTCTAAGACCATGAAGCCAAGGCTGCTCAACCTAATTAAAAACACGGAGTCTTAGAGAATGCACATGTTGTCCACCCAAATCCCTTCTTTCTGTCTTAATAATTTCAATAGTGCTATATTTCTGGTGTATGGAACTGCGGTCATTGTTCCCCAGCTGAACTACATTTTCCAGCATCCCCTGTGGGTAGGTGAAGCCACATGACTGCACTCTGGCAAATGGTGAGTCATCTCTATTTCTGAAGCTGAAAGATACTTTCACGATTTAACGAAAAATTGTCTTCCAGGATGAGGAACACCACGGTAAGTCAATCTTGCATTTGGGGAGAAATTGGTGTCAGGACCCGGTAGGTCTAATGGAGGAACACTTTCCCTGTGTTTTTTGCATGCAAAAAATAACAGAGGAATAATCTAAATTTAAATTTTTCTTGGGGATCCAGTTATCCAAAGAATTCCTGGGAGCTCTGTGAGAACCTTTACACATCCCCCCATCCTTGCTTTACTTGAATACCAAGAACATAAAGATACTTTCTGAAAATTTTAATTTCCCCCTCAATTTTTTTTCCTGATACATACATTTTCTTAAGTTAACCAAGTCTCCAGGTTTTCTCATTAAGTCTTCAAACAACATGAGACTTATCCTCTCAGGATAATTGCTAAAAATCAGTAGTTCTTTCTGATATTTTTTTGCTGGAAGAATTTTTGCTTGAATTCCATAGGCATTCAGTTCCCTGAATGAATAGATGATCTTTTCAGCTGCTTGGGAAAGATTCTCCTTCTTCTTTCCAGGATAAATTCACTTTCAATCTTTGCTGATCATTCATTATATTGATGGGGGGAGTACAATTTACTAAGACTTTAGGTTTCTGCAGACATTTTGGAATTTGACTTTCAAATTGTGCGTGTGTTTTCTGACTTGTTCATTTTGGAGACTTTTCATACAATCTGTATACTGTTATTTTATCCACTTTCAGATAATTATACATAGATTTCATTGCTTTTACTTCCAGAGATGTTAAAGACTAATTTACCTTAACACGTAAATCAGTTTCATCAACATTCCTTCTGATTTCTAGCAAGTCTGCACCTTCTAATGCATTTATCCTCAATGACAAGGGCTCACCATCCACCGCATCATCTCCAAGAATGGCAATCTGATCTGTCTTCAGCAAGTATTTTCTAATATTGCTTGTGTTTGTTCATTAAATTCACTCACTCTTTCTTTGCATCCATTGGCTTCTTGGGAAATCAGGTTTATGCATCTATGAAAATGGAAATTTTCATTTACACCATATTTTATTGCCATATTAAGTGAGACTCTTAAATCTCATAGGTCTTTCCACTTTACTCATTGATTAATGTCATGTTGAAGTGTATTGTGATGGGGCCAGTGGATTTCAAATACCATCAAACTTTTTCCTCTCTAGTATTTCGAAACAATGACATTTCTTTTCATGCATGCACAGATATTGTCCTGCTCATTTTAACAGTTCTTCTTTAGGATTCAAATTCTAAAACCATCAGCAGTGAACCATGTAATTCTTTTCACCAAAAGCTAATTCTTGCTTTGAACCCATCAAGGTTTTCAGTACATGCTATTTTCATGTAGCCCTTGATTTTTTTTCAATTCAGTTCATTTAGATGGTCAGAAATGTCAGTTAAGCATCATTTGAAGGTAATAACTAACCCTGAAAAATTAGTGGCTTTGGTATAGTTTTCCAAAAATTTAGGCTGGGTGTAGTGGCTCACACCTGTAATCCCAGCACTTTGGGAGGCCTAGGTGAGAGGATTGCTTGAGCCTAGGAGTTCAAGACCAGCCTGGGCAACATAGTGAGACCCCATCTCTAGTAAAGAGTAAAAAATTAGCTGGATGTCATAGTGCACACCTGTAGTCCCAGCTACGTGGGAGGATGACTTGAACACAGAAATTCAAGACCATAGTGAGCTGTGATAGCACCACTGCACTCCAGCTTGGGCAACAGAGTGAGACTGTTAAAAGGTAGGTAGGTAGGAAGGAAGGAAAGGAATGAAGGAAGGAAGGAAGGAAGGAAGGAGTAAGGAAGGAAGGAAGGGAGAAAGGGAAGGAAATTTGATTCTTTTCACCCATAAACTTGTGATGAGACACCAGTTTTGGAAAGCTGCCCTGCTTTGGTAGAAATAGCAGATGGCAAGATTCTGATATTATTTTCTACTATGAAGTTCAAAACAGTCAGAAGTGGGCAGCTTGGTTTTTCTGAGATTTATCATTCTGACAACCAACTCAGACCTAGAGGAGATTTTTTAATGCCATCTGACAGATCTAAAACACATCTTCTTAGAGAACCGTGCAAAAGTGGCAGCTGTCCTGTTTGCTTGGCTTCATTGATCCAAACTACAGGGTTGACAGTTTTCCTTCAAATGGATAAAGTGAGGGATTCTGCAGTTATATGAAGCATTTGAGTCAAGGTGATACTTGCCTCTCGAATCCACAGATGCCACTTTTTGCCTTTGAGGACTTGCTAAAGAGTTCAGACTTTTCCTACTGTATGTTTTCTGTGCAGAAGTCATGTTTTGTGGTGAGGACCATGGATTTTATTTCATTTCATAACTTTTCTATGCAAATGGGACCTTGAGGCTGCAGAGAAAAAAAATTGGGGTGTACAAATCCAAATGGAAATAGGCTCATTAGTTTAGCTAAGGAGGACACTTGTGTTATCTTGTGATTCTAATGACATTTAAGCTTTAATCACAACACTTTCGTGCAAAAGGAAAAATATGTATATTACATATGTGTGTGTGTGTGTGTGTGTATCTCCTGTAAAAATAAAAACAATATATCGTACTAAGGAGGCCTTGCAGCTGTTGGCCTTATAGCTTCAGAAATTTTATTTTTTTCAATATATTATTCTTAGGTCTGTAGTATGAAAGCTCTTTTAAAATAAGCTGTACAACAATTTCACAAAATATTCAGAATAAAAAAGAGGGAGTGTTGGATATTAATTGTCACTAAATTTAATGATTAAAATACTAAAAATTTTACAAAGGGGTGACCACACTAAAATTCATATATCCCCAAAGATCTATTAAAAATTAGGTTTTTCAGGCTGGGTGCAGTGGCTCATGTCTGTAATCCCAGCACTTTGGGAGGCCAAGATGGAAGAATCACTTGAGGCCAGCAGGTGGAGACCAGCCTGGGTAACAAAGCAAGACCCCATCTCTACAAAAATATTGTAAAAATTAGCTGGATTTTTTTGTAAATTTGTAAATTTTTTGTAAATTTGTAAATTTGTAAAAATTAGGTGTGTGCCGGTAGTTCTAGCTACTTGGAAGGTTGAGGCAGGAAGATCACTTGAGCCCAGGAGGTCAAGGCTGCTTTGAGCTATGATTGTGCCACTGCACTCCAGCCTGAGGAACAGAGTGAGACCTTGTCTCTAAAAGAGAAAAAAATAGGTATTTTGGACATTACAAAAGCCTACGATCTTTTTAAAATTGATTACTTTCATTAAATTCTTCTCCATTTAATGTGATTTTAGAAGTAATCCTTTTATATCTGGAAAATGAAGAATAATTTATTGTTTCACCCAGAAAATGATAAAGCAGTCTATCAAAATATGGCATTTTAGAAAGCTAATGAAGTAAATAATGTTCTAATTAGGAAGACCTACTGCCAGTAGGAGTAATAGATAATAACAATGCTATTTGCTATTCCTTTTATGTTAGTAGGAAAATAAGAGAAAAATAAGCTATTAAAATTATTTATTTATTTTTTTATTTTTTGAGATGGAGTCTCACTCTGTCACCCAGGCTGGAATAGAGTGGCACAACCTCGGCTCACTACAACCTCTGCCTCCCAGGTTCAAGCTGATAATTTGTCATGCTCTGGTTTGAATTTTTGTTTCTGGACTAAACCAAGGGTCGGGATGCTTATTCTGGTGGCCCAAAAACAATATGCAGATGAACTAGGAGAGCAGGAAGTTTATTTCCATAACCAGTTATAGGGAGAAGGCCTGGACATTATTGCCAGACCAACTCAAAATTACAAAGTTCTCTAGAGCTTCTGTACCTTCTAAGTTGTTTGTCTATGTGTAAGTGTGCATTCATCTAAAAACAGTGATTAACTCCTTCTAATCTATAACTAAGGTCTGAGTCCTGAAGACCTTCCTCTGGAGCCTCAGTAAACTTATTTAACCTAATTGGGTCCAGGTGGCCAGACACTGGCTCATGCCTGTAATCCCAGCACTTTGGGAGGCTGAGGCGGGCAGATCACCTGAGGTCAGGAATTCCAGACCAACCTGGCCAACATGGTGAAACCTTGTCTCTACTAAAAAATACAAAAATTAGCCGTGTGTGGCGGCATGTGCCTGTAGTCGCAGCTACTTGGGAGGCTAAGATAGGAGAATTGCTTGAACCTGGGAGGTGGAGGTTGCAGTGAGCTAAGATCATGCCACTACATTCCAGCCTGGGCAAGACAGAGCGAGACTCTGTCTCAAAACAAAACAAAAAAAGAGGGCAAAGGAATTCTGTGACCAACATGTTTCACAATTTCTGCTCGATTTTATAAATGGTGGCACTTTCCCCCTGAAATCTCTGCAGTTTTATCAATCTCCCTCCCTGTCTGACTGCCTCAATCCTTTTCTATCTCTGCCAACTCAAAATGGTTGAAGCAATAAAGACAGCATCTGTAACAAGATGCACTTAGATTCAGGATCTCTGGGCTGGGTCAATTTGAGGGCTTAACAATGTCCTCCAGTAGCCAGGTTCTCTGTGTCTTGCAGTCCTGTGTTTCATATGTCATCAACCCATTTCACTCATGGAAGAAGCTGCTGTACCTCCAGCCATCACAGCCTCATACACTAATATCCGGACACCCAATTAAGATCATTTCCTCTCAGATTTTCTCTTTTAAAAGCAAAGACATTCTTTCAGGTATCACCCCCAATTCCTCATCCCTGATTTACACACAGCCCCTAACTAAAAGTAATCAGGTGCAGGCCAGCCATGGCAGCTCATGCCTGTAATTCCACTTTGGGAGGCTGAGTCAGGAGGATCACCTAAGGTCAGGAGTTCAAGACCAACTTGGCCAACGTGGTAAAACCTCATCTCTACTAAAAATACAAAATTAGCCAGGCATGGTGGTGGGTGCCTATAATCCCAGCTACTTGGAAGGCTGAGGCAGGAGAGTCGCTTGAACCCAGGAGGTGAAGGTTGCAGTGAGCCAAGATCGTGCCATTTCACATTTCACTCCAGCCTGGTCAACAGAGTGAGACTCCCTCTCAAATAAATAAATAAATAAATAAAGGGATCAGGTGAGAAAGCATGAAGTAACCCTGGGAAAAAATACAAGCTTCACCAACAATAAGGAAAAATGATGGTTTACTGGGTAGCCAGTAGCATGTGCTGTAAATTATTTGCTTTTTTTTGTGTCAAGTCGTTTGCCAATGTAGTTCTTTATATATTACCATGTTAATCATTACCAAAATATAAAATACTGAGATGTAATTGCAATTGTGACCCACACACATACATATAGATGCATGTTCTGTGTATCGCAAATGTGTTCTCTCAGTCTGTACTTGTCTTCAATTCTTAGAACCTTTGTCACAATCATTTTGTGCAATCCAATAGCTTGGCACAAACATCTGTTTTTGATTTTTGTTGTTGTTGTTTGAGACAGAGTCTTGCTCTGTCACTCAGGCTGGAGTGCTGATCATGGCTCACTGCAGCCTTGAACTCCCAGGCTCAAGCAATCCTCCCACTTTAGCCTCCTGAGTAGCTGGGACTACAGGCATGTGCCAACGTTCCCAGCTAAGTTTTTCTATTTTTTTTTTGTAAAGATGAGGGGTATCTCACTAGATTGGCCAGGCTGGTCTTGGATTCCTGAGCTCAGGCGAGCCTCCCACTTTAGCCTCTTGAGTAGCTGGGACAACAGGCGTGTGCCAACACTTTATGCTAATTTTTTAAATTTGTTGTAAAGACGGAGGGATCTCACTATATTGGCCAGGCTGTTCTGGAACTCCTGAGCTCATGCGGTCCTCCTGCCTTTACCTCCCAAAGTGCTAGGATGGCAGGCATGAGCCACCATGCCCAGCTGCCTGCTGGGTTTCAATCCTTCCTTTCCCAGTACACAGGTAATTTCAAAAAGGTCTTGTAACTAACTCTCCAATAAAATTGTCCCAGGCATATAAATGTCTTGACATCTTTTTCAAATGCCTCCTTAGGAAAATTGGCACTCACCTATTCCCGGCAACAGGGAGGAGAGAAAGGTTTACTCCGAATGCACCCATGACAAAGCTGACCTGCTGCCAAGCTCTCCATGGCTTCCTGGAGACCAACACACACAGGAACAGAAGCCTGGCAACCCCGGGGAAGATGCCTCCTCCGGGTTTAAAAACGGAGCTACGCTTTTGCCCGGGGATCATGAGCGTTGCCTTGTGACTTAGTGCCTTATACTCTGCTTTCAGAGCACAAATTCTCAGTGGAATGGGAGAAACAGGCGGGTGAGGAGGGATGGGGTGATTTATGGGGCAGAGAATGGTGCAACACCTACACATGTTTGTGTTGGGAGACGGAGGCCTCCTGCATTCCCTAAACATGCTGATTAAACATCCCTGCAATTGGGCCAATGTCTCTCTCTGGCTGTTTCAACCCTTTTCTATCTCTGCCAAATCCATGCCCCACCTTCTCCAGCCCTCCTGGCTCCAGCTACCCCTCCCCAACACCCTCAAATCTCAGAAAGGCAAGCAGTGACTCTCAAGCCTGGCTGTGCCTTAGGAACTCCTGGAGGTCTGGTTCACATAGCGGGGTCGAGGGGAGCCCCAAGACGCAGAGTTCTGATTTCAGAGTTCAGATGCCTAAGAATGTGCATGACACAGCTTCCCAGGTGATGCTGATGCTGCCGGACCAGGACTGAGCCTGCACATCTCACCCCGAATTCAAATTCAAAAGATGGGGTGAGGGTTCTCAGCAAAACGCAGCCTGAGACTCTATTTTGGAGACCCCTGTTCCAGAGAGAGCAGTGCTCCTGACACTTGGTGGGTGGGGCCCACGTACGCGGCTCAACACCCTGCAGTGTTGAGGATGCCCGCCACAGAGAGTCATTCAACTTAATAGTAGTAAAGTTGAGAAAGATTCTATCTATTGCCTATCTATGTATCTATCCATCTATCCATCCATTCAGCTATCATCATCATTTATCTATTACCTATGTGTCATTTATCTATTATCTGTCCATCCATCTAGCCATCCATCATCCATCTATCATCATTATTATGTATCATTTATCTAGTATCTATCTGTCTTCCTATCTTCCTTCTCCTCCTCCTCTTCTTCTTCTTCTTCTATCAAATATCTATCTGTCTGCTTGCCTGTCTTTCTGCCTCTCAATCGAATCTATCCTCATCATTTATTTGTCCATTGTCTACCTATAATCTATCTAACATCAATCTATATATCTATCCATCCATCCATCTATCATTTATCTATTATCTGTCATTTATCTATCTATATTTATCTATTAAGGCTTTCTGCCTACCTGTCATCATCATCACATTTATGTATTATCTATGTATCTATCATGATCATCATTTATCTATTATCTATCATCAACATTTATCTATTATTTATCTGTTTCTCTAATCTATCAATCCTCATTTATCTCTCTCTCTCTATCATCTATCTACCTGTCATCCATCTATATTTATCATTGTTTTTCTACCATCTACTTATTATCTGTTTATTTATATCTATCATTATCTTCCTATCATCTATTGATTATCTATCTATCATCTGTTTTCTATTATCTATCATCCATCTCTCCACATCTAACCATGGCAGTGGCTGTCACTTGGGTGATTTTGATGCCAGAGAACACATGGCAATGTGTGCAGTCCCTTGTGCTTGTTAGGATTAGGTGGGGTGTGGTACTGCATGTAGCAGGTGGAGCCCAGGGGATGCTGCCAAACAAGGCACAGTGCACAGGATGGCTCCACAGTAATTATCTAGCCCCAAATATCATTGAAGAGTCTGAGAAAGTCTGCTATAGGCTAAAGAAGCCACCAGTGTAATTTGAAGTTTTCCACAGCCTTGCTAAAGCACAGGAAAGCTCTGTTTACTTTGTTTTCTTAATTTAGGGAGTGCATTAAAAACATCACAAGGAAGTAGAAGCCCAAGTTTTTGCTCTGTTGGGGGACTCCTGGTGATGTCGTCACCATTGTGTGGGGGTGCTCCAGGTATCAGGTGGGTGGAGCCCTGGGACACTGCTCAACACGCTGCAGTGCACAGGATGATGCCACCACAAAGACCTCAAGCCCTTAAGGACTGGGACTCCAAAATGAAGATGGGTTTTACCCAACTTCTGCTCCGGATAAGATGCCCAGGGGTGGGTGATGTGTGTTAAGGAGATCAGAGGCTTCCGTTATGCATGGGGAGAAAAATGTGTTCACCAGGCCGGGGAGATAAGAGCTGCCTAGAAGGAGGCAGGAGGCAGGCCCCTGCCTGTCTATCCTGCCAGTGAGCTGCTCGACAGCTGACAGAATCTATCCTGAGGCTGCCAGGGTGGGGTTGTGTTCATTGGGTTCGTTGTGACAACTGTCACTGTACTTTGGGAATACCTGGAAACACAAGGTGAAGACGCCATGGGAAGGTTGAGGAAGGGCCAGCATTCCCATGTCTTTCCTTAGGGCCTGGCAGTGGCTCTGCTTGGTGCAGTCCCAAGTTGCTTCCACCCAGAAGGAGCTCTCTTGCTACAGAGCAGCGTTTCTCAGTGGGGATGATTTTACCCTCAGGGGTCATTGGGCAAGGTCTGGAGATCTTTCTAGTTGTGACAACTGGGAGGGGGTAGGTGCTACTGGACCCTGGTGGGTGGAGTCCAGGGACGCTGCTCAACACCCTAGAGTGCACACGACAGCCCCACCACAGAGAGTGAGCTACAGTCTCTCTATCTATCGTCTATCTATTTGTCTATCATATCTATCTCTCTTTATCATTCTGTATATCACCTACCATCTCCATCTATCTCTCATGTATTTATCTATATCAATCTATTATCTCTATTTATCATCTATCTTCCTATCATCTGTTTACTTATTCTATCTACCTACCTACCTACCTATCTATCTACTATTTATCATCTATCTGTCTCCATCTATGTATCTATGTATCTGTATATCTATCACCTATCTATATCTCCATCCTATCTATCATTTATCTGTCCATCCATCCTATCTCATCTATCATCTACTTATGTATCATCTGTCATGTATCTACTGATCTACTTATTTATCCATCATTTGTCTATTCATTTATCATCTACCTAAACAGTGGCTCACAGCCTAAGAATAATTCTGCCCCTGCTCCTATCAGGGGACACTGTGCAATGTTTGAGGTCAGTTTCAATTGTCACTACTGGAAAGTGTGCCAATGGCACCTGGCAGATGGAGCCCAGGGACGCTGCTCAACACCCTACAGTGTACAGGACACGCCCACCACAGAGAATCCAGCCTTGAATGTCACAAACGCCTTGGTGAAAAACTCCAGTAGTAACTTCCATCTAACCTTGGGAAAGGGATCAGGTTGACAATCACATCATTCTGAACAGTACAGGAAGCAGGAGTGTCTGAGTCATTTGTAAATACACCTTTTGTTAGAACACTCGTAAGACCCTTTCCCATAGGAGGATCCTCCCTTATCCAGAGCAAGAGTACAGCACTCCACGGTTTCCCTGCTGGAGCAATGAGAAGCCAATGCAGGCCTCATGGAATGAGTTGGCAGCACGAGGCTGTGCAGACATCTGGCGACTATTGGAGCCAACAAGGAGAAAGCACAGAAGCTGGGAAAGTCTCCCCTTCCTTGCACAAGAACTGAGACTTCCTTGGAGGGGCCAGCTTCATCCTGGCATTTCTCTTCTTTGGGGCTGGCATCCAGAGGATAGAAAACTGAGGTTGTACTGGCAAAGGGGGCTCTTAGGGACACTTCTTGGCTCCTAAGGATTTCCCCAATGCCTCAGAGGCTGGACAGATTTAAAAGTGGACCTCCTATGGAAAGTGATACAGAGATTTCTCAAAAAACTAAAATTTTATCTACCAGTTGATCTAACAATTCCACTTCTGGGTATTCACCTAAAGGAAAACAAGTCATTATATCAAAAAGACACCTGCACTCATATGTTTATTACAGCACCACACAAAATAGCAAAGATATATCAACCCAGGTGCTCATCAACAGGTGACTGGATACAGAAAATGTGATTTATGTGTACAATGGAATAGTATTCAGCCATGCAAAAGAATGAAATTCTATCTTTTGCAGCAACATGGATAAAACTGGAGGCCATTATCTTAAGTCAGATAACTGAGAAACAGAATGTCAATTACCACATGTTCTCACTCGTAAGTGGGACCTAAATAATATGTCCATGTGGACATAGAGAGTGGATTAATAGACACTGGAGATACAGAAGTGTGAGAGAGTGGGAGGATGGTGGAAAATGAGAAATTACTTAATAGGTACCATGTACAGGCGAGAATGAACAAATGACTCCTTGTGAATGAGCAAGCGAGGAAATGAATGAACCAGTGAATCAACATTTGCACCAAGGAGGGAATGAATGCATGAGTTGAAGGCATGAATGAGCCAATGCATGTATGAATGGATTTAGAGATACATGCATGAATGGAGGAGTGACTGTGTGGAAAAAATAGGTGAATGCATGCATGCATGAATGAAGGCATGAATCCATGAATGAGTGAATGAATGAGTTGAATGCATGAATGATTGAATTAACAAGTGAATTCATGCACGACCGAGTGAGAACATGAATGATTGAGTGAACAAGTGAATTCATGCATGCATAGTACATGAATCAGTGAAAGGTGAATTCATGTATGCATGAGTGAGTAAACAAGTAAATTAATGCCTGCATGACTGCATGAATGAGTGAACAAGTGAATTCATAAGTGATTGCGTGCATGAATGACTTAAGTGATGCTTACACTGGAAGCCCAGACTTCACCACAACTCAGTATCTAACTATGTGACAAAATTGCACTTGTACCCCATAAATTTACACAAATAAAATAAATCAATAAAATTAGATACATAAACCTGTTTAACACGAACGCAGAAAAACCTATGTTGTAATAACATATAAAAAATAAATAAAGGTGCTTTCTTGATGCTTAATATGCTCTGCAGATATCTTACAAAGCCCCAGTAGTCATGAGTTAAATTCTTGCATGTAGCCTGCTGGAGGTCAGAGATAGCCTCCACTGTTTATTTACAGCTCTGGGCCCATCTATGAAATAGACCTAAAAACACCACCGATACCTGTTCCCAAGGCTGAGCTGATGCAGGAACAGACCTCAGCAGAGTGCCTGATATCCACAGACCATCAATCATCTATTAATCTAGATCAGGAAGGCCTGGCTGTAGCTTGCATTGATCACTATTGACAGCTCTAGGAAGAATCTGGGTTCCTTTGCT
This sequence comes from Nomascus leucogenys, assembly GCF_006542625.1. Lineage (NCBI taxonomy): Eukaryota > Metazoa > Chordata > Mammalia > Primates > Hylobatidae > Nomascus > Nomascus leucogenys. The sequence continues at coordinate 42,429,467 of NC_044402.1, read as the reverse complement.
GTCTCTTTTGGATTCTTTTTCTCCAAGAAAGTTCACTCATTCAACTCATGCACTCATACATGCATGCATTCACACATTCATTCACTCATTCAACTCATACATGCATGCATTCACACATTCACTTATTCACTTAACTCATGTACTCATACATGCATTCACACAATCATCACTCATTCAACTCATGTATCCATACATGCTTGCATTCACACATTCATTGATTCATTCATTTAACTCACTCACGCATGCATGCATTCACACTTTCACTTAATTCATTCATGCATCCATTAACTTGTTCATGCATTCAATTCATTCATTCATTTATACATCATACATTAATTCATGAAATGTATGCAGTCTTCACTTATTCACTCGTGTGTGTGCATTAACACACATGCTAGTTTGTTCAGCTCATCCATGTACTCATACATATTTATTCACTCATTCATCCACATATTCACTTGTCATGTATTGTCATGTATTCTGTTCGTTCACTCACACACACATTCATTCATTCCGTATAAATGCATGACTTCACGTGCTCATTCAATCCTGCATGCATGAACTCACTCACTCACTCATGCAGGCATGAATTCACTTGTTCACTCACTCATTCATGTGCTCACTCATGCATGTACAAATTCGCTTATTTACTCGTTCATACACTCACTCATGCAGGCATGAACTCACTCGTTCACTCATTCATGCACTCAAGCATACATGAATTCACTTGCTTACTCACTCATACATGCACTCATGCATTCATGAATTCACCTGTTCACTTACTCATATATGCACTTATACATGCATTAATTCACTTCTTAAGTCATTCATGCACTCAATCACTCACGAATTCACTTGTTCACTCATGCAGGCATTAATTTACTTGTTTACTCACTCATGCATACATGAATTCACCTTTCACTAATTCATACACTATGCATGCATGAATTCACTTGTTCATTCAATCATTCATGCATTCAACTCATTCATTCACTCATTCAGATTCATGCCTTCATTCATGCATGCATGCATTCACCTATTTTTTCCACACAGTCACTCCTCCATTCATGCATGTATCTCTAAATTCGTTCATATATGCATTGGTTCATTCATGCCTTCAACTCATGCATTCATTCCCTCCTTGGCGCAAACGTTGATTCACTGGTTCATTCATTTCCTCGCTCGCTCAGTCACGAGTAGTTGTTTGTTCATTCTCGCCTCACATGCGTTCACGCATACATGCACTCACGCATACACGCACTCACCACGCGCGTATAGCCAGTCACTCACTCGCTATGCATTCAACAGCTGAGGCCTGAACACTGATTTTTTCTCTCTTTCGTGCACTCATTCATTCATTCATTCATGCGTGCAAGTATGCGCACGTGCATTTTTCATGCATTCAACAAGATAGTGTTTGAGCCCTGCCTTCTCCTCTGGGAGGCTTCCAGAGCGGCCTCCACTGGGCTGCGCGCTGGCCTTGGGCCCAGGGCCTTAAGTCATCGCAAACACTTACTTTGGGGCCAGCCGATTAAAGGTTAAATATCCAAACATAGAAATCGCCAACTGCCTAGGGAGCCCCGGCGGGCGAGGGGCAGGGCGCGGGCGTGGAGCGCAGCCACTGGCGGTTCCTGGGACTCTCTCTCCCCGCAGCTGGGGCTGGGCACCAGGAGGCGCTCGGGCTTGCGCGCAGGGGCTGCAGGGCTGAGGAGCTGACCCGCGCCTGCGGGGGCTGGGCAGAGGCGAGGCCGGGCTTCCGGACAGAGGCCAATCACTGCCCTCCAGGCCCCCAGCGCCGGCTTTGGGTAGAGGCAGCCAGGGCGCCAGAAGAGGTGTGGGGGCTTCAGCGGGGTGCAGGGGATCCTATGCAGTGGAGGAGGCCTGGGCGCGGCTGGGGGCCGGGGCGCGCTGAGGCTGCCCGAATGTCTAGAGGTTTAGGGGTGGGTGGCGTACACCCGGGCACGGACGGAACCCAGAGGCAGAGGCTGGGGGCTGGGGGAGGAGGGCCGGCCTTGGAGTGCAGATGAGGGGCGAGAGGCGCTGGGAGCTGGGGGTCAGAGAGAGGTTGCCCAAAAGCAAAGGCGGGGAGGGGTGCGGGGCGCAGGGATAGGCTAGCGGCGCTTGCGGGTGGGACCCAAGTAGCTGGGATGACAGGCACTTGCTACCATGCCTGGCTAATTTTTTTTTAATATTTTTAGTAGAGACAGCGTTTCACTATGTTGGCCAAGCTGGTCTCGAACTCCTGACCTCAAATGATCCACCCGCCTCGTCCTCCTAAAGTGCTGGGATTACAGGCATGAGCCATCACACACAGCCTGAATAAAGTTTTGACAGCATTACTGATTACTGTTCTGAATGACATTTATTGTTTTATATTTTTTTCTTCCCAGAGAATTATGTCCATATGAAAACAAGTATTAAAGCATACAAAATTACAGCTAGACAGGTGGAATAAATTATAGTGTTCTAAAGCCCTGTAGAATGATGATAGTTAACAATAATATATTCTACAGTTTTCTTTTTTTTTTTTTTTTGAGACGGAGTCTCGCCCAGGCTGGAGTGCAGTGGCGCAATCTCAGCTCACTGCAAGCTCCGCCTCCCAGGTTCACGCCATTCTCCTGCCTCAGCCTCTCCGAGTAGCTGGGACTACAGGCGCCCGCCACCACTCCCGGCTAATTTTTTTTTTGTATTTTTAGTAGAGACGGGGTTTCACCATGTTAGCCAGGATGGTCTCGATCCCCTGACCTCGTGATCCACCCGCCTCGGCCTCCCAAAGTGCTGGGATTACAAGCGTGAGCCACCGCGCCCGGCCTATAGTTTCAAATAGTTGGAAGGAGGATATTAAATGTTCCCTACACAAAGAAATAATGGGCATGGTAGCTCACGCCTGTAATCGCAGCACTTTGGGAGGACGAGGCAGGTGGATCACCTGAGGTCAGGAGTTCGAGACCAGCCTGGCCAACACGGCAAAACCCTGTCTCTACTAAAAATACAAAAATTAGCTGGCTGTGGTGGCACATACCTGTAATCCCAGCTACCTGGTAGGCTGAGGCAGGAGAATTGCTTGAACCCTGGATGTGGAGGTTGCAGTGAGCCGAGATCACGCCATTGCTCTGCAGCCTGTATGAGAGCGCGAGACAAGAAAGAAAGAAAGACAGAAAGAAAGAGAGAGAGAGAGACCAAAAGAGAGAAAGTGAGAGAGACAGAAAAAGAAAGAGAGAAAGAAAGGAGAGAGAGAGAGAACGGAAGGAAAGAAGGAAGGAAGGAAGGAAGGAAGGGCTGTTTGACATGATGGATGTGCTATCAATCATCTCATTATAGATTATATGGATCTGATCATTAATTATACATTGATCATTATACGCTATAAGGATCTGTTATACACTATATGCATAGAAACATCACTATGTATCCCGTGAATATGTGCAATTTTTCTCAATTAAAAAAGAATAAAATAAGGCCGGGTGCAGTGGCTCACGCCTGTAATCCCAGCACTTTTGGGAGGCCGGGAGGATCACGAGGTCAGGAGTTCGAGATCAGCCTGACCAACATGGTGAAACCCCGTCTCTACAAAAAAAAAAAAAAAAAAAAATTTATATATATATATATATATAAATTAGCCGGGCGTGGTTGTGCTTGCCTGTAATCCCAGCTACTGAGGAGGCTGAGGCAGGAGAATCGCTTGAACCCGGGAGGTGGAGGTTGCAGTGAGCCGAGATCGCACCACTGTGCTTCAGCCTGGGTGGCAGAGTGAGACTCTGTCTCAAAAAATAAAAAATTAAGAAAAAAAGAATAAAATAAAAATTTTAAAAAGCACAGAATTTGTGTAACTCATTCTGAGAAATAAAAGTCACTTATTCTTTTTTTAATCTAATAAATGGATACGAGGTCTTGCTATGTTGCCCAGGTTGGTCTCAAACTCCTGTGCTCAAGTGATTCTCCCACCTCGGCCTCCCAGAGTGCTGGGATTACAGGCGTGAGCCACTGTGTACGGCCTAAAAGTCACATTTTTTTTTCTTTTTTTAATACAGAGTCTTGCTCTGTTGCTCAAGCTGGAGTGTAGTGGCCCTATCCGGCTCACTGCAAGCTCCGCCTCCCAGGCTCAAGTGATTCTCCTGCCTCAGCCTACCAAGTAGCTGGGATTACAGGCACCCCCCACCACGCCAGGCTAATTTTTGTATTTTTATTAAAGACAGGGTTTCACCATGTTGGCCAGGCTGGTCTCAAACTCCTGACCTCAGGTGATCCTCCCCCCTTGGCCTCCCAAAGTGCTGGGGTTACAGGCGTGAGCCACTGCATACGGCCTAAAAGTCACCTATTTTTAAACAAAAAGCAAAAGAACAATGTGACCAAAGAGAACAGCAGTAAATGACACAGAACTCACTCTGCTGTTTTCACAAACCCTCCACGCGCCGCATCTCACGGGATCCCCGGAAGCTGGTGGTCCCAGATGAATTTGTAAGCTTCCTTCCCGCCAATGCTTCGTTCAAGTGCACGCCGGGGCAAGCCCATTGAGAAGCCGAATCGCTTCTGCCACTTCCCCTCTAAGCGCTGTTGAAACTTGGCAGCAACGTGACATGGGGGACCCCTTCCCACTGTGCAGGTGCTGACGTGATTCACAGGGTCCGGCAAATTCGCACTCAACCCATCTCTGGGCTGTTGTGGGCCCTGTGTGATTGGCAGCTGCCTGGCTCTATAGCGGGGTGACTTCAGCTAGACTCAGCCAATAGGGAGCAGGTGCAGGGGCTAGGGGGCGGGGAGAGAAGGCCCTGTGTAATTGACATCTTCCCGGCTCTGATTGACATCACCTGGCTGGGTGACTTCAGCAGGGATCAGCCAATGGGGAGCAGGTGCAGGGGCTAGGGGGTGGGAAGAGAGAGAGAGAAGGCCATGTGTAATTGACATCTGCCTGGCTCGGATTGACATCACCTTGCTGGGTGACGTCATCAGGGCTCAGCCAATGGGGAGAAGGTGCAGAGGCGGGAAGAGAGAGAGAAGGCCCTGTGTAATTGACATCTGCCTGGCTCTGATTGACATCACCTGGCTGGGTGACTGCAGCAGTGCTCAGCCAATGGGGAGCAGGTGCAGGCGCTAGGGGGCGGGAGGAGAGAGAGAGAGAGAGAAGGCCATGTGTAATTGACATCTGCCTGGCTCGGATTGACATCACCTGGCTGGGTGACGTCATCAGGGCTCGGCCAATGGGGAGCAGGTGCAGGGGCTAGCGGGCGGGAAGAGAGAGAGAGAAGGCCCTGTGTAATTGACATCTGCCCGGCTCGGATTGACATCACCTGGCTGGGTGACTTCCATCAGGGCTCGGCCAATGTGGAGCAGGTGCGGGGACTAGGGGGCGGGAAGAGAAAGCCCTGTGTAATTGACATCTGCCTGGCTCTGATTGACATCACCTGGCTGGGTGACTTCAGCAGGGCTCAGCCAATGGGGAGCAGGTGCAGGCTCTAGGGGGCAGGAAGAGAGAAGGCCCTGTGTAATTGACATTGGCCTGGCTCTGATTGACAGCACCTGGCTGGGTGACTTCAGCAGTGCTCAGCCAATGGGGAGCAGGTGCAGGCGCTAGGGGGCGGGAAGAGAGAGAAGGCCCTGTGTAATTGACATCTGCCTGGCTCTGCTTGACATCACCCTGGCTGGGTGACTTCAGCAGGGCTCAGACAATGGGGAGCAGGTGCGGGGGCTAGGGGGCAGGAAGAGAGAGAAGGCAAAGAATGGATTCCTTCTCCTCTACCTTTACGCCTGGGTGTCAGGACTTGATAGAACAGCCCCTCCCTTGTTCCTTGAGGTCTGGGATTTGCATCAGCCTTCCTGGCGTTTTCTTCTTACTTGACCCGCCCCCCCTTCTCAGTGACCCCCCTTTTCTCCAAGGCTCTGACGCCACGGAGCAAGGAGTCAATTCGCCACCTGAACCCTGACCTATGTAGGCAGATTTTATTATATTATTATATTTTTATTATTATATTTATATTTCATTTTACTTTATTTTACTCTTTTATCTTTATTTTATTTTAGAGACAGAGCCTCGCTGTGTTGCCCAGGCTGGAGTGCAATGGTGCAATCTCGGCTCACTGCAACCCCCACCTCCCGGGTTCAAGCGATTCTCCTGACTCAGCGTCCTGAGTAGCGGGGATTACAGGCATGAGCCACCAACCCTGACTAATTCTTGTATTTTTTAGTAGAGATGGGGTTTCTCCATGTTGGCCAGGCTGGTCTTGAACTCCTGGCCTCAAGTGACCTGCCCGCCTCGGCCTCCCAAAGTGCTGGAACCTATTTTAATGAAGTAGTGAAGGCATATGCAGAAATTAATGACAAGGAAAAGGAAAATACATACTGGTCTAAAAGGAATCATTTGAAACAAACAGATATTATGAGAAGTGGAAGAAATAAACATTTCTTTTACCTCCTGGTTTTAGTAAATGACTTGGTTACCTTTAACAGATAATACAGAAAACCCCAAAAAGGGCAGAATGACTGATATTTGTTATATGAATTGTAGAGAAGATTGTGAAAGACTCTGAAACAGTAGATGTCCCAACTAACTCACCCACCCAGGTATCACTGTCTTTGCCTAGCTATTTTACAACTCTGACGTGATAGAAGGTAGGTTGCTAAAACCTGATAGTAATGCAAATAATTCCTGCCAACAGAAATGCAAATTGTGTCCAGTGAAATGCAATCAATTATCACCCTGGATATTGACCAGTTTTGAATTCATTTGTAAGTTCACTTCGATATTCCTTGCTCTGACTATAAATGAGTACTTTGAGTTTTCCATTAAACTGGCTATAATATCTTACTGGTTTTCCTCACTAAGTTAAATAAAATCTGTGAAATATGTTCATTTCATATCTCTATAAAGGTCATGATTACACCCCCTTTTAAAGTGTATCCCTTTAAAAGGGCTTTGTTTTTAATATCCTAATGTAAAATAGCCTAAAATGCTTCACAAATGGGAATATGATATAATCATGCCAATATCTACCTACAAATGATTAGCATGTTACTCACTGACATTCTTCATTCAGATATATTAAGTAGAAGATAACATTCACTGTAGATGGGCGTGGTGGCTCACGCCTGTAATCCCAGCACTTTGAGAGGCCAAGGTGGGTGGATCACGAGGTCAGGAGTTTGAGACCAGCCTGGTCAACATGGTGAAACCCTGTCTCTACTACAAATACAAAAATTAGCCGGGCACGGTGGTGCATGCCTGTAATTCCAGCTACTCAGGAGACTAAGGCAGGATCCAGCCTTAGCTTGAACCCAGGAGGCAGTGAGCCAAGATTGCACCACTGCACTCTAGCCTGGGCGACAGAGCAAGACTCTGTCACACACACACAAAAAAAAAATTCACTATATATTCAAAGCAACAGCCCATTAAAAATTATTCTTGGGTTAGAACTGTGTTGACGTGGCTTATACTTTAAACAAAATAAAATGAGCTTCTGAACTTAAATTTAAAAATCAATTTAAAGATTAAACTTTTCGAGGTCAAAATCTCACCCATACAAGGAGTATATTCTGTCAAATAAAAGTGATAAATGCTTATGGAGCGAGGTTCTCTAGGGGCCGGGGACTGACAAGGTAGACACTGGGGAAACAAGGATGAACACAATGCGGTCCCTGCCCTCAAGAAGCTCCTCAGCTCCTCTGAACAAATGCTACCAGGATGCTGAGAAAGGAGAAGCTGATTCTCTCTGGCACTGCAGGTAGGTCAGCCTAGACAAGGAAAGAACTTCACAGAGGCAATTCAAGCTGGGTTGGAAGTGTGAGGAGGGTCCCATCAGGCAGGGAAGACGCTCTTAGAGAGCACAGGCCCAGAGGTATGAAAGAGCAAGAAGTCTCAAGGATGCTGAAGTCACCTGGCTGCTTAGGGAAGTGGATCTCTACTCTGCTATGCATCAGAATCATGTGGGACTTTATCAAAAATGCAGATGCCTGGGCCCTCCCCAGGCTTCAGATTTATGGCAAGAGGTGAGACCCACCAAGGCCAGGGTAGTGTTCAGAAGTGAGAAAGGGGACTGGAGGTGAGGCAGAAAAGGCATCTACGAAGGGACCTGGAAGGCCCAGAGGCCCTAGATTTTAACCTGTAAACCAAGAAAAAAACCCAATGGTTTTCAGGCCCAGGAGTGAGGTGGTAGAGTGGTGTTCTAGAAAGAGCAGCAGAGAGAGAAGAGAGAGAGCAACTTGGATAGTGAGAAGAAAGCAGGGAAAAGTGACTTGTAAGGAGGAGACAGCCAAGCCCACAGGAAAAAAGATGGAGGTTGATTCCATCCCATTCCACAGACCAGCTGCCTAATGCTTACAAAAATGTTAGCTTCAGAAGTTATGAAATTTGAAATTAACAAATGCAAAATTGAGCTGCCATTCATAAATACAAAACTTAAGTGATTTTGAAAGTCCATTAAGAAGCAAATCAACAATTACAATTGGCCAAACTGTCACATACCAAAAATTTCTCAGTGGCTTCTTGTCCAACAGCATGACAAATATCACCAAAATTTGCAGCACAAACCCTAAAAAGGCAAAAGGCATATCCATTATTCTTATCTTTCTTTTTGTCTTAACAAATTGTAAAAACTAACAAGCAGGAACTTTGAGAGCAATTACCCCTCTAGTCAGGCAGCTAACAAGCCTTTCCCAAGCCCATCGCCCATATAGCACCATGCCAGGTGCCTCCATTGCATCAAAACCAGAAGATTTACAATAAGGTGCCAAATTCTAAGATTTTCTGGCTCCTAATTGATCTTGATACAGAATACATGTTAACAATAAGGCAAAAGAGGCCCCTTAACATTCCCTGCATGGTAAAGAAGACCTGCTGTCCTGCCTGTGTTTCATCAACAGAGACCAGAGGGTTGATGGCCAGTTACACAGCAAAGTGCAGGATGAGGCTGTTTAGGGACGGATGGTAGCAGACTTCAAAAGGAAGAATTTGACAACCAAGTGACAAGTGACTAAAAGGGAATTTGGGGTTGGAAGGTGTAGCAAAGATAAGAAGGTTCTAGATCAAATCACCACAGATAATCAAAGAACTTGCAAGCCTGGGCATCTAACCATAAACCAGCAAGGTCCCCTAACTCTCACCCTGTGCCTGAGAGCAACAGGTCTAGTCACACAGACTCTTACCTCCAGGTCTCTACGCATTTCCTAACTGCAGGAAAAACTGGCAACGCTGTTCAGGTATTTTCCTTACATAGTTCACACTGGACACATTTTTCCCCCAGACTATGTCTACTGAAGAAGTCCAAAAACTTTAGAGAAATCAATTTTGAACTTTTAACTTTAAGAATTTTGGAATTCTTACATTCCTACCTTCCAAACTTGAAAGAGCTTCCCATCACCACAGAGTTCACAGAATCAGGGGAGTAGCAGGCGTTCAACTGTACTCTTACTCAGCATTGATGCCATTTTGCAGATTATCTATAAATTTAAAAAAAAATCGAATCATTTAAAATGCCAAGCATGTAAGTCACATGTAGCACTAAAGATATATTCCAAAAGCCAATATTCAAAATATGCCCAACATACCTAAGAAGGAAAAATAAAAAACACCTTCTTTTGAGTTTTGTCAAGTTATAAGATCAACAGAAGGCCCAACATTTCTCCAGTTTGACTCAGATAACTGTTTGTCTGAAGCTCAAGAGTTACCATCTGCCAGGTCCCCACCTTGTGCCCAATACACAAACAAACAAAAATGTATGTGCATTGGCTCATTTTACCTTCCCAACAATCCTATGACATGGGCATTATTTATCCTCATGTTTCCAGATGGGGAAATGCTGCAAGAGGTTAAATAGCATGACTAAACACAAACAGTGGGGAGGTGAGACATCCAGTGACAGCAGGACATGGTAAGCACTGGAAAATGATCACATTCTGGAGAAACTAAAAAGTAGACCCTTACAAGAAAAGAAAAAATAAAGATTAAATTTTGCACTTATGCTGCTTTTTGCCTGAGGGTACTTCCCGTTCTACATGGCTATGCAGGGTAGCTAGACCTCAAGCAAAAGCAACAGGTAGAAGTCCTAGCCAGAGCAATCAGACAAGAGAAAGAAAACAGGGCATCCCAACCAGAAAAAAAGGAACTATCTGTGTTTGCTGATGATATGATCTCATACCTAGAAAACCCTAAAGACTCCTCCAAAAGACTCCTAGATTTGATAAATGAATTCAGTAAAGTCTTGGGCTATAAAACCAATGTATACAAATTAGTAGCACTGCTTTATACGAACAATGAGCAAGATGAGAATCAAATCAAGAACTCAATAGCTACGAAAAATAAAAATAAAATACTTAACCAAGGAGGTAAAAGATCTCTACAAACAGAATTACAAAACCCTGCCCAAAGAAATCACAGATGACACAAACAAATGTAAATACATCCCATGTTCATGGATTAGAAGAATCAATATCATAAAAATGACCACATTGCCCAAAGTAATCTACAGATTTAATGCAGTTCTTATCAAAATATCAATTCATTATTCACAGAATTAGGGAAAAAAATCCTAAGATTCATATAGAATTAAAAAAGTCAGAATAGCCACAGCAACACTAAGCTAAAAGAACAAATTTGTTGGCATCACATTACCCAACTTCGAATTACAGTACAAGGCTATAGTAACCAAAACAGCATGGTAATAGTATAAAAGCAAACCACTGCAACAGAATAGGGAACCCAGAAATAAAGCCAAATACTTACAACCAACTGATCTTTGACAATGCATACAAAACATACACTGGGGAAAGGATATGCTATTCAATAAATGGTGCTGGGAAAACTGGCTAGCTACATGGAGAAGAATGAAACTGGATCCTTATCTCTCCCTTTATACAAAAATCTATTCAAGATTTTAAATCTAAGACCTGAAACCATAAAAATTACAGAAGAAAATCTAGGAAAAACTCTTTTTGGACACTGGTGTAGGCAAAGAATTTATGACTAAGACCGCAAAAGCAAATTTAACAAAAACAAATATAAATAAATGGGATCTAATTAAACTAAAAAGCTTCTGCACAGCAAAAGAAATAATAATCAAAGAGACAACCCACAGAATGGGAGAAAATATTTGCAAACTATGCATCCAACAAAGAACTGATATCCAGCATCTACAAGGAACTCAAACAAATCAGAAGAAAAAAACAAATAATCCCACAAAAAGTAGGACAATGATATGAATAGGACATTTCTCAAAAGAAGATATGCAAACGGCCAACAAGCATATAAAAAAAAATTCAACATCACTAATTTTCAGACAAATGCAAGCTAAAAACACAATGATATACCATGTTACCCTAGCCAGAATGGCCATTATTAAAAAGTCAAAAAACATAGATGTTGGCATGAATGTGGTGAAAAGGGAATGCTTATATACTGCTGGTGGGGATGTAAATTAGTACAACTTCTATGGAAAACATTATGGAGAATTCTCAAAGAACTAAAAGTAGGTCTACCATTCAATCCAGCAATCCCACTACTGGGTATCTACCCAAAGAGAAGGAAATCATTATATCAAAGACACCTGTATGCATATGTTTATTGTAACACAATTCACAATTGCAAAGATACAGAATCAATCTAAGTGTCCATCAACCGATGAGAAGACAAAGAAAATGTGGTAGTCTGGGTAGTGAGACCTGTCTCTACAAAAACTAAACAAAATCAGCTGGGTGTAGTGGTACACGCCTGTAGTCCCAGCTACCTGGGAGACTGAGGTAGGAGGACCACTTGAGCCGGGGAGGTTGAGGCTGCAGTAACCCAAGGTTGCACCACTGCACTCCAGCCTGGGCAACAGAGCAAGATGCTATCTCAAAAAAAGGAAGAAAAAAATATATATATACACATACATATATATTTTAATGTGGTATATATATATATATACCATGGAATACTACTCAGCCATAAAAAAGAACAAAATAATGTCTTTTGCAGTAACTTGGATGGAACTGCAGGACATTATTCTAAGTGAAGTAACTCAAGAATGGAAAACCAAATGCCCCATGTCCTCACTTATAAGTGGAAGCTAAGCTATGGGTATGCAAAGGCAAATACGGTCATATAATGGAAACTGGAGACTCAGAAGGGAAGAGGGTCAGAATGGGGTGATGGATGAAAAACCACCTACTGGTGTTCAGCGTACACTCCTCAAGTGGTGTGTACCCTAATATCCTAGACTTCACCACTATACAATTCATCCATGTTGCCAAAAATCACTTGTATCCCTAAAGCTAGTGAAATAAATACATATATACATACATACATTTTTTAAAGCTACAGTTTTACTGTGAAGGAAGGAGGGAGCCAAAGAAAGGAAAGCTCCAAAATCTGTGGTTAAATCCTACCCTAATCATTAGCTGATCTCTGAACTGTGCATGCACAGGGGAGACGATGAGGTTCATAGAGAAAGAGTAACTTAAGGATGAAAGAAGTGAGCTGTTTCAGCTGCTGCCTACTACAGGAAAAACAGAATCTGAACTGCTTTCTAGAACAAAGTCAATACTCTCTAGAGGTAAATAACAAAATCCAGAGTTTCTACAATGTTTCAACAAAATACAATAGAAAATGAAAAATCTATAGACATGAGAATAAGAGAATGTGACCCATAGTCAAGAAAAATATCTGTCAGCAGAAAAAACACCCACAGAAAATCCAGATATTAGAATTAGAAGACTTTAAAAGGAATTTAAAGCAGCTATTACAAATATGCTCAAGCACAAAGAGGAAAATAGGGCCACAATGAACGAACAGATTAGGAATCTTATCAAAGAAATGGAAACTATAAAAAAGAACCAAGACTTCTGGTAATAGGAAAGTCTAAGACTAACCCTCCTATAGCTAAAAATTATAGAATCTTGACAAAACATAAAAAAACACCATTTGAAAGCAATGGAAGGCAACCAAAAGGCAGAAACTGGAGGAAGGGCTACTCTTAAAAGATACACTGCAACAGGAGAGATTTGCAAGTAAGGTCCAAAATCTGTGCATAAAATGTGCTTAAATCTTTGGCTAACTGCTAAACTACATATATGTGGGGGGGATCCCAGAGGACCCAGAAAAAAAGCAGCAGTCAGAAATTAAACAAACTCAGCAGAGATTTCAGCTTCTGCTCACAAGGCAGATAATTTGGAGCTGGAGATTAACCAAGGTAACTGCCTTCTAGGACAAAAATCATTTTAGAAAAATATAACAGAATCCAGGGACTCTGTAATGTATCATTTATAATGTCCAGTGTCCAATCAAAAATCACTACTCATGCATTAATAAGAAAAAAGTGATCCATAATATAAGTAGTCAATGAAAACCAACAGCAAGATGATACAAATGTTGCAAGGGCCAGACAAGGACTTTAAAGGAGCTGTTATAAATATACTCAAAAATTACAAGGAAAAAATGCATAAAGAATAGACAGGGACTTTCTATATGATAGAGATATAGAAACTGTAAAGGTCTACAAAAGATCAAAATGGAAATTCTAGAGCAAAAAAGTACAATAACTGAAATTAAAAATTTGCTGGCTAGACCTAACAGCAGATTGGAGAGACGTAAAAAAAAAAAAAAGAATCAATGAACTTTTTAAATTAATAAAAATTATCAAATCTAAACACGAGAGAAAAAATGATTAAAGAAAAGTGAACAATGCCTCAAAGACCTGTGGGACAATATCAAGAGTCCCAACTTTGTGTTATCTAAGTCACAGACTGAAAGGAGAAAAAGCATACAGAAAAAGGTATTTAAAACAACAACAGCCCAAACTTCCCAAATTAGTTGAAAGGCTTAACACACCAATCCAAGAAGTTCAATGGAGACAAAACAGTATACTAACTATGCTAAATCCAAAGATAAAGAGCAAAATCTCATAAGCAGCCAGAGAAAAAGGGATATTTTATATATACGAGTACAATATAAATGACAGATGACTTCTCATGAGAAACAAAGGAGGCCAGAAGACAACAGAATGGCATCTTTAAAATGCTAAAAGAAAAGAAACAAAAAAACTTTTCCACTCACAATTCCACATCCAGCAAAACTATCGTTCAAAAATAAATGCAAAATAAAGACATTTTCAGATAAACAAAAATTAATAAATTTCATCATCAGCCAACCTGAACTACAAAAGGTACTAAAGGAAGTTCTTCTGGCATTAAGGGAAAGGATACCAGATGATAACTCATATCTAGGAAAGGAAAGAATGGCAATCACCAAAAATGGTTAAAAAAAAAAAAAAAAGGGCATAAAAAAGGCTGTATTTTTTTCTTTTTTACTAATCTCTTCAAAAGATGTAACTCTTTAAATCAAAAATTAAAATACTGTACCATATGGTTTAAATGTATGTCCCTACCAAATCTCAAGTTGAATTGTAATCCCCAATATTAGAGGTGGGGCCTGGTGGGAGGTATTTTGGTCATGGGGGTGGATCCCTCATTGCTTGGTATTGTCCTCACAATAGTGAGTTCTTGCATATCTGGTTGTTGTAAAGTGTGGCACCTCCCTCCCCACCACTTCCTCTCGCTCCTGTTTTCATCATGTGACGTGCCTGCTCCCACTTTGCCTTCCGCCATGAGTAAAAGCTTCCTGAGACCTCCTCAGAAGCAGATGCTGGCACTATGCTTCCTGTGTAGTCTGCAGAACCATGATTCAATTAAACCTCTTGTCTTATAAATTATCCAGTCTCAGGTATTTCTGCATAGCAATGCAAGAATGGCCTAACACAGTGTATTTGCAGGCTCATAATGTAATATACATGAAAGCAACAGCACAAAGGATGAAAGCAAGTGAATGGAACCACGCTGTTGCAAAAGGTGATATATTTTTTGAAAATCTTCAATAGAGGAATTAAAATGCAATGCTAAAAAACATTCATTAGCCCAAAAGAAAACAGAAAATTAACAAAAAAAAGATGAGACAAATGAAAACAGAGAAATGGCAGAAATAAAACCAAACATACCAATAATTACATTAAATATAAATGAACTAAACACACTAATTAAAGAGCAGAAACTATCAGACTGGATATAAAAGCAGGACCCAACTAGATGCTAACAAAAGCACAAACACATTAAATGTAAAGACATATAAGTTGAGAGTAAAAAAAATAAACAAATATACTATAATAAGCAATAAGTATAAAAATGCTAGAGTGGTTATATTACTATCATAATTGATTATACAATATGGATTACTGTCAAAGTCATTTCTTAATGATGAAAGGGTTAATATATCACCATAGACATTAACATTAAATGTATAGCTTTAAATGCTTAAAATGGAAAAGACAGGCTTAAAAATATTGTTTCCTCTTTAAAAAGCTAAAAAAAAGGACAAGCAAACAACTCAAGAAAGGAGAAGGGTGGAAATAATGCACGGTAGAAATCAATGAAAAAGAAATAAGTGAAAAAAACCAACGAAGCTAAAAATTGACTTGAAAACATAAATAAATTTGATAAGCCCCTAGCAAGACTGATCAAGAGAGAAAAAAACACAAATTACCAAGATCATAATTGAAAGGGGATAACAGTACAGATCTTACAGACATTAAAAAGATAATAGAAGAATATCATGAACAAGTCTAACCCAATAAATCAGACAACTTACATGAGACTAATAAATTCCCTGAAATGTACAACTTATCCAGCGACACAGATGAAGAAATCTGAACAGCACTGTATCTGAATTAAATCTGTTATGAAAAACCATCTCACAAAAAAAACTCGAGGACCAGAGGTTTTACTGGAGAATTCTAACAAATGTTTTAGGAAAACAATAACTCCAATCTTAAACAAAACCTTTCAGAAAATAGAAAAGGAGGGAATACTTCCCAACTCATTTTTTTAAGCCAGAATAATTCTGATTCTAAAACCCGACAAAGACATAATAGGAAAAGAAAATTGTTCTCTTGAATATAGATATGAAAATCCTCCACAAAATGATGGCAAATTATGGAGAAGGGAGCATAGTAGAATGTCAACCAGAATGGTCAATAGACAGCAATGCTAGTGGGTGAAGGTGTGATGGAGAAGAGCATACTTAAATACGAGGTAATTCTCATTACTTCCAGAGGGAAAAAAGAGCACACTGGAGAAACCTGGCAGATACCACATCTGTCTATTAGGTCATCAAAGTTAACATCACCAATATTAGGACAAGCTGAAGTCTTCTGCCTCCTGCCATGACACACTGGGAATACATCACTCCTGTGATACTCCTGCCAGAAAGACAGTCTGAATAAACATCAGGCAAAGCCAAACAGGGAGACACTGCAAAAAAATGTGGCCAGTACTCTTCCAATATGTAAGTGTTACAAAATTCAAAGACAGACTCGGGAACTGTTCCAGATTAATGGAAACCAAAGAGATAGGACAGCTCATTGCAGCAAGTGACCCTGGACTGGGTCCCAGGCAAATGACGATGTTTGCATGTGAACGGTGGCTATGACGTTAGCACTGTATCGGTGTAAAATTCCCTATTTTGATCATTGTACTATGGTTATATAAGAGAATTTCCTTCCTTTTAGGGGATATACATTGAAGTATTTAGATGAATGCTGCTGTTTGTCCTCAATAAATAAAAAATTAAATTAAAAAATGAAGTATTTAGATGTAAAGAGGAACAATGCCTCCAACTGAGTCTCAAATGTCTCAGAAAATAATAGATACAGTAAATATGCATCTGTCTGTATGTGTGGAGAGAGAAGGAGAAATGGAGGAGAAGAGAAAAAAAGAGACAAAACAAATGAAGCTAAATATAAATTACTAAAGAAGCCAGAGAGAGGTATAGGGGAATTCATATTACTATTCTTGTAACTTTCTTGCAAGTTTGAAATTGAAACAAGATGAAAAGTCGCCAAAAACAAAGTTGTGAAAGAATTCTTCCATTTCCCCAACAAAGTAAAAAGAAAAGGAGGAAAGAACAAAAGAAGGAAGGAAGAAGGTAAGGCAGGGGAGTGAAGGACCGAAGTAGGGAGAGAAGAAAGGAAGGGATGGAGAAAGGCAGGGATTCGGGGGAAGACGGACTTCCTGTCTCTAAAGTCTGTTTTTCTCACTAGATACACAGCACTGCCTATTTACAGTAGAAAAAGGTTCTGGGTTAGTAATCTACCCATCATTCTATTTGGAATTTGCATACAGGAAGAGGGGAAAGAAAACCAATGGGGGTGGAGCGAAAGGGGAAACTAGCCCATAACACAAATAAGGAAAAGCTTTGTGTCCTCAGAACAGAGAGGACACATATTTCTGATGTGATGCTTAGCAGAGTTGTACAAAGTGACAGCCACAATAAATGAGGATGTGAGGCTTCCGTATCCAGGGTGATGGGCAACTAAAGCACTCCCAGTATCTCCATCCACCCCTCTCCATCTGCCACACCCGCATGACCTTATTACTATACAGTATAAAACAAATCCAGAGTCATTAAAAGTCAGCACACCAGTGACAAGAAATTATATTCCCATGGCCCTGGGAACCACTTGTATGGAATGAGGATCTTCACTTAGTTGCTTGGAGCCAATTGTTTTTTTTTTTTTTTTTTTTTTTTTTGAGACAGAGTCTTGCTCTGTCACCAAGGCTGGAATGCAGTGGTGCGATCTCGGCTCACTGCAAGCTCCGCTTTCTGGGTTCACACCATTCTCCTGCCTCAGCCTCCCGAGTAGCTGGGACTATAGGCGCCTGCCATTGCGCCCAGCTAATTTTTTGTATTTTTATTAGAGATGGGGTTTCACCGTGGTCTCAATCTCCTGACCTCGTGATCCGCCCGCCTCGGCCTCCCCAAGTGCTGGGATTACAGGCGTGAGCCACCGCGCCCGGCACCACCAACTGTTCTTTATAGCACATAACCACAAGATTCTTCTTAAATAAGTGCACAAATAAAAATTAGCTTAAAAATAGAAATGATGTAAAAAAATGAGGAAGCCTTAACGTGAAAAAATGTTGAGAGAGAAAAATAGGCTTCTGACAATGAGTTGTAATCTCAGAATGCTAATGGCATCCCTGCAAGCAAGAGGAATTATAGTTGGTCTCCGGTGGCCTGTTTATCCTGTCTAGATATAATTACAAGATACAGCTCTTGCAGTTTTTACCAATTCATTCATCCAACAACTAACATTTATTTAGTACTGACTCTGGGCCCGGCACTGTGCTGGGTACTGATGGTGCAAAGATACTGCAGCCCAGTGTTTAAGAAGCTCACCATCTTGAGGGAGAAATAAACAAAACAGAATTTCACAACTCAACTGCTAAGTGACAGAAGACAGACAGAGCCAACCCTTTTGACTGCATCAAGGACAGAGTCACTAACAGTGCGTAGGGTTTCTAGAAGGACTTCACAAAGGAAAATGCACATACATTTCCCTTCCCAAGATTCCATGTACCCATGTTCCAACATGGAAGCTGTCCTGCATAACTCCATCTAAAACACCCAGGACACATGCAGTTGGTTATCTCCGATTTTCCCAATCATATATGCACTAGAGTTGTTAGCATCAGAATCAACTAATTGTAAGTTCTAATGAGAGTGAAAAGTCGAATGAACAGATGTATTTTATCCATGAAGACGTGCAGTCTCCTTGAGAGTTGAGGCACTTCCTCCAAAATGGCACTGCTCTGAGTAGGCGTGTGTTTATGTACAGTACAGATGTAGCAATATTCACACCATCTGGATGCAAAGAGAGCCCCCAAACACAGAGGGCATCTGACCAGCCCAGTTTGCTTCTTTCCTCATCACCCTTTCAGCTAACAGCTCCCTGAATCACCTCCTAATAGATACACACTGGCACCTGCAATGTTTGGGGTATCACCCACAGGCTAGCTAAATCAGAACCCTGCCTTCCTAGGGGAGCTCTACAAAGCACACATATGGCCTTCTCTTCCTTGGATAATGACACTCACACTGTCATTTACTCCACCCACACTGTCATTTCCTAGCTAAAAATAAGAGATTCTGTCTGTTCCACAGCTCTCTGGTACTCAAGGGGCAAGTCCCCTCCAAGGCCCCTTGGCCTCCAGGGTCTGAGGAAATAACCGCAGCAAAGCACACATGGGCCAGACCAGACACCCCACATTCCACTCCCATCAGATCTCCATGGGAGGAAAAGCAGAGGTCCTGCAGGAACGCCTGGGAGAAAGAGACAAGCACAGTCTGGGCCATGGTAGGTGGGAGGTTCAAGATCACTTCTGTTCTTGCAGCCACCGTTCAAACCCTATCCATTCAAGTAATGAGACCAGCATTGAAAAATAAAATTTATGTGAACTAATTTGTTCTGCAAGTGATTTGTGCAGATAGCTTTTTGAAGGCTTGTAATATTTTCCAAATATTTCTACCAAAAAAAAATGAAGAAGAAGATTATTGACAAGAATGGAGTATTTGAAAAGAAAACAAAATAAAAATCATGCAAAAATGCCTTTAGCATTATTTTTCGTGGTATTATCAGTCTTTAGGGATAAGATATTTGGTTGTCAGTCGTAACTTTGGAAACTCGCCTAACCAACTTCCAAATGAAAAAGAAGATCTAGTTGGCAAAGTTCACTGCTCAACTGCCAAATACCCCAACTAAATGGTATTATCAAAGTTCATTTTGCAAAACAAATTTAATTTCTTATAGAGAAACTTTAAATTTATAAAAGAACCCTGGAGAATTTGAATTTTAATAATCAATTATTCTTCAGCTTGATTCATCTTATAAACATACGGAATATGCAAAAATTAAATTAGTTTAAAAAGCCAGACCTTTAACGCATAGTTGAAGAAAACTTTTATATAAATGAAGAGTAATTGCCAAATGTTCTGATGCTGTAATACAATTTTTTAGCTCCACGGCATATGTTTCTGCATTTTAAAAAAAAATTATTCCTTTCTCTAACGTTATTGTTTCCCAAACAGGAAAACAACTATCTTCTGTATATTTTATTATACTCATAATTAATGCTTATGATTTTTTACATCCTTTATGGACAAATTTTTCCTAAAATGCTGGAATAATCCTGGAGCTATTTGCTTCTATAAGGCAAACAGAAAAGGTCATGCCATACAGCATCATTTGCATGGATCAGTGGAGGAGCAGCAGCTAAAGAAAACAAGATGGCCCATTGTGACCTCCCCTTGAGCCACAAAGGAAAAGGTGCAAATACAAATGGAGGCATCTTGATCTGAAGGCAGGAAAAGCCAGCACTGGATCATCAACTGCTGGTTTGTGAACAAGGGCTCCAGAAGTGGGTAGAAAATCCCACCTGAATAATCATTTAACAATGGGCACAGAATCTTGCAAACCCAAGGATACCAGACTATTAACTAGAAGACACTGAGCATTTATACTATTCCTTTCACTGCACATCTTTGACTGATAGAAGCACAAATTCTTCAACACAGCATCTCCCAAATGCCTGTAAATGTTTGGCCACATCTGCATTCTTCACAGTGACTCTTCTTATTTGCTTACATACCTATCTTAGTCTTCTCCTAATCTATAGACACACACGTCTACTAAATTTTCTTCTTAATTTTCTAAGTACCACCTAAAATTATCTCACATACCATACTAGGGTACTTTCTTTGAGAAGGAAGGCCCATGGTCCAAGTAGGTTCAAGGATTTACCTATATATCTCAGCATCTTGTCCAACAGAAATCTAAGCCAGCTACTGCTGCTAAGCCCAAATCACTCTGATTTCTCAAGCCCTTTCTTCTTAAAACAATTGGTGTTTGGTTTTTTGTCCTTGTGATAGTTTGCTGAGAATGATGGGTTTCCATTATCATCCATGTCCCTACAAAGGACATGAACTCATCCTGTTTTATGGCTGCATAGTATTCCATGGGAAGGGGAACATTACACACCAGGGCCTGTCGTGGGGTGGGGCGGGGGGAAGGATAGCATTAGGGGATATACCTAATGTAAATGACCAGTTACTGGGTGCAGCACACCAACATGGCACATGTATGCATCTGTAACAAACCTGCATGTTGTGCACATGTACCCTAGAACTTAAAGTATAAAAAAAAAAATTGGTGCTATAAGGATGCTTACTTCCAAAACATGCTCACGGCTGAACTGTGAGCTTTCTCCAACCTAGGCTGAGTAACTGGTTACCTTGTTCATGAGAACAGTGCTGACCAAAATCAAACACGTGTAATACTTCAAGTCAGGTATAAGTCAACTTATGGGACAGTGCCCACAGGTGCTGGGCAGTCATTCCCTGGACAGACTTATGCTCACAGCTTCTGCTTTATATTCATCATCACTGTCTGGGGCAGAGAGCTGCTGCAGAATGGGACACACTTTGTTTTCAATATCATGCTGGAAAATTAGGTCTCGTTCCAGAAGAATCAAGAGCACTTCCTGACTTGATTTTCTCACCACAAGGGAAAAAAAGGCAGAAGGTGAAGCACAAGTGAGCAGAAGTGCCCCCAGGATCAAGACCAACCCCATTGAGCAGGGGCGGCTGAGCCGGCCCCTAACTACCCCCACCCCAATGCCCTAAACACCCTGAAGACCACTGGGTCTTCCTGCCTTCTGCTGCCCCTCCTGCCTGAGACCTTTGAATAGGCCACTCCCTCTACCTGACTGGCTACCACTCCTCCGCTCCAGCCCAAAGCCCCTCTGCTCCTGGACCCTGTTCGAACAGGTCCCCAAACAATACTCAACTAGTGCCCTGCACTTTTTCCTCCACAGCTCTTGTTCCACATTTCTGCATTTATATACATGCAAACATATAGAGGGTATTTTTCTGTATGATTTCATAATTGCCATCTGTCTCTCCTGATGCAGAGAGTGAATTCAGAAGGCAGGTACCACATCTGATTTATCCTTTGTCTTCCAGTCCACCCTCAGGACCTGGCAGCCTGTGGCACAAAATTTTGTGTTCTGTAAGGATCTGCTGAATCAATGGATGACTTCGTGTCTTTTCTCCTTTGTAGGCAAAGAGACTGGAAAACACTGCAGCATCCTCCTGCGACTTTGTAAACCCTGGCATGCCACACCTGAGATGGGAATTATGTCTGGTACAACAGAACACACAGGGAAGGGGCCCAAGAAAGAGACACTGACAAAGGCGGATGCTCCCACAGAAAACAAAGGCTCCTCCAGTCCACAGAAGAAGAAGGTGGAGGAGCACTTGTTCTTTGCAGTCTGCACGGAATGAGCAAGCACTAGAACTCAGAGGGGTCCAAAGAAGCTGAAGAGACATTTTTGGGGAAATGAAAGCACATAAAACTCCAACTTATAGACAAAATAATGAAATATGCAATTCACCGCAGTGATGAAAAGGCAGGAAAATAGTAACAGGAGCCAGAAGTGTGTAGATGAGTCACTGATGATCAGTCGACAGCAGGTTATAAAAGGTTGTAAAAGAGGGTGAGCCTGTGAGACACAAGCCACAGAGGCAATATGACATTAATACTTCTGACCAGGCGACAGATGAAAACAGTATTTCAGAAAGATCATCCCAGCAGTAGTGTTCCGAGTCAACTGGAGACAATGAAAAGACCAAGAGCAGCGAGGTCAGCAAGGTAGCTACTGCAAACATCCAGGCAGAGGAAAGAGACCAGGGCTGGCTGCCAGGAGTGAGGAAAGCTGATGTCCCAGCAGCACCACCCGGGCACAGCAACAGGACCCAGGGTGTCACTAGGAGAAGCAAAGGCCCATGCTACCTCTAAAGTGTCACACTCAGATTGCGTGTCCAACACGTGTCAGGAGTTGAGAGCATGAGGGGACTACAGACAAGGACAGACAAGCCCACATGCCACTTTGCTGCACGATGCTACCCTAGCTGACATACTGAGATGCATGGAGGACAGCAAGGATGGGAGGGCATGCCAGGCAAGGAGGGGAAAGGCCCTGAGCAGCCACTCAGTATCAGATGCCAAAAGACACCTAGGAGTCTGCAAAGGGTAGTGGGCTGAATGGTGGCCCCAAAAAAGATCTGGCCGCATCACATCTCTGAATCTGTGAATGTGACCTTCTTTGGCTCTCTGCTGATGTGATTACGGAGCTTGAGATCACGCAGTTACCTGGATGGGGCCTAAATACAATCATGAGTGTCCTTACAAGAGAAAGACGAGAAGAAAACACTGAAGGGAGAGGAGAGAGGCCATGTGAAGTTAGCAGCAGAGATTCAAGTGATGTGGCCACAAGCCCAAGAAGCTGGCAGCCGCCAGAGACTGGAAGTAGAAGGAAAGATTCTCCCCTAGAGCACCCAGAGGGTACCCACCCTGATGACCCCCTGATGCTGCACTTCCCACCTACGGAACTGAGAGGGAAGAAACATCTATTGTTTTAAGCTGTGCAGTCTGTGGTACGTTGTTACAGCAGCTCCAGGTAATGAATCCACTGAGCAAGGGTAGCAGGGGAGAAGGCCTTCCAGGGCCAGAGAACAAACAGCATGTTCTAAGGTGCAAGGTGATGAACTCTGGGGCCAAATACTCTGAAGAAGTAGGACAAGTTCCAGATGGCAGAATGGGAGGATGAAGGGCAAGCTGAGGTCAGGCCAGGAAAAGCATGCCAGATCCCACTAGGACCTCTGGTGACCACTCCAGCTGCAATGGGAGCCCCCGAGAGTTTAACAGCAAAGGAGCAACACAATCACACCTGGCTTCAGTGAGGGTGACAGTCTGGAAACCTAAAGTGGTTCTGACAAGAGAGAGCAGGTGAGGGGCTTCTGGGCCACTACAGGCTTTCATGAGGCATGATGTCGGGGCAGGGGACAGAAAGAAGAGGGCAGGTGTGAGAGACACTGCTACAGAGAGCTGAGAATGACTACCCAGGATAATCACAGAAGTCAGAGCAAGATGGAGGATAGAGAGACTAGGGCGGGACACTAGAGTCTCCGAACTCTATGGGATTCGCTGGACATCTAGGCAGAGCCATCCAGTGGGCTGTGGCAATGGAGGGCAGTGACTCACAGACTCCAGAGACCTGGGTGAGAGACAGCAGTCTAGTGTTCAGTTGTGTGTAGAGTCTCCCTATGGCCACAGCAGCAGATGAGACCACGGAGGGAACCCTGACATCATAAGAAAAAGAAGACCAAAGACAATACCCTAGAGAAGAAACAGCAACTCTTAGGGGCAGGAGAGGATTGGGCTAATGATGGAGACTGAGGAAGACACAGACAAGAAGTGCGGGCAGAGGCAGGGAGGAGGCCTGGAGCTCAAGAGCTAACATGGCAGTGGGTACAGGCTCTGGCTATGGGGTCTGAATGCTGAGCCCCTGTCTGGATCCTCCAAGTGACTAGCTGAGTCATCTTGTCCAAGTGACTTGGCCTCTCTCAGCCTCAGTTTCCCATCCATAAAACTGGATAATCATAGTATCTATCTTATAAGCTTGTTGTGGGGATGAAGGAGCGACAGGCTTCCGATGGTGTCTGGGACATGGCATGTACTAAATGAATACTGGCTGGTACTCTTAGTACAACCATGATTATTGGAAGCCAAAGGAGAGAAATATTTAGAGGATCCCAGCAAGGGGTGTGTCCAGTTACCTTTGCATCCCACTGTCTGGGGTGAAGCAACATTAAATGCCTAGTGGGATCCAGTAAAGGTCTGTGCA
The DNA here is from genome assembly GCF_006542625.1 of Nomascus leucogenys. Taxonomy (NCBI): domain Eukaryota; kingdom Metazoa; phylum Chordata; class Mammalia; order Primates; family Hylobatidae; genus Nomascus; species Nomascus leucogenys. The sequence goes on along the minus strand of NC_044402.1, from coordinate 42,404,933 downwards.
AACACTCAAAACTGGTCAACAGTGACAAATGGTGCAAATGGGTCAAACAAAGAAAAAAAGAAGACAAGTCAGTGGGTAGATAAATTGTGGGAGAAATATAAATACTATATAGCAGCTAAAATGAAATATAAATACTATAAAGCAGCTACAATGAATGACCAGCAGCTATCCCGATCAATGTGGAGGGGTCTAAGACACAAAGGAGTCACGCAATCGGCAGAATAGAATACACAGTCTGATGATGCCGTCTATGCAAGCTTTCAAGGTCCCAAACAAGACACTCTCTTATTCAGGGGCCACCTACACAAGTGGTGTGACTGTGAAAACCTGGTGAGAAGGTCGCATGCCAGGCTCAGAAAGGGGAGGGAGGGAGAAGAATGGGATAGAGGAGGGGTACAGAGAAGTTGCCACCGTACCTGTAACCTCTAAATAAAAAATAAAAGGATATGCAGAAAATTGCAAAATGTTAACATTTGTTGAATATGAATGGTAGGTATATGGGTGTTTATTACACAATTCTGTCTTGTGTGATTAAAAATCTCATAACATTTTAAACATTGAACTATAAAAAAAAAAAGCACTGGATTTTACAATGAGCATATTCACTGAGTCTGTGGCAAGATACCTATCCACCGGCTTCCAGAAAGCATCAGCTGCCGCACGGGGAGGTGGTGCCAGAAGAAGAGCCCAGAGGTAGAGGTGGTGGAGTTTCCTCTTCGAAAAAGCTTGGCGGTAGGAGAAGGAGTAGGCCACAAGCTCTGAGTCAAGGCCAGGGAATGGAGAGAGCAGGGAGACTGAGGACTGATTATAATCAAACGAGAAACCAAAGAGAGAGCTGGAAAAATAAGCAAGCTCTGAAACAATCTGATGGGACCACAGAGAGAAACTAAGACATGAGACTTAAAAGGGGGGTGGGACATCCCTTCCTGTGAGGCAGAAGGGAGGAGCTCAGGACCACTGAAGAAATCTGCCTACATTATCAAATGGCACGTGCAGCTGATTCAGTTCTACAAATCTTTACTGAAACTACCAGGTGCCAGACCCTGTGCTAGGTCACGGAAGCCGACAAAATACAATCCTCGGCTCTCACTCAAGAAGGGGAGAGACACTTCGGCTTACAACATTTAGAAGAGCCTCCACAGCCCCATAGCATACAACAGGCAACCTCACGAAACCAGACATCCAGCCTCCTGCCTTCTCCAGCCCAGATGCTACTCAGTACCCACAACCACACCTCTCTGCTTAACTAGCAATTCACCTACACTTTACAGCGGGGGTGAACAAGAGGAAAGGAGATAAGCCAAGCTAGCCTGAAGCACAGCCCTGGAGCACAGCGACAACTCAAAAAAGGGGTGCTGTGAGCGGCAGCAGTAGTCCTTGCAATAGCACTGATATTACCCCTAACATTGTGAATTTCATGCCTCACATGTTCAGTGACCACGAAAGGCACCTGCTGATGAACAGAGAAGGGCCAGCTGGCCTGAGATGCAGATGCTAGCTAGAACCTAGCACACCCATCCCATCCCCACACGCACAAGAATCTTCGTCTTTGCCGAATTAAGAATCCTAATCGGGGACCTTTGGGTGTTTTCAGGGGCCCCCCTGTGGATGTCGGAAAGAGTCAGCATCTGTTAAAGGAAGACAGAGACTGACAGAAGAGAGGAGGGGGCATTTGGGAAGGGCAAGAAGGTCAGAGAATCATAAGCACAGAGGGGACAGGCAGATGCCAGCAGAGTCAAGGGCAGAAAGGGACAGGTGCCCAGGAAGCAGTCCGGGCTGTGCCTCAGGGAACAAGAGGTCAGTGAGAAAGAACTTCAGCACTTTTCTGTGTTTACTAAGGGTGGGAATGAAGAAGAGCGGGTGCCCTCAAGGGGTTAGGTACTTTTGATGGAAACAAAGGAGACAGGGCTTGGCCCTAGCTGGATGGAGGAGGTGAGGGGAGAGGATTTTGTCAGTTCCTGGGTGGCGGCTCTGGGGAGTGTGTGAAGTAGGTGGTGGTTCCCTGCATGGAGATAGGGGATGAAGATTGAAGGCCTCTATTTGCTCTGTGATGTAAAAGGCAAGGTCACCTGCTTGGCGCGAGGCAGGGAGAGGGGAGGAGGCCTGATGAAATGGCGAAGATCTAAGAGAACTGCCAAGGAAAATGGGAAATGCAGCTGATGAGGGACAAGGGAAAGGACTGCCAAGCAACGCTGCAAGCCCAGCCACGACTGGAACCCATCAATTTGCAATGGCACCAATCAATGCACGACAGGACTCCCTCCACCAAGCTCAGCAACCAGCAGTGGAGGACACTGAAGGGCTGGGGAGGACAGGCAGAGCCAGTGTGGCAGAAGCACCATCAAAAGGACAAGTAAATAGAGGGTGATGGCAGGGACAGGCCTGAAAGGGTGGGACAAGAGAGGGAGCCGCTGAGGAACAATAGGAAGTAAATGCAGGCAGGAAATAGGGGCTGCGGAGCCAGAGGCCTGCGGGGGCAGGAAGGCCCACGACGGGGGAGCAAAAAAATGAGGGCAAGCTGTGTTTGTAGTGGAAGTGGGAGTGCAGAGGTGCGGCAGATCTGGACACACTGGGAAGCTGGGTGCAGACACAGCTCGGGCTGACCATGGGAGTGCCTGCTCTCGGCCATGAATACGACTCTTCAGCAAACACAGACTGAGTGTCAGGCACCATACTAGATTCTGAAGTCAAAACCACGCTTCCTGCCTCAGCTCTTCTGGAAGAGAAGATACGGCAATGCTACTGGACAAAGGTCAAGAAATGTCAAATCCCCTGACTCAGTGTAATCTCATTTTCAAGAATGAATCCAAAGGAAAAAGAAAAGTCAATGAAAGAACAAAACCACATCCTTTCCGATGCTCACTGCATCTACAGCACACACACACACACACACACACACACACACACACACACAACCTGAACGAAATCCAAGTATTCAACAAAATTAAAAATATGACGATTATGAGGAAAGTGTTTTACCACGTCTGTGATGGGGCTTTCTGAGGGCAGAAAAACTGTCCTGCTCAGCTCCCCATCCCCAGGCATGAAGCACTGTGCTTGGCTCATAATGGGCACTAAGAAACTGCCCGAATAAATGAATGAGTGGCGAAATTGTATCACATTATGATTAGACCTATGTGGAAAAGAATGTTAGCACCTAGAGAGGAAAATGCAAAAATAATCAAAACACCAAATGTTAGGACAGTAGAAACAGGAGGACTTTTTTCCTTATTTGAAAGCTCCACTTGAAGCTGTCACACTGCTTACCAGTTCAAAATGAGGATTGGCTCTTTTTAAAATGCTTGGATCAAGGGAGAAATACAAGCCAAAACTTTAGAATCTCTTGAAAATAATGATAATGAAAACATGGTGAATCATTAAAAATCAAATAAATTTACTCTTTGTGGAAAACCATCCCCAAATACACCAGCACAAATAGAAATGATGCAAGTCTATTCACTGCAGCAATTTTAAAGTGGCAAAAGACTGGAAATAGCCCAAATGTCCATCAATAAGCTCTGCTCTGTTCCCCCACTGGGGTACTACACTGCAAAGGAAGGAGTGAGGATGCCACAGATGCTGGGGCCTGCACCCGGGGTGCTCACAGAGCATACAGCATGGGGCAGCAGGAAGAGGGAGCTGCCCGCACCCGAGAAAGGGGCATGGGTGTGCAGAATGCAAGGACACCATCTCAGTTGTTTACATGTATGTGCATGTGCGTGTGCGTGTGTGTGTATGTTTTCAGAATCAAAATCACCAAAAAGTAAAAGAAATAGTTACCTACAGGAGAGGGAGAGAAGAGGTGGGAGCCAGGGATAGAAGTCAGACTTCTCTGAAGGTGCTTTGTTTTATAGTTTTGACTTTGGAATCAAGTAAACATTTTAAATAATTATAAATCAAAATGTACAAGCTAAAACAATTCCTAAAAATAAAAAACAAATGAGAATAACTATATATCAAGTTGGTGGCTTAACCACAAAGAGAAGGATTAATGCAAGTGACTTTAAAACACAATAACATGAATATGACTGGGTACCTCTAGCAGGACGTGGCCTAAAAACACAAGGAATTACAAAGAAATCTTAAGCTATGTTCAGTAACCCCGCCATATTGTTAGTAATACTGGGATTTTTATTTGGGATACACAGACATACACATGTATGCTAATGTCATCAAGAAGTAGGATTTGTATCATGCATGTGAAAAAAGACACAAATAAAATCAAAGAAGTAAAAGTCCTATAATGCTAAATTTGAGTTGGAAATATCAAGATAAATTTGAAGAACTTTTATCTTTAAAAAAATCGTTGTGTCACTAGAAGCAACAAGTGCCCTCCCCCAGTACCCACATTCCATTTTCTTATTATTTGCCTCATAAAGGAACCTGGGCTCTTGGAGAAATGGCTGATCCCAGGTCGAGGTGCACTATCACAGTCTACTGGGTCATGTTAAGAAAGATTCTGGAGCCAACTTGAAGGGCTGCAACTGGTCAAAGCTGGGACAACTTGATCATCCAAAAAATGTGGCACATATTCACCACGGAATACTATGCAGCCATAAAAAATGATGAGTTCATGTCCTTTGTAGGGACATGGATGAAACTGGAAACCATCATTCTCAGCAAACTATCGCAAGGACAAAAAACCAAACACTGCATGTTCTCACTCATAGGTGGGAATTGAACAATGAGAACACATGGACACAGGAAGGGGAACATCACACTCCGGGGACTGTTGTGGGGTGGGGGGAGGGGGGAGGGACAGCATTAGAAGATATACCTAATGCTAAATGACGAGTTAATGGGTGCAGCACACCAACATGGCACATGTGTACATATGTAACAAACCTGCACATTGTGCACATGTACCCTAAAACTTACAAGTACAATAATAATAAAATTTTAAAAAAAAGAATAAGTACTGGATACCATTAGGAGAAATACTTAATGCAAATGACGAGTTGATGGGTGCAGCAAACCAACATGGCACATGTATACCTATGTAACAAACCTGCATGTTGTGCACATGCACCCTGGAACTTAAAGTATAATTTAAAAAAAAAAGAATAAGTGCTATAACAGTTTGAAACATATCTACTATGTTAAATGCAGAAGTTCCTAATAATACTCAAAAAAATTTTTAAAACCTAACTGGTAACCTTTGTAGATTATTAAAATGCCAACGATGATTCTGGAAACTGGTAAATAAAGGGATAAAATAAAGCACTTATTCTATCTTTCCTATTCAAACAGTTTTTCAGGGTTATCAAATAGTTGATAGAGGAAGTCTTTACAGAAGAACTCTAGCTATTAAACTAAAAAGAAATGTTGGAATTAGTGTGTCAGAATTTACAACCTCTAATGAGATACTGGATCAGGGCAACCATCACCAATGGTTGCTCATAGGATGATGGAGAACTTTATAGAAGTTTGGCCACCTTTATAGAAAAGGTGGCCAAATTCAGCATTAGGAAAAGGTAACCATCCAGAGCTTTTCTGCCCCCTGATTTGATATAGCAGGAAAACACAAACCATCTACAAAGTATTCTCACTAAAATAAAAAATCTGAGTCTGGCTGAGCTTCCAATTTAGCTACTAGTTTATAAGAAATGCCCAGAGTAGAGAACATCTTAACACTACAGAGATGCAATAAACCATATCCCAAATGTGGGAAATTCTATAAAACTAATGACCTGGCTTCCTTAACAAATAAATAGCAAGGGAAAAAGTGGGGAGGAGCAACATTATAAATTTTAAAAGATCTAAGAGACGTATATCACTTAGATTCAATGTGTGGACATTGTTTGTATTCTGGTTTGAACGGCCTCTGTGCAAAAACACACACTTCTGAGAAAACTGGGAAATTTGACCAATGACTAGATATTAGATGACGTTAGATAACTACTGATAATTTTTATATTTGCATTAATGACATTACCATTTTTTTTTAAAAAGAGTCTATTTCTTAGAGAACAATACTAAAAAGTATTTACAGCTGAAATAAGGTGGTTTCTGCGAATTCTTTTGTCTGGATTGGATTTTATCTCGGTAAGATAAATGAAAAAATTAATCAAATTTTTTTGTTTTTATTTTTTTTTAAGACAGGGTCTCACTGTGTCACCCAGGCTGGAGTGCAGTGGCTCGATCTCGGCTCACTGCAATCTCTGCCTCCCGGGTTCAAGCAATTCTGCTGCCTCAGCCTCCCGAGTAGCTGGGACTATTCCCAGCTAATTTTTGTATTTTCAGTAGCATGCACCACTATTCCCAGCTAATTTTTGTATTTTCAGTAGAAATGGGGTTTCACCAAGTTGGCCAGGCGGGTCTTAAACTCCTGACCTCAGGTGATTCACCTGCTTTAGACTCCCAAAGTGCTAGGATTACAGGCGTGAGCCACCACGCCCGGCCAGGTCAAATGTTAACAATGGTTGATGCCAGGTGTAGGGCACGTGGGCATTCATTTTCATATTCTCTCTACTGTTATGTGTGTTTGAAAATTTCCATAGTAAAATACTAAAGAAAAAAAGAAGTATTTCATGATAAGAATGAGTGCTGTCTATCTTCCTACATGACTAGAGGAACTGGACACAAACAGACCTTTTGTTCTAGGATCACTTAACTCTAAGAAGTTGTTTTTTGAAGTATGAATATCAGCTAAAACAAGACTAAAGAGAATTTGCTAAAGAGATCTTAAGGTTATAAGTTTTCAAACCTGATTGTTTGGATCTGTGAGGTACCTCACTACAACAGGTATGAGATATTCAGAGCACCACTGGAAAATTTGATGTTTTCTTGTAAAAAATGGCAATAGGAGGAATCTGTTCCATCAGCTCAGTCCACACTGTGGGCTCTGCAGCAATAAAAATTCAAAAAAAATAATATTAAGAATAAGCCAAGCATCTTAGATAGTATATACTGATAGTTTCTAGCTTTTCTTACTAAAGTACTTCATCAAGGAAATTAGACAAATGCAGTTTAAAAATCATTTCCCGTTTAGAGTATTTATGCTACAGACAGGCTTAAAAAGCTAATGAGCTATACAGCAATATAAAAACATAAAAAGTAGAGAGAATGACAACTCTATTATAACAAGCCATATATAAATTGAGCAGGGAGCAAGAAGTCTGCATGCTGGGCCAGCATCCAAAAGCCATTACAACTAATGGCTTATATGCCAGACCTATGCGTTGTGCTTATTTAAATTCTAGCCAGAATGTATACATTATAAATCTTTCATAAATGCACTCCGCCACAATCCACGCATCTCAATTATTTCTAAGGCAAAGCATTAAACAAAAGAGCAGCTCTAGCTCCAATATACCACATTAAATTTAACACAAATGTATAATTGCTACAGCACTGTAAATGGTGACTCATTTACAAAGAGAATTCATTTAAAGACTCAAAACATCCACTTGGGCCTTTTTAAAAGCATTGTGTTATATTCATATGAATATTTTAAACTAATGTGGGAGCTATACGGAAGGCTTACTTTTCTATTTTCAGTTAAAATGATTAAATTCTAAAGGCTGAGAGTCCTGAAACTTCTCATCATTCATTCTGAATGCAGGAAGAAGGGGGCAATGGCACAGCTGTCAGTACCGGCCAGCCCCACCACTCATTCATCTAACTCATCGTTACTGGGGCGGGGGAGAAGACAACATCATCGTGTCTGCTGTACAGCAACGTGCTTTTCTTCCATGATACCAATCGTGGAGAGGTAGAATGAGAAAGAAAAATCAAGATTTGCCTTGAGGGAAACTAATGACTGAGATTTTTGAACCGAAGAGGCTTCTTTTGATTTGGCATTTCTTAGCAACCAGTAGTCTGGCAAAACTCAAGAAATACCAAAGGCCTAACTGCCAAGGCAAACAGCATTCATAGCCATTAATCATTTTAATTTTCTAAATATAAGAAAACTTCAGTCAAAATTCAAATAAGACCTACATTCTTCAAGACAAAATGCATTCATGGTTAGAAATTGCTCAAAGGTTATTGATTAATAAACAGGTTTTTTAAAATAGCTATTATTGGTTATACATAATTTCTTAGAAATTCATAAGAAAAAAATAAAATTATACAATACTTATACAAACCTGCATCTTCTGACAATCTGACTACAATCTCCATTACCATTAGGAAGTCTTCTTCATTGTTACTGAAGTCCTGGAAGATATCAAGCAGCCCTCTGGCAATAATCTGCCTATGGAGACAAAAACAATGCATATGGTTATTGGGGCCACACTGACTGAAGGACCACAAGGTTCCAGGCATTGCGCTAAGAGCAGGTAAGTGCACCTGGGCACAAGACAAAATGAGCAACCTGTGTCCAGAAGGAGGACGGAGGCTACCCAAGAATGCCCAGCGACGGCCATTCCAGCGTGGGCCACAGTCCTACAGGAAAGGAGGCCTGCATCTTCTAGTCTGGTAGTCATCAGAGTTTGAAAATGTCCACTTGAGAATAAGGCAAAACCTTTTTCTCGTTTTTTGACTGGTTCCTCAGGCCTACATAGGCTTGGAAGAAAAGCTCAAGACAGTTGAAGGGAACTAAGGGACCAATAAATGCAGAAGAGAAAGGCCCAAATAGGCATCTGATGGCCTCTTAATGACGAATGAGTAAGTGCCAACTAGAAATTCTGCAGAAATTCTCTCGGAAAGCCTTGAGAGAATATTTAAAATTCAGATATTTCTCCACATTTATTATTTTTACTTTCCTATCTCCCTGTGCTGATTAACCACAAAACCTGTAAAATGAGAAGGACCTATAGATGTTTATTTTGAGGGGAGCAAGGGAAGGAGGAGCTGGGGAGACTGCATCCCACTATAGGCAGAACTGGTCAAGAGAACCAAGATAGAGTCAGAAGTGGCAACTACCAAAAGGAAAGAGAAATCATTGCAGTCCACTGGCCTGAGCAATGTACAGGAGAACAGTTAAGTCAGCCCAAGACTGAGGAACAGGCCAAGACTCAACTCAGAAAAGTCTCGCCACAAGATGGCAAGCAACAGAGGAATGACGTGCACTACGGCATTCTACACAGAGGAAGCTCTGGCCATGGGGGGAGACAATGTGATTGTCATTGCAGGACCAAGGGACGTTGTCCCATCATAAGCATGATCTGAGCTAGAGCTACAAAAGTCCTACTGAGGAGAAATGTCAAGATCTCTGCAACAGCTAATTCCATCAGTATACTGATCAATGGAGCAGGCGGCGGATGGGGGTACCCTAAGGTGTGGGGCCTTCCCAAAGAGTGGACCCACAAGCCCAGGAGGCCACTGTGAACTGTGGACCATCCAAAGACAGGAAATTGAAAAGAATAAAGACTCTTTTAGACATTCGAAAAATCTATCACTAACAGATCTGAACTATAAGAAATGATAAAGAAAATCTGATGGAAATGTGAATCTGCAGAAAAGAATAAAGAACACCAGAAGTGATATTTAAGTTAAAAATAACACTTTATTATTATTGTGGATTTATAACACATATATAATAAAATGCATGACAAAAATCACATAAAGACCAGGAGAGGGGAAATGAAGGCATACTATGATAAGGTCCTTACACTATACATGAAGTGGTAAAATAACACTGGAAGGTAGGCCATGATAAGTTAAATATACATACTATAAATGCTAAGGCAACCACTAAAATAAAAAAAGAATTATAACTAATAAACTATTTAAAAAACAAACTAAAATCACAAAGAAGTTCAATTAACACAAGAGAAAGCAGATAAAGAACAAAAAGGGAACAAAACAGATGTGACAAACAGAAAACAGCAAGATGATATACTTAAACCTAAGTGCATCAATAATTACATTAACTGTAAATGGTCTAAACATTGTAATTAGAAAAAGATTAACAGAATGGATAAAAAAAAAAGACCCAACTACATATTACTTATAGGAAACACATGTTAAATATACAAATGCAAATAAATAATAGAAGATGAATATATTATGCTAACAATAGTCCAAAGAAAGCTGGAGTAGCTATATTAATATCAGACAAAACAGATTTTGGAGCAAAGAACATCACCAAGGAAAAAGAGGTCATTTCATAACGATAAAGGGGTAAACTCATGAAGAAGACATAATTATCTTAAATGTTTATATGCCTAATAACAGAGTTTCAAAATACATGCAGCAGAAACCAACACAACTGCAAGGAGAAATAGACAAAAGTCAATGTCGAAGTCCAGAAACAAACCCACACATATATCAAGTGATTTATTTTTTTTTTACAAAGGTGAACAGGGAAAGTCTTCAAAAAGTAGTGCTAGAATAGATAGCCATATAAGGGGGAAAAAGAACATTGACTCTTATTTCATACCATAAACCAAAATTAATTCAAAATGGACCCATAGATCTAATGTAAGAACTAAAGCATAAAATTTCTTGAAGAGAAAAAGAATTCTTTGTGACCTTAGGTTAGACAAAGATTTCTGAGGAGCCAAAGTATACAAACCATAAAAGAAAAAAATTGATCAATTTGACTTCATCAAAATTTAAAACTTTGCTCCCTAAACCACACCACTGAGAAAATAAAAATCATGAGCCACAGACTGGAGAAAATATCTGACCAAAACTGGTATCCAGATTATATAAATAATCCTTGTACTCTTGTAACTCAATAATAAGCAGACAAACAGCCCAGTTAAAAGAATAAGTGCTCATAAATGAGCCCAGCACATTATTAATACTAATAACAGAAAGATGGAAACAACCTAAATATCTGTCAACTGAGGAGTGAATAATCAAAATACTATGTATCCATTCAGTGGAGCATTATTAAAGGAATGAGGTACTGATGCATACTACTACAACATGATATAGCTTTTTTAAAAAAAAAAAAAAAAAAAAACACAGGGTCTCACTCTGTCACCCAGGCTACAATGCAGTGGCACGATCATAGCTTGCTGCAGCCTTGAACTCCTAGGCTCAAGGGAAACATGGATGAATACTGAAAACAGCATGCTAAGTGAACAAAGTCAGTCACAAAAGACCACATACTGTATGATTACATTTCTATAAAATGCCTGGAATAGGCAAATCAATAAAGACACAAAGTAGAAGAGTGGTTGCCTAGGGCTGGGAGATGGGAGAGGAATGGGTAGTGGTTGCTAATGGGAACCAGGTTTCTTGTTGAGGTGATAAAAATGTTTTAAAATTCATTGTGGCAATGTTGCACAACTCTGTGAATATACTACAAACCATCAACTTGTACACTTTAAAGTGGTGAAACGTATGACATGCAAACTAAATCTCAATAAAGTTGTTTTATTCTCTTAAAAAGCAAAAGATTTTAACAACTTCACAAAAGAAAATGTACAAACAGCCAAGAAATACAAGAAAAAATTCTCAACATCACAAGTTTTCAGAAAACTACAAATCACCCAGGCACAGTGGCTAACACCTGTGATCCCAGCACTTTGGGAGGCCAAGGCAGGCAGATTGCTTGAACCCATGAGTTCGAGACCAGCCTAGGCAACATGGTGAAACCCCATCTCTACAAAAATTACAAAACTTAGCCAGGCATAGTGGCACGCACCTGTAGTCCCAGCTACTCAGGAGGGTGAGGAGGGAGGATCACTTGAACCCAGAGGGCAGAGGTTGCAGGGAGCTCAGATCACACCACTGCACTCCAGCCTGGGTGACAGAGCGAGACCCTATCACAAAAAAAAAAAAACAAAAAAACCTGTCAAGATCATGAAAGACAAGGATAGCACAAGAAACCATCACAGACGGAGGAGCCTCAGGAGACACGGCAACTGTAAATGTAATATAGTACCCTGATGGGATCCTGGAGCAGAAAAAGAACATTAAGGGAAAAATGCAGAATCCAAGTCAAATCTGTAATTCAGTTAACAGTATACCAATGCCAATGTTATTTTCTTAGTTTTGATCAATGTAACATGCTTATTTAAGCCGTAAACATTAGAGCAGTTTCCTGACCTCAGCATTACTGATATTTTGGAGCAGGTTGTTGGTGGGGGGAGGGGCTGTCTGGTGCACTGCAGGATGTTTAGTAGCATCCCTGGCTTCTACCCACCAGTAGCCCCCTCTGTGCCCCAAGATGTGACAACCAAAAATATATCTAGACGTTGTATAAGATCCTTTGGGGACAAAATTACCCATAATAGAAAGCCACTGCATTAGAAGTTGGGCAAAAGGTACAAGGGAACTCTCAGTACTATCTCTGCAACCCTCCTATTAACCTAAAATTATTTCAAAATAAAAGTCTTAAAGACAAAACAAAACACAAGGCCAAAAATGCAAAAGCTACAATGGGGTAACACTACAACTACTAGAAGAACTAAAATTACAATGACAATACCAAGTGCTGGCAAAGATATGAAATAGGAATCCACAGACATTGGTAGAAATGCAAAATTGTACAGGTAATTTGGAAAGCAGTGTGGCAATTCTTCTAAAAGCTAAGCATACACTTACCAGTCAACACAGCAATTTCACTCTTAGGCATTTACCCATACGAAATGAAAATCTATGTCCACACAAAGTTGAATGCAAATGTTCATATAAGCATTATTCATAACAGCCACAAAATGGAAAACTCCCAGTGTTCCCTGAACGGGTGAATGCGATACAAAACACAGAGTATCTGTACATACTCAGCAATAAAAAGGAATGAGCTATTGATAACAACAGGGATGAATTTCTAATGCATTTTGCTAAGGAAGAGAAGCCAGACATGTAAGAGTACATCCCGTATGACTGAATTTATATGAAATTCTGGAAAAGGCAAAATCTTTTGAAAACATCAGAAACAGGGTCAGTGGTTGCCTGGCCCTATGGTGGTCAGGGAGGGAGGGAGTGCCAGACAGCCAAGGGGCAAATAAGGGTACTTGTCAGGTGACTGAAACTTTTGAACTCCACTGTGACAATGGTTGGATTACTGTATACGTTTACCAAATTCATCCAAGTGAACGATTAAAGTGGGTGAAGTTTATTGCATATAAACTATGCCTCAATAAACGCTCTTTAAACAAAGACATTGTTGAGGGATAAAGTGAGGGCCATCAGCAGTGGCCTGCGGTGATCTGGAGGCCTCCCATGCAAGTAGAGGAAGTGGAGCTCCTGAAGCCTTTCTCTGATCAAGTAAAAAGGGGCCCCTGACTGCTTCTGTCCACTCCTCTGAGCAACCCACCATCCAGGAACAACGCATGTCATTTCTGGCCATGCATGCATCAGAAGAATTCACTGAAGTTGAAAACCCACCCTGACTTGCAGGAGAAAAAGACTAGAAATATGGAATTCAAAGGGACAGTCCTTTGGCCCAGTATACTACAGGAAGAAATCCATCAACTCAAGCCTGTATCCAGGGAGATTATACCACCCTTCGGATGAAAGATCAAGATCTGACAGCCAAGAGGTTTTGGAAAGTCAGAATAGACACTGCAGAGAAAGTCACTAATTACATTTCACTAGACCACATTCATTCAGCTTCCCTAGGGAAATCAAGCAACTAAGATCACCAATCTGCTTCTAGGGCCATAGAACAGAGAGGCAAATCTACATCCAGCCTCAAGTGGTCACAAGGGACCTGCCCTCTTAAAGAAACGAGGAAAGGGATAAGAGAGGACCCCTGAGGCAGAGACAACTCCACAACAGAACAGGAGAGAGGTAAAGACTCAAAACAAATGGGTGATTTGGAACCACCATTTTGGAAAACCTGGCTGCTTTGCAATGACCTGGAGAGCCCACAGTGGATGAGGAGAGTCCCGAAGCCTCGGCCTCAATACTTCTCACTTGTTTGTTAGCTTTGTTAGTAAGATGAAAGACGAAAGCGGCCCTCCGGACAGACAAACCCTGCCTGACTCAGAAGAGTGCAGGGAGACTCAGCGACATGATGTGTAGCAAACACAAAGCTGGGGAGTGGCACACTGTAAGTCCTCTATAGTGCCAGCCACTAGATTACAAGACATGCAGCTGCCAACAACAAGTGAATAGAGAGAAGCTTAAATAAATTATGATCTATCTATACCCTGGCATACCATGCAACTATTTGTATGGTCTTAGTATCTCTAGATATGTACTAAGTTGGAAAGATATCCATGATACATTAAATGAAAAAAGGTGAAAAATTTTGCATATGGTATGAGCCCATTTCTTTTTTTCTTTTTTTTTTTTTTTTGAGACAGAATCTCCCTCTGTCCCCAGGCTGGAGTGCAGTGGCGCAATCTCAGCTCACTGCAACCTCTGCCTCCCAGGTTCAAGTGAGTCTCCTGCCTCCGCCGCCTGAGTAGCTGGGACTACAGGCACACGCCACCATGCTCAGCTAATTTTTGTGCTTTTAGTAGAGATGGGGTTTCACCATGTTGGCCAGGATAGTCTTAATCTCTGAATCTCGTGATCTGCCTGCCTTGGCCTCTCAAAGTGCTGGGATTACAGGCGTGAGCCATCATGCCCAGCCAAGCCCGTTTCTTAATACAAGTTACATTTAGGTACACATGTGCAATACATGTACACATAAACACATTCATATATACCTACACTTATTTAGGAAACAATCTAGAAGGGTACTCACCAAACTTCGCAGCTCTTCCCAAGGTTGTAGTGGGGGAGGGAGGGAAACTCTATTTAAATGCCTGAAGTTGTTAAATATTTCAATGGGCATGTATTATGTTTGCGAATTTTTTTTAAATATAAAGAGGATGGCTGGGGATGCCAAGGCAGGCGGATCACTTGAGGTCAGGAGTTCAAGACCAGCCTGGCCAATATGGCAAAACCCCATCCTCTACTAAAAATACGAAAATCAGCTGGGTATGGTGATGTGTGCCTGTAATCCCAGCTACTCGGGAGGCTGAGGCATGAGAATCACTTGAACCTGGGAGGCAGAGGTTGCAGTGAGCTGAGATTACAACACTGCACTCCAGTCTGGGTGACGGAGCGAGACTCCATCTCAAAAAATAAAAGGGGATGGCTTAATTTTACGTGGCAATATAACCAATGTTCCCTGGAAATACAGCCATGGAAGTAGCCCTCTGTGTCTTTGTTCCTTCTTTCCCTCACTCAATCACTCAGTTATAATCATGTGTTAAGCCCAACCACCTCTAGACTCAACACAAGAAGCTTGGGATACCAGGATAAGCCAGGTCCAGGCCCTGCTCTTAGGAGCTTTACAGTCTAGGCCTGGAAGTAAACAAGAAAATTATGATGACCAGTAGGGACAGGACCCACAGAGAGTGCCCACAGGATATGACAGAAACACAAAAGAACACAGAGGGGCTAGCCAGAGAGATCAGGAGTGTGAGGATGAGAAGTTAGGCAGAGACCTAGGATGTCGGAAAGATGAGACAAGGACTTTAAGATAAGCGTGAACAGCATGGAAAGGTCTAGAGGAAACCCGGGGTGCACTGGGCAGCTATGGAATGCGGGAACTTTCTGTATTTCCCACTCGACTGTTCTGTAAATCTAAAATTCCGCCAAAAATAAAGTCTATTAGTTAAAGAAAGAATGGAAATGAAACGTTTTTTCAGACAAACAAAAGCTGAGAAAATTCACTGACAACAGTCTTGTACAAAACAAAAATTGTTAATGGAAGTTCTTGAGGCAAAAGGATACCTGATGTAAATGAGCATTTTACGAAAAGAAACAAAAAACATCAAAAATGTAAGAAAAAAAAAGATGGCAAATATTTAAAAATCTTTTTCTTATTTGTAATTGCTTTTAGATAGTTGCTATATAAAGCAAACATAGTAAAAAGGTATTCTGAAATGTATGAATTGTGTAGAAGTAAAGTGTAGGAAAATAACAGCGTGAAAGAGGGGAAGAGGTGGAAGAACACTGTTGTGAGGCTCTTATGCAACATCTCCAACTCTACAACATGCAAAGTGGTATCATTTTGAACATATGTCGTGATGAATAAAAGAAGTATACTGTAATCCCTAGAAAAATCCATAAAAATGTTTAAGAAGGGGTACTGTATAAGGACTAAGCCAACAATGGAAAAAACTGATATATTTAAGGCAGGAAAAACAGAAAACAAGAATAGTCAGACAAATAAAAAATAAATACCAAGATGGTATATTTAAACAAACCACATCAATGGTAACATCAAATGGAAATGATTTAAACATTCAAATTAAGAGGCAGAGATTGTACAACTGGATAAAAGAGCAAGACCTAATTATATGCCTTCTATAATAAACACACTTTAAAGACACATAAGTAAAAAATAAAAGTATGGACAAAAATATACCACACAAATATTAATCAAAAGAAAGCTAGAGTGTATATATTAGTATCAGACACGGTAAGCTTCAGAAAAGGAGAATATTGCTAGGGAAAAAAAAGGGACATTATACAGTGTTAATAAATCAGGCTGGGCATGGTGGCTCACACCTGTAATCCCAGCACTTTGGGAGGCCAAGGTGGGTGGATCACCTGAGGTCAGGAATTCGAGACCAGCCTGGCCAACATGGTAAAACCCTGTCTCTACTAAAAATACGTAAATTAGCCGGGCATGGTGGTGGGTGCCTGTAATCCCAGCTACTCGAAAGGCTGAGGCATGAGAATTGCTTGAACCCAGGAGGCAGAGGTTGCAGCCTGGGGAACAGAACAAGATACTGTCTCAAAAAAAAAAAAAAAGAAAAAGAAATCAATTTATTTAACAAACCAGAACAATACTAAATGTGTATGCACCCAACATCAAAACTTCAAAATATGTGACATATGTAAAACTAAAATTAAAAGGAAACTTAGATAAATCCACAATTGTGGATGCAGGTAACAACATTTCTTTTAGTAATTTACAGAACTAGTAAACAGAAAATAGATAAGCATGTATTACCCTTAACCTAATTTATAAGATATTTGTAAGATACTCTACCCAAAAAACATTGCAGTGCATTGCAATGCACATTCTTTTCAAGCAGACATGTAATAGTTTACTAAGATAGAACACATTCGGAGCCATAAAATAAATCTCAACAAATTTAAAAGAGAAAAAATACAAAGTATGTTCTCTGACCACAAACGAATTAAACTAGGAATCAATCACAGAAAGATACCTGCAAATTCCTCAAATATTTGGAAATAACACACTTCTGAATAACTAAATGATCAAAGGAGAAATCATTATTAACATTAAAAATACTTGTGCTGAGAAATAACAAAAACGTTATATATCAAAACTTGAGGTAACAGTACTTAAGAGGAAATTCTACAATATAAAATGCAGCTGTTACAAAAGAAAAGCCAAAAAAACAAAAAACTGGGCTAAATATCCTTAAAGTAAGAAAAAGAACAGCAATTAAATCCCAAAAGTTAAAAAAAAAAAGGAAAAAATAATACAGATTAGAGCAGATATTATTAAACTATTATAGAAAACAAACATACAACAGAAACAAAGCCAAAATTTGAGTCTTTGAAATAACTAATGAAATTCATAACCTTCTGGTAAGAATTATCTAGGGGGATAAAAAAAGAGAGAGAGGGCACAAGTAACAAGTAACAGGATGGAAATGGGGACACACCAGATCTCGTGGACAATAAAAAAATTGTCATTTTCCAACCCAGAATGAAATAACAGATTTAAGCCATGATTATTTGTGAACCCTGAAATCATCAGAAGAAAGACTGGTGAGGAATTTTATAATGAAAGAATAAAACACCTGAGCCCACTGCTCAATATGAAATCTCTAAAAGTGTGACAACTAGACACTGTTTCCTGGTGTCTTGTAATAAGAACTTCACAAAACAACATATGAAGTATTGCTTTAAAAACAATTGAAGCAGAATATAATAAATTCTCCAAATGTAATTTTCAGTTTACAGAAAAGACAGGGAAAATGATACCATGAGAATAATGACCACCAAATACAGAACGTGGGAAATTCTCTAAGCTAATGACCACTTCAACAAATAAATGATATGGAGAAAGATGAAAGAGAGAACAATTCGAGATTAGAAAGAGTTTAAGATCAAAAGGAAAAAAACCTGTAAACAAAAAAAGACTTAAGAGACACATCTACCTGATGAAATCTACAGACCTTATTTGGATCATGACTCAAACAAATCAACCATAAAAAGGTTATTTTTTAGTCAGGAAAACTCGACATAGAGTGATCAACTAGAAAGTATTGTTGTTAATTTTGTTAAATGTGATAATGATATTACAGTTAGATTTGTTCTAAGTCCTTAACTGGATAAAATATGATGTCTCAAATTTCCTTTAAAATACACAACCAAAAAAAGCACAAAACCTCTACAGAGAAAATGATCAGACTGCATTGAGAAACTAAAGAAAACCTAAATAAATGAAAAGATATACCATGTTTATAGATTGGAAGGCTACACATTGTAAAAAGGGCAATACTCTCCAAATTGACCTATAGATTCAATGCAAACCCAATCAAAATCCTAATAGATGTTCTGTTTTGTTTCATTTTGTTAGAATCTGGTGAACTGGATTTTAAATTTCCATGAGAATACAAAGTACCAAGAATAACAAGTCATGCCAAAGAAGAAAAACAAGATGGGAAGACTTGTTCTATCAAATATCAAGACTCATTATAAATCTATAGTAACCAAAACAGTGCAGTATTGGCTGAGGGGACCATTGGAAAAGAGGGGAGAGTCCAAAGACTGTAAACAGAGGCTGGACTGTAACAAGAGGTGGCACCCCAGAGCAGTGGGAAAAGAACATACTTTTGATAAATGACACTGTGACAATTAGGAAAATGAAGCTGGAGCCATTTTTCTTATGATAAAATTAAGTTCAGGCAGATTACAGAACTATAGTATATCTATTTCACAGAAAAAAAATAAAGGCTTAAAGCAATATAAAGAAATAGAGAAAAAAGCTTCCGAATGCACTATTAAGGAAAATATCAATAAATTTAGCACATTAAAGTGAATACTTGTGTGCCTGGCACAGTGCTCACACCATTGAGGCCAGGACTTTGAAACCAGCCTAGGCAACATAGTGAGACCCTGTCTCTATGCAAAATAAAGTAGCTGGGCATGCTCCTATGGTGGCAGCTACTCAGGAGGCTGAAGCAGGAGGATCCTTTGAGCCCAGGAGTTTGAGACTCAAGCTATGATTGCACCATTGCACTCTAGCTGGGTAACAGAACCTGTTACCTTGTTACCCAAAGTCTCAAAAAAAAATAAAAATAAAAATAAAAATAAAAATGAATAGCTTCTGGTCACCAAAAGAACACCATAAAGAGAGTTTAAACACAAGCCACCAGTTGAAAGAAGATGTTTATCATACATAATTAATAAAGGCTTGAAATCTAGAATATACACAGAATTCCTACAAATTGATAATAAAAAGACAAACAATCCATCTTCTCCCCACCAATTCAATCAAAGATTTGAACAGGCACTTCACAGAAAAGAAATACAGATGTTCAACAAACATATGAAAAAGTGTTTAAACACAGTAAAGAAATTAAAAATTCAAGTCACAAAGTGATATCGTTATATACACTACCAAACTACCAGACTGGCTAAAATACAAAAATCTGACAATACCAATTGGCAGATAAAATGTAGGGCAAATGTAAGGCCGGGCATAGTGGCTCACACCTGTAATCCCAGCACTCTGGGAAGCCGAGGTGGGTGGATCACCTGAAGTCAGGAGTTTGAGACCAGCCTGGCCAATATGGTGAAACCCTGTCTCTAGTAAAAATACAAAACTTAGCCAGGCGTGGTAGTGTACACCTGTAGTCCCAGCTACTTGAGAGGCTGAGGCAGGAGAATTGCTTGAACCCAGGAGGCAGAAGTTGCAGTGAGCCGAGATCGCCAGCCTGAGCAATGGAGCAAGACTCCGTCTCAAAAAAAAGTAGGGCAAAGGTGGGAGTATAAACTGATACAATCACTTTGGAAAACTGGCATTATCTACTAAAGCAGAAGATAAGCATACACCATCACATAGTATTTCTTTCCTGGGTACATGTCCTACAGAAACGCATACTTGTGTGTCCCCAGATACATCTACAAGACTGTTCATAGCAAAACTCTTCTTTAACAATAGTAGATGGATAAATGTCAGTATATTCAAGAACACTATTACAAAAAGAACAAATTCAAACTATTAACATATGCGAAATCCATAAAAGTAATGTATCCTGTATGATTTCACATATATAAAGTCCAGAAACAATAAAATTAAATTACATTATTTGGCAGTAGCTAGATGCCAAAACTAGAAAGACAAAAAAGAAAAAAGACATCATTCAGGGTATCACCATTCCCTAGCATAAAAGGAGAATAACAATGGACTCATCCTGCAACATTAAATGGATCCATCCATAATATCCTTGTGAGCTTTCTATGATTTAATAGATGAAAGGGCTTAGCCTATATTTGGCATACAACGTACTTTTTATTTTATCTTTTTCTTTTTTTTTAAGTAGAAAGTAATTTTTTTTTTTTTTTTTTTGAGACGGAGTCTCACTCTGTCGCCCAGGCTGGAGTGCAGTGGCGCGATCTCGGCTCACTGCAAGCTCCGCCTCCCAGGTTCACGCCATTCTCCTGCCTCAGCCTCCCGAGTAGCTGGGACTACAGGCGCCCGCCACCACGCCCAGCTAATTTCTTGTATTTTTAGTAGAGACGGGGTTTCACCGTGTTAGCCAGGATGGTCTCGATCTCCTGACCTCGTGATCTGCCTGCCTCGGCCTCCCAAAGTGCTGGGATTACAGGCGTGAGCCATCGCGCCCAGCCAGATGTAATTTTTAAAAGTAAGAGCCGATGAAGGTAAGGAAAGAGGCTATGTGAGTACCATCAAGCCTTGGCAAGTGGTGTAGTTAGGGACTACATGGAGAAGGAAGTAGGGAAGCTCAGAGGATAGTTTAGAACAAGACAAGTCAGGGTTGCAAGTGAGGTGAAAATGCACCTGTAACAGGAGAGGAGACACAGACGACAGAAAGCAAACCTGAGGGGGGCGAGGGATCAGGGACGGAGGGCCCATCAAAGGGCAGAACAGGAGGAGAGAGACTTTCTGCTGAGAAAGGAGGGAAGAATGCTTCCAGATTCACAGAAGTTTGGGTAGCGCATAAATGGAAAGGGAAGCCTTAGTTTCTGCTTTCTTCAGGATATTAAGAATCAAGGTCATCTACTGAACCAAGGTGGGCCTGGAGTTGAACCCTGCCAGCACCGTACACAGTGACAACAGAGCACGGCATGACACATTGCCACCGAAGTCCCTGATGCACAGCGCAGTCAAAATACAAAGCGGGCAGACAATGCTTCCAACTGATGCTTCTTGGTGCTTCTCAGTTAAGGAATGCACGACTTTTCTGAGTATTGCATATGTGAAAGAAACCCAGTTAGCAATCCTAATCACTTAAACACCATGAAATTCATCACCATTTCCTTCCTGGCTTACCAGGTGGTCAGCAAAACAATAACAAAAATAATGAAAAAGCCTAATAAGATGGTACCATTCAGACAGAAGCCCAGCATCCTGGTGACAATCGGTATCCAACCTACCTCATCATCCATGAAGTCTCCTCAAAGCTGTCACAGAGAAGTGGCCCCAAGTGTCATCTTAAAGCACACAACAGAGAGTTATCAACATACACAGGCCTGGTTGGGCTTACCGGTTGAAGGTGTTCTCGCTGAAAGCATACTTCTCCAGGCGAGTGAGTGGAGGTGGGTTATCCTGGCCCGGAATGTCCAAGAAGGCCGTTACTCTCATGTTGTCGCAATCTGTACCATAGTCTTCAAATCCATCTAAAGAGGAAGAGTGGAGGTGGGGGGGACCCACACTCAAAAGTGTGCATCAACTGTGACAAGTCACACTTGGACAAAGACATGGCCTTGTGGCATGCGTTCTACCTTCACAGCTGAAGTCTCTAAGAATCGCAACATTGAGAATTCACCCAAAATGAAATGGTCAGTTGAAGAACCCCAAAAGATAAGTAATAGGTACCAGAGTAACAAAGAAGAGCCGGACGCCTTTCTTTTTGTGCAGTCTGTCTAATGCATGAGTGAAAGGAACCAATCCTCTACTGGAGAACTCAGCAAGTGAGCAGATGTTCACCTCTAAGAAAGCCCTGCTGTTTAAGAAACCCTGCTCACCACGCAGGGCTGTGCAAACAGGTTAAAGCAGTTGAAGGAAAAACAAATCAGTTTGGCCTTACCTGTTAGCAAGACTCTGACAGAAAGTCCACCCCACATCCGGTCTGTTCTAAACGTACTCATGGAGCCTCATAGACGCCATGACATACATTCCCATCCATCCATATCTGTGGCCCCACAACACCCAACCACACCTCTCCACATAGGTATCTAACAAGTTCCTCCAACTCATTCTGGCCAAAAATGAGCCAATTATCATCCTTCCTCTTCCCCCCTTTTTTTTTTTCTGAGATGGAGTCTCACTTTGCTGCACAGGCTGGAGTGCAGTGGCCCAATCTCAGCTCACTGCAACCTCCACCTCCTGGGTTCAAGTGATTCTCCTGCCTGAGCCTCCTCGAGTAGCTGGGATTACAGGCATGCGCCATCACACCCAGATAATTTTTTGTATTTTTAGTACAGACAGGATTTCATCATGTTGGCCAGGCTGGTCTTGAACTCCAGACCTCAGGTGATCCACCTGCCCCGGCCTCCCAAGGTGCTGGGATTACAGGCATGAGCCACCATGCCCAGCCCCTCTTCCTCTTTAAACTTGCTCTTTTCCCTCCTGTGCAGTGGGTAGCTGAATTCATGGGCTCTGGAGCCAAACACACCTGGAATGGGATGAATCCCACAACTACTACTCACTGCTGTGTGGCCAGAGTTCGTCACGTCACCTGTCCACACTTCCGTGTTCTCATCTTGAGGGTGGGATGAGACCCCTCCCTTGTGCCATCAGGATGCTGGAGTAAATGGGACCATGCATGGGAAGACCTGCAGGATCTGGTCGACCTTGACATTGTTCACCTCCCTTTACTTACTCCCATGTTTCACATCCCCCACAGCGTTCAGATGTGTTCCCTATCTACTCTCTCCCATTTAGACTTAAGATGCTGTTCCCTATCTACTCTCTCCCATTTAGACTTAAGGTCTCAGTTAGGGTGCAGCCTCTTTAGAATGGCTTGCCTTCCCGCTCTCCTCACACCTCAAGTACCCCTGGTGATGACAACATGTGCCAGCCTCCTGCAACAGGAAGTTCACTGTTTATCTGCAAGAAGTCCTTACACAATAAATGCTCCTGAGGGCAGAACTATGTCCAGTTACTGTTGGATTCTCCAAGCCTAGCACACAGCCTTGGTAAAATGCATAGTCTTAGAATGAATTTACTCATTATGTGTTTAATTAGCACCTACTATGGGCCCCTGGAACATTACTAAACACATAATGAGTAAATTTACTTTATGACTATGCATTTTACCAAGTATGGTCTCCAACAAAACACCAACCACTGAATTAACTTAATCTTTCCATCCACTCTATAAAACGCACTGACTAATCCCAGGGCCATGAACACTTATAGCAAAGAGGCTACTCTCTAGGAATAAAAGTGGTAAGGGGAGTTGTTGGGATGATGATAATAATAAAAATAATGGCTACATTTTTTGAGCTCTTATAATAGGCAAGGGACAGGGAAGCAGCTTTCACATATGATTCAATTCCCACACCAACTCAACCAAGTAAGATTCTTATCCTTGTTCTACCGATGAGCAAACCAATACCTAAAGAATTTAGGCAGCTTTCCCTCGGTCACTCACCCAGTTTGCCCTAACCAGAAGGAGGCTCATGCGCAGCTATTCCCAACAGGAGTTACCTGCTTACTAACAGTCAGGTCCTGTGCTGTTATTTCTGAACGTTAGTTTGAATTCTTCAGAAAGATTCAATAAAAATGAGTTATTAAAATATAGCTGTCAAATTACGAGTAGATAAAACAAGTGGAAAATACTGTAAACACACTGTAAAAAATGACAAGGGCTTACATTTGCAATGCCTGACATATAAGTCCTCTCACTCCACATAAGACACTGAACCTGGAAATGTAGACGAGGCCTTACGGGTGTGATCTATGGATGAAGGGAAAGGGTCCATGTGCCAAGCAAGGCAAGGCCTTGGCTCAGATCACACGGTCAGCCATGAATATCCATTCTTTGATTAAAATTAGAAGTTTTAGAAATGTAGCCATCTTGGCCACGTGCAGTGGCTCACGCCTGCAATCCCAGCACTTTGGAAGGCTGAGGTGGGTGGATCACTTAAGACCAGGAGTTCAAGACCAGCCTGGCCAACATGGTGAAACCCCATCTCTACCAAAATACAAAATTTACCCAGGCGTGGTGGTGCATGCCTGCAATTCCAGCTACTCAGGAGGCTGAGGCAGAGAATAGCTTGAACCTGGGAGGTGGAGGTTGCAGTGAGGCGAGATCGCGCCACTGTACTCCAGCCTGGGCGACAGAGCAAGACTTCGTCTCAAAAAGAAAAAAAAAAAGAAATATGACCTTTTTTTAAGAATCCCTGATATGACCAACTTTTTCTATTAAGCAGTCATCTTCTCCTCCCATTCCTGCTAGAAAAGAGGCCATCACTGAAAGGGTAAGGCAGGCAGGGAACTACCGGGAGTTGAGAGCTAATTATCAAGAGGACTCCTGCTATTTCAAAGACAGCCTGGCAGAGTTTGTGCCCAGTAAACAGAAACACACCTGGCAGAGCCTTCCCTTCTCCCACTCCCCCACCTAGCCTTTCCATTGCTAACCCAGGAAAATAAAGGTAAAGAAACAGGCTGCTGAGGACTTCCCTGAGGCTAATTTTGGCAAAATAACAGCCTCAATAGTTAGTTCCAGAAAGATTAATTGGCACCTGCTCTAGCGGTGGAAATGCATCCCTCCTACCCCTCACACTGAAAACTAGACAGTTGATAATGGCACTGATGTGAAAAAGTAGAGGAGTCCTAGCAGGCAGGTAGAAAACCCAAAGTCAATGCAGGCAGTAATGGAAAAGAGTTCAATCTAGAGATGACAAGTTTGTGCCTAGGTACTTACTTTTCTTTGAACATGAACCACATTTTTCCTCAACTAATTCTTTTAGGCTAATAATATGAGCTTATTAAAAATTTACACTGCATAACAGCTATTCAGAGAATTTTAATAAAGAATTATAGTTACAGAAAAAGTAAGTATGACATAATCAAATATGCCATTTCTCTGCACAATAGCTGCCTTGAATGAACAGGTCCACACTGGGTCACTGCCACGCCCAATGACCAGAGTCACTGCATACGAGCTATTCTCAATGCACTTCAGAGTCCAGAAGGAATAGGCAGCCTCGATCGCACAGATAGTTATAGCATCTGCAGGCCCAGGCTGGAATGAACTTGAAAACATTAAGTTTAAAGCAGTAGTTCCCAAGCTTTGGGGTAACAGACAGTTTTGGAACCTGAAGATATCTACAGTCATATACATTCAATACTTTTCATATAGGATCAGGGGTTTCAAAAGATCTTCTGAGGACCACTGTGTACTTTATGGGTTAAGAACATGGTGTTTTAAAATAACAGAAAATACCCAGACACTCTTCAAAAAACTGTGTTTAGTCAGACAACTAACGAACTTAGCAATTAGCTCCACCAAAGAATAGATGTTACTGGAGAATATTAATGATCCTACCACATTAACTATATAAAACTACATTATCAACAAGGAAATAAAAGCTATGTATAAGCCATAAAATAATGAATAATAATTTACTCTTCTTTGTTACCTCTATAAACCAGAAACTGTGCTAAGAGCTTTCTGTGTAGTAGCAGTAGTTTGTTAAATCTTGATAAAAAACCATATTAATCCCATTAAAAAAATAAAAAACAGACCAGGTAAAGTGGCTCATGCCTGTAATCCCAGCACTCTGGGAGGCTGAGGTGGGAGGATCACTTGGGCCCAGAAGTTGGGGATCAGCCTGGGGAAGAAAGTGAGACTTTGCCCCTAAGAAAAATATAAAAACTTAGTGGTTGTGATGGTATGTGCCCGTGGTCTCAACAACTCAGGAGGCTGAGGAGGGAGGATCATTTGAGCCCAGGAGGTCGAGGCTGCAGTGAACTATGATCACAACATGGCATTCCAGCCTGGACGACAGAGTGAGGCCCTGTCTAAAAAAAAAATCAGAAAACAAAAAAGCAGCTCAGAGAAGTTAAGAAAATTGCTACTCATAGAGTGGCAGAGTCAGAATTATTACTATCATTAAATAATTAGCCAATTCTATTACTAATATTGCTTATGTTTGTATCTCCAGAGTTCAGGGCAACCACAGACACTAGAGAGTGTGGGGAAGGTCAAAGAGGAGGAATCCCAGAAAGGAAAGAGTCAAACAGGGGAAGCCTCTGTATTCAACTCTGCCCAAACCCTGGCTTGAGCCCTAAACCAAGCATTTGTGTGACAAATTCCAATCAGTACAGCTAAGGCTAAAATAATTGAACCAAGATTTGGAATATTATCCACTCTAGGGGTGATGAGTTAACAGTCTGACCCCCGTCAATTTAAGTGCCTAGTAAAATAAAAGAAACAAAAAGAATCAATACTCTTTGGAGGCATATAGCAGAATCCAGAGGTTCTACAACATGTAACATTCACAATATCCAGGTTATACTCCAAAATTACTCAACATATGAAGAAAATGAGAAAACCTGAACTAGTTGAAAGAAAAAAAAAAATCAAAACAGAGTGACTCTGAGAGGACTCAAATGCTGGAATTACAGACAAGGACTTTAAAGCAACTATTACAGTAATGCTTATGGATGGAAAGGAAAATGTGCCATGAATGAGAAGGAGCCTCAGCAAAGAAACATTAATATAAAAAGGGACCAGATAAAAATCTGAGAACTAAAACAATTATCTGAAATTTAAAAATTCACTGAGTGAGTGGACTTAAGAACGAAGATGACAAAATAATGACCAAAAATTCTGCAAATTTGGTGAAAGACATAAATTTCCAGAATCAAGGATCTTAGTGAATCCCAAGAGGATAAATGCATAGAAAATTACATCTAGGTACATTAGAGTCAAACTGCTAGTAACCAAACATGATCATCCAGACAGCAGCAGAGAAAACAAGTTTCATACACATGGAGTCATGGCCTGAATAACCATTGACTCTTGACCAGAAACAGTAGAGGCAGAAGACAGTGAAACTACATCTTTTTTTTTTTGTTTTTTTTTTTTTTTTTTTGAGACGAAGTCTCGCTCTTTCGCCCAGGCTGGAGTGCAGTGGCGCAATCTTGGCTCACTGCAAGCTCTGCCTCCTGGGTTCACGCCATTCTCCTGCCTCAGCCTCCTGAGCAGCTGGGACTACAGGCGCCCGCAACCACGCCCGGCTAATTTTTTTGTATTTTTAGTAGAGACGAAACCACATCTTTAAAGGACTGAGAGACAAAACTAGCAATCTAGAACTTGACATCCAGTGAAAATATCCTCCAGGAATCTGACATTGTCCGATTAAAAAAAAAAATGCTAAAAATTTGTTTCTAACACACCTTTTTACACAGCCAGCCAATATGGACTACAAGAAATATTAAAAGATGTTCTGTAGGCTGAAGTGGAATGATACCATTTGGAAACTTGCATCTTCAAAACGAATCAAGAGCATTAGAAATGGTAAATATTTAAAAACTATTCTTCTTCTTAACTTAAAAATGCATATGATAGTTTAAAGCAAAAATTAAAACCTTGTGCTGTGGAATTTACAACATATATAGAGGTTCTATATGTTTTAAACTATAACATAAAGCTGGAGCAGTAAATGTAACTATGCAGTTGTCAGGCTTCAACATTTTACATAAAGTGGTATGATATTAACTCTAAGTAGACTGTTTCTTTCTTTCTGTTTTTTGTTTATTTTTGTAGAGACAGGGTCTTGCTATGTTGCCCAGGCTACATTTGAACTCCTGAGATCCTCCTGCTTCAGCCTCCCAAGTAGCTAGGACTACAGGCACACCACACACCACCAGACCTGGTTTCTCCCTTTTTTTTTTTTTTTTTTTTTGAGATGGAGTTTTGCTCTTGTTGCTCAGACTGGAGTGCAATGGTGTGATCTCAGCTCACCGCAACCTCCGCCTCGCGGGTTCAAGAGATTCTCCTGCTTCAGCCTCCTGAGTAGCTGAGATTACAGGTATGCACCACCATGCCCGGCTAATTTTGTATTTTTAGTAGAGACGGGGTTTCTCCATGTTGGTCAGGTTGCTCTCGAACTCCCAGCCTCAGGTGATCCACCCACCTCGGCCTCCCAAAGTGCTGGGATTACAGGAATGAGCCACCACGCCCAGCCCAGACCTGGCTTCTAAGTAGACTGTTTCTATCTCTAGAGCTAGACCTGGAGGTCCTTTAAACACTGGGACCATGTCATATAATGCCTGGCACATAGCACAGACACAATAAACACTGGTTTCTATAGATATCACTCTCCCAAGACTTTGATTACCAGGATTCAATTCATGAAAGCCTATCAGCCCCTGAGAAAGATGAGAAAATCCAGCTTTCACAAAACCAAACCTGAAATGCAGCACCTAGCCTAAAACCACCTGTAGGTGTACCCACAATGTGAGTTAGAAGGCAGCCAAAGACATTAACTAATTTGCTTCTGCTTACAAAATGAGGTATCTCAGTCTCAAATTATAAAAAGGTCAAAAACGTAACTGTTAAACTAAAATTAATGAATTCGCACAGCCAATATAATGTACACGAATTAATCAAAAGTATTCAATCATCTTATTAATGAATTTAGTAGAACAAATTTTGGTAATTCATGTTAAGTATATAAGTCAGGGCAGAGAGAGGAAAGATGTTTAAAATTCATCAGAAATAATAAGAAGTCTAAATAACAGGGATTTCTGTTTTAAGCAATGGAATTACAATTTTAGTCCTATAAAGAACAAAGAACCAGGCTGTCTAGCTGCTACCACCCTGGGAGAGTTCTGCATTAATAGGCCATTGGTGGCCAATCACAGCCAATGAGATCCTGCCTCCATTCTCTCACTGGTTGGTTCTATACTATCAGGCACAGCTTTGAGCCCAGCCAGCCATGCTGCAAGTGCATAGCCTGGTCACCTGGCCACAGAGTGCAGACAGCTTGAGACAGCATATCTTCAAGTGTGACACACTGAATGTCATTAAATCACACAGTGGGAAAGTTATTCTCTTCATTTTCCAATTAAATCAAGGAAATTCCTTTTGTTCAGGCATGTCTTGAACACTTCCCTAAGACTGGTAATCCTCCTTTTAATACAAAGCAGGTCTCAGCTCAGAATCTTTTGCAGGCACTGTGTCTATATATATAGAATTTAATGTTATTTTATTTCTGTTTTATATTTTGGTTAAGTTTCATTTACAGCAACTGATGAAAGTTTTCTAAAATGTGTTTAAATAAGTTATTTGATATGAAGAAAAATCCAGGTGGTATTATTAAAATAAAAATAGAAAAAAGTGGCACACAAATGACTGATGTCTAAAAAATACTGGATTAGGAAAATATTCCTACTAATACCATCATATTCATATGTAAAGAATAGTACTTCTCATTCCAAGTACTGACAATCATTTATTTCCCCACATATGCAAACATTTTCCCTGGTGTGGATCAACAGTCCGGACTTCCTCAAAATTAGGAAATCCTACTTGAGTCCAAATTAATAAGATTATCATGTAAGATTATTACTATTTACCTGTGAATGCTGTATTTTTTTTTAACTAATCCTTCAATGCACCAGGGCTTCCTAAAATATACATGGAAGAAACATTTGGCTCTCCTTTCCTCAAAGTGAATGAAAATAGCCAGCATTCGCTTCAATGTCAATTGTGAAGGCATTCTAACCAGGTAACATGATGAATAACCTTTTCCCATGACGTTTTTATGTTTTTTTCTTTATTAAATCTTAAAAGACAAACTAAATCAATCAACAACTGATGAACTATATAAAGATAACAGAGCAGGATTCCTCAACCTCAGCACTATTGACATTCCAGGCCAGATTATACTTTGTTCTGCGGGCTGTGTACTGTGGAAAGTTTAGCAACATGCCTGGCCTCTACCCACTACGTGCCAGAGCACTCCGTTCCCAGGTTGTGATGATCAAAACCATCTCCAGCCATCGTCAGATGTCCCCTGGGGGTGGGGGGAAGCAAGGCAAAATCACCCCAGTTAAGAAACACTGTAAAAGACAAAGACAGGCCAGGCAGTGTTACCTGCGGGTTGTCCGGTCAGTGGAAAAGATCTGGCCCACCCTTACTGCTTTGCCTCATCTCCCACTTCTCTCCTTCTCTGCCTCCAGCCACAGGCCTTGTGGCTATTTCCCAGACGCTCAGTCCCTCGGCAGAGGGCCTTTTCACTGGCTGATCCTTCTACAAAGAATTCCTTCTCCTCTTAAAAATCTTTGCTCGTTCATCATCCTCTCAATGAGGTCTTCCCTGACCACCTTATTTTAAAATTCCAAGTCCCCCATCTATAGCCCCCTTATCCTCATCTACTATCCTGTTTTTCCAGAGAACCCCCTGCCTTTGAACACACAAAACATTTACTTGCTGGGTTTACTGCTTGTCAGCTGTGTCCACTCCTCCCACTCCTACCCTTAGGGTAAGAATCTTTGATGGACTCATTGATATGTCTAGGCCACCTCAAGCATTCAACAAAAGTTGCTGAATGAAAGAATGCATGCATGGTAAAGATCCACCAAGCTAGTTTGCTGTGTCCCTTAACAATGGGATTAGCACATAAAATGATCCTTTCTCTCAAAAAGAATGTTCTAGAGGCCAGTGTGGTGGCTCATGCCTATAATCTCAGCACTTTAGAAGGCCAAGCTAGAAGGATGCTTGAGACCAGCCTGGACAATGTAAGAAGGCCCCATCTCAACAAAAAGTAGAAAAAATTAGCAGGGCATGTTGGTGAGCACTTGTAGTCTCAGCTAGCGGGGAGGCTAAGATTGGAGGATCACCTGAGCCTGGAAGGTCAAGGCTGCAGTGAGCTGTGACTGTGCCACTGCACTCCATCCTGGGAGACAGGGTAAGACCCTGTCTCAAAAAAATAATAATTTTCTAGAATTTACATTTCTAAGGACAGGTGCAGTGGCTCACACTTGTAATCCCAGCACTTTGGTAGGCCGAGGCAGGTGGATTACTTGAGGTCAGGAGTTCGAGACCCGCCTGGCCAACATGGTGAAACCTTGTCTCTACTAAAAATACAAATTAGCCAGGCATGGTGGTACATGCTTGTAATGCCAGCTACTCAGGAGGCTGAGGCAGGAGAATTGCTTGAACCAAGATCATGCCACTGCACTCCACCCTGGGCAACAGAACAAGACTCTCTCAAAAAAAAAATTCACATTTCTAGCCATTGCTAAGTTGGCATGTTGTCTGGCAAATGCTGATAGAAACAAGGGGCTATGGTCTACAAGGCAATATTACAAACAATTACTCTGGGACCCAACAAGTCCAGACCACACATAAACATCAGGAATCTTAAGCATTCAAGCTAGAAATGAAATATGAAGTAGCACATAAATAATTCCTAGTTCAAATTTTTTTCGCTGTATTTTTTTTACATTTGAAAAACAAAAAAGCCACTAACTCCCATTTATGAAAGCTTCACATGATGCAGAAAAACAAAGCTTTCTCAACAAAACAGTTTCTAATAATAACTTCGAGTTGTTGTCTTGGCCCAGTGTAAAATATGAAATAAACCAGTATTGATCATGTTGTGACTTCATTTGTCATCTACACTATAATAAGCTTTTAAGCAGCAGCTACTTTCTATGTTTCTGCCACTTTCTTAATTTCTAGGTTTACTGACAAGTTGACACCGGACACTACTGACTCTTTAACAAAAATGATTAATATTTAAAGCTAGCAATGCACAGTAGGAAAAGGGCTTGGAGAAGGACCGTGGTGATTCACAGGAGTCAGTGGCCTCTCCTACCATCCCATATGCTCAGCCCCCACCCCCTGGCTCTGCACACACGAGCCACCTTGAACCGTGTGCCCAACACTCCTGCAGTTCTGTTACACCACAGGCAGCAGCTGTGGCTGCTCCTGGCCCTCCAGGGAGATGTACAGTTTAAAAATCCACTTTAATAGCTAAGACATAGACAGCTCACCTCTACCATCCAAACCACTTCAAAAGCTGGGACATAGACAGCTTACCTCTACCATCCACTTCAATAGCTAAGACACAGACAGCTCACCTCTACAGATAGCCTCAGCTATCAGGGAGGCTGAGGTGGGAGGATCACTTGAGTCTGGGAGGTCGAGGCTGCAGTGAGCTGATTGTGCCACTGCTCTCCAGCCTGGGAGACAGAGTGAGACCCTGTCCCAAAAATAATAATAATAATTCTCTAGAATTTACATTTACAGCCACTGCTAAGTTGGCCGGGGTGGTTGTGAGCTCACACAACCTAAAACAAGATCAGTTCCTCTTCAGGAAGGTCCTGACCACTTTGCAAAGAATAACAGGGTTTATTATCCCTTGCCCCAATGTTAGGTGACTACATTTAAAAAAAAAAAAAAAAAAAAAAAAAGGAACCCTTCTCTGACTAAAAGGCCCACCAGAGAAAAATATTTCTGGAAACCACAACATTGAGAAAAAAGGATTTACCCTCCTCTATGTTAACTAGTTACTCAGGGGTTATCAAACCCTGTCAGTATCTCTATCACTTAACATATTTTGGGGCATAAAGGAAATCAGATGAGGATGCTGTAGTGAAACACAACACAGACTCCTGAGTCCTCACCTGTGTGTCAATGTTTTTCACCAGATACCAATCTGTCCTAAAGCAGGGCACGTATGAATTAATATGTTAAGCATAACATTAGGTGAATGTGCATTGCAGGTTTGACTATAGCTGATATAATCTAATAAATAGAAAAGAAACTTTACAGGTCATTTTACAGCAAAAAAAAAAAGGATTGGAAGATCAATACAGAAACAGAAAGCTTGCTGACAGCAGACTGACCTTGAACATCCCCTCCTCCCTCATGGTTCACAGCAGGCAACAACAGCAAACCTAATTCAACAGAGTAGTGGTCCCTGGACACCGTAAGCCCCCACGGGAAAAAAGATCATCATGTACATCACCACCCACAATGCCATGGTGGCAAGCACCATGGGACATAAGCACAGACAAACAGGAGGGACACAACTCCACTTGGAAGAGAGTGAAGAGATGGGAGACAGCTTCCCTAGAACACAGGTGGTATGTGACTTGGGCCTTGAAGGTTGAACAGAAATCCGCCACATGGGAAGAGAGTGAGAATCTGGGAAAGGGAAAAAGAACATTCCAAATGAAGGGGCAAGCACAGCAAGGTACACTGTCTGCCACCTTCAAGTGGTTCAGGGACACTGAGCCATTTCACACAAAGCCACCAAGCCCTGAGTAACCACAACATAATCAGCTTTAAGTGGAAAAGGGGGAAAAAATAAACACAATAAAACATACCCAATGAGATCCATTTATTGGCCCAGACACAAGCAGAGCTGGAGCTGGAGGCAGAATGTTATGGCATGTCTACCCCAGCAAGCATTTTCACTCAGAGTCTGCTCTCCAGCCATTCCCAATATTTATGATTCTCCATTCAACAAGTCACCCTATCAGTATAACTCTACGTGATATATGCCACCCTGAGCCAGACCAATTATCCATACAATCCAATATTCTGTTTCTGACATACCACTAGGGGACACTGAACAGGGAACATGATAGACGTGGTCCACTATGTCCACGTTTGACTCAAAATATTAGAAGATTGGTTGATGGTGGCCAAGGAGTTTAAGCCTTATCTGCAAAATTTGTACTTAGAATGTGGAATGTATTCATGTAGAACTTATATAAATAAAAATTAATTTTTTAGAGGGTCACATTAGCCACTCTTCAATTAACAACTAAATCTTTGCAAGGCCTTACGTGATTTGGGGGGAACTAGAATACACCACTCCCGTAATGTGTTAAAGTAGTTTTGCTCTTTTCACTAACAGGCGTGTAAGTACTAATGCAGATTCCTGAATTGGGACTATTTCTAATAGCGAGACTAGACAAGTTTGATCCATCTAACAAATAAAGAACACTCTTGATTCTTCACCAGCTTTTGGTGGGAAGTGACCCCCGCACACCTCAGGTCCTCGTTAACTAAATTCAAATGGCAAGTTGTGCAAGCAAACTTTCTCTATATAAACGTCATTCTCTAACAAGACCCACACTGATTTATTAGTTCTCATATGAGCAGATCCATCCAATGCATAATGTTTTATACTGCAAGTCTTTGAGGGCTACTGATGGTTATTACCAGCACTATGCAATGGGCTGGCTGGAAAGACCAGCCTAATTCATGAGCAGCCATCCTTTCTATGCCATGCAGACACGGAAATTCCTCTTTGATTTGTGGCTTTAATCATGGCTTCCAAAACCCATCATTATTTATGACTCTTTTATTTACTTTTATTTTGAGATGGAGTTTCGCTCTTGTTGCCCAGGCAGAGTGCAATGGCATGATCTCAGCTCATTGCAACCTCCACTCCCAGGTTCAAGCGACTCTCCTGCCTCAGCCTCCTGAGTAGCTGGGATTACAGGCGTGCACCAGCATGCCCGGCTAATTTTTTTTGTTGTTGTTGTAATTTTAGTAGAGACAGGGTTTAACCATGTTGGCCAGGCTGGTCATGAACTCCTGACCTCAGGTGATCCACCTGCCTTGGCCTCCCAAAGTGCTGGAATTACAGGCGTGAGCCACCATGCCCCGCCGACTCTGACTTTTAAGTTGACAGTCAATGGGAAACAGGTTACCTAATAGGAAAGAACTCTGCAGCTCAAAGCAGTTCATATGCTCCATTTTAATGTCACCCATCTCCATTCTCCTGCCAACTCGCCCACTTGAGGGAGGGAGTTGGAGAAGATGAGGATGGTAAAGTCTACATGGCATTAATGAATGAATGAATGGAACAATATTACTTACAAATGCAATGAGTTCTCTAGTCAGACTTGAGGTAGATGCAAAAGAAAAAAATGGTTACAGAAGACAGTCAAAATCTTTGGGAGGAGTGTTGGGGTATAGGGTCCTCTATTTTTGTACTGTTCAAAATAGTTAAAACAATCAAGCAATGCACTCAGACCAAGCAAGATAACTTTACCAGCATCTCCAAAAACACCTCTTGCTCCATTCCATTTACCACCTCCCGCAATGGGTAACAACTCTCCTGCCTTCTAACAGCCTAGATTCGCTTTGCATGGTTTTATAATTTGTACAAATAGGACCATGTAGTGTGCACCCTTTTGTGTCTGGCTTTTCAGATGTTTGTGAAATTATCCATATTACTGATTTGAGCTATAGATCATTCATTCTTACAGCTGCATGATTTTCCATTGTGTGAACATACCAGAATTTTTAATCCTTTGTAGTCATGATAAATATTTGAGTAGATTGCAGTTTCCGACTCTTAAGAATCATGCAACTGGCCAGGCATGGTGGCTCACGCCTGAAATCCCAGCACTTTGGGAGGCTGAGGCAGGAAGATCATGAGGTCAAGAGGAGATCAAGACCATCCTGGCCAACATGGTGAAACCTCAGCGGTACTAAAAGTACAAAAATTAGCTGGACCTGGTGGCACGCGCCTGTAGTCCCAGCTACTCAGGAGGCTGAGGCAGGAGAATCACTTAAACCCAGGAGGCGGAGGTTGCAGTAAGCCAAGATCACGCCACTGCACTCCAGCCTGGCGACAGAGCGAGACTCCATCTCAAAAAAAACGAGAGAATCATGCGACTATGAACATGTTTTTTGAGAATGTATGTCGATGTTTTGTTGGGCATATAACCAGGAGAATTGGTGGGTTATTCAAGTTCTTTTTTTAAGGTTTTCAGAGTACATATAAATCATGCAAATCTGTGCTGGAATCTTCCATCCCTGACGAAAAGCCCCTTGAAGCCCTCCAGCTGCTTCTTGAAAGGCTGTGCTTTCTCCTGCTGGGCTGTGAGCCCCAAACACAGTGACCACTCCTCAAAGTGCCCAGTGCCTAGCCATAGCCTGCTGCACTCTTCGCCTTGGCTACCAGGCATGGGACACTTTGACCACTGAGCTACTGGATTCCAGACCACACTGCCTCAACTTCCAAAACCTTCCCAATTAACTCCAATCTGGCTTCCACTTCTTGGCTGTGCTGAACTACTCACTGAGGTGAGTGAAGACCCCCTAACTGCCAAACTCCATGGCCTGTCTTCAATCCTCATCTCATCTGACCCTTCCGGGGCAAGTGACATAAATAAATGATTATCCAATCAGAACCCTGGCTCCAAGGGTCTCCTGGTTTCTCACCTCCATGGCTAATTTCTAGAAGCCTCTGCTGCTCAGGAAGTACCCCTTCACCTTCTTCTCCAACATTCCCTCTCATCCTGCTCCAGCTACCACTCACCACTAATGACTTTCACGTCTCCTCTCCAGTCCTAACTGTGCTCCAGAACCCTACAAGGGGGCTTTCTGGTGTCCTCAACAATGCCACCAGGATCTCTGTCATTGCTTCTCATGTACTGTCCAGTGCCGTTCACTATGTTAGACCACAGGGACCCAAAGAAGGATAAGACCCATTCTAATGGTCAATGCTATTAGTAAATTAGCAAATGCTGCCACAGGAAAATACAGGGCTCAGGAAACACAAAGAAGGAGTGCCTAGCCCAGTCTGGGTGGAAGGGAATGGAGATGTCAGAAAAGTTCTCCACGAGACCGTCTCTGAGTTGACCCTTCCCTCATCACCGGAACTATCTGTCAACCCTATTCCCCACTCCCAGGCTCATCTCCTTGATTGAGACCCCACTCCCCTCGCCTGAACCACGGGAACACACTGGGCATCCCACCCCAGCTTTTCCTCCACCAGTCTTTCTTTAAAGCACAGAGCAGCTCTAGTCACTCTCTGGTACAGATTCTCCAGTGGCTCCCATGACTCCATGGATAAAAGGCCAACACTTTACCTTACAATGGACTTAAGGGCTATGCACTGCCTAGCCCCCGCCTCCTCCTCTCACCTCCTGTGTCTGTTATTCACGGTTCCAGACACACAGGCCTTCCTGCTAGTCCTTGAGAAGGAAGAGCTATATGCAGGAGGCTTTCTCTGGCTCTTCATGCGAGTGTCTCAGGCTTGTTACTCAAACCTCAACTCAGAAGCACCTCTCAGAGCTCCGGGGATGCCTTCTCTGGCCACTTGATGTTAGCAGCACCTGTATGCATGCAACCACACTGTGCTGGCACCTTCAGTCACACTCACCTGCTATACGTCCTTCTGCTTACCTCTTTACTGTCTTGTTTCTGCTGCTGGGCTCAAAGTTTCATATGAGCAAAAACTGGGTTCATTTTATTCACTTGTGTCCACAGTGCCTAACATAGTGCCTGATACTTAATAGGCCCTTAATAAATATCAGTTTGAATGAATGAATGAATGAATGAATGTAACAGTGAATGACGAGTCCTCCAAAGGATAGTGGTTAAGTTAAATTCTGCAGCCTGACCTCCTGGTTTAAATTCCGCCCCTGTCACTTACTAGCTGTGTTACTTTGGGCAAGTTAGTTACTTAGCCTTTCTGTGCCCGCTGTGAGACTTGCAATAATAAAACGGGATTAAAAACACCCGGCCAGTGGGCTTTTGTTACAACAATAACGTGTCACAGCAGAGCTTGACATGCTCTTAGTCCTAAGTAAGCGGCAGTGTTTGTACCACTGCTTGGGTTGCATTCCTAAGACAGAAACCCGACCACAATGCTTAGGGATGCTCTACTGCCTCCCAGGTTAAGAATAGAACCCTAGGCTGGTAAAGCAGATTCTTCACTGACAGCCCCCAATCCTATCTCCCAGCCTCTCCCACTCCCTCCCTCACACACAGCCCTTGTTCCCAAGTCTCCACCCTTCTTTCTCACCGGGTCCCCAGCAGACCAGGATCATGCAACACTCTGCCTTTGTACACACCGCCCAAATTCCCATCTCCTTCCTCCGCCTGCCCCAACTCAAATGCCACCTCCCCTCAGAAGCCTTCCCCTCCTACCCCTGCCCTGTCTTTTTTTTTCTTTTGAGACAGAGTCTCGCTCTGTTGCCCAGGCTGGAGTGCAGTGGCACAATCTTGGCTCACTGCAGCCTCCATCTCCCAGTTTCAAGCAATCTTCCCACCTCAGCCTCCCTAGTAGCTGGGATTACAAGTGCATGCCACCACATTTGGCTAGTTTTTTTATTTTTAGTGGAGACGGGGTTTCACCATGTTGGCCAGGCTAGTCTCAAACTCTTGACCCCAGGGGATCTGCCCACCTTGGCCTCCCAAGGTGCTGCGATTACAGGTGTGAGCCACCGCACCCAGTCCTGCCCTGTCTTCTTACTGGCCCAGATCTGTGTTCCCTCTTCTGCCTGGGCCCTTGAGACACTGCAGGCACCTCCCTGCCAGGCTGTGGGTGTGTCAGGAGCTGAGCCCCAGGCTTCCCCATAACGCTATCCCCAACGCTTTTGGAAAGGCTGATACCTTGGAAGATGTAGAGAAACACGTTATGTGCATGAATGACTTTCCAAGCATGGAAACTAATACCTGCCCTTACCTCTTATTTTTTCCCATCAGGGTTAAACTATTTGGTATTTTCAAGGTCAAAACTACTTTCCCTTTTGTTAGCTAGGTTTTGTTGCAAAATTTGTTTACAAGAGCTTATTTTGTGATGAAGAAACCATTTAAAACTCTTCTTTTAAACAGACAATTTGTGGGAATTGCTGATGTTCATCTGTTTGCCTCACAGGAGATAGAAAACACAGAGCAACTAAAGTAGAATGCATTACAACGACAGGATGGGAAGCAAGGTGGATCCGCTTCCACCACTCTGACTCTTTTGTTCCTTGCCAATCTCATACACAAATGGGAAAAATGAGACATGAAGTTTGAGCAACTTGTCAAGGGTTATTCAAAAGAAGTTTTTCAACAAAGCTCAGCTCTTCTAACTAAACCTAGTAGGAAAGATACTGATCTGGCTGGCTCAGCTAATCCACAGACCTAGGGGCTCTAATGGAATAAAATCAACTCTGAGCTAGAGAAGGAGTCAGCAAACCACCTTCCCTAGGCCAAATTCAGCCCACCACTTGTGTTTGTAAATAAAGTTTTATTAGGACACACCCATGCCTACTCATTTATGTGCTATTTATGGCTGCTTTCAGGCTACAATAGCAGAGCAGAGACCTTCTAGCCAGCAAGCCCTAAAATATCTGATCCTTTCCAGAAAAAAATTGCCAATCTCTGATTTAGAGAATAGTTTGATCTCTGGGTTTTGTTCTATTTTCCAAGTATTAGATATTGCTGTTCAAATTATTTCAGTTGACAGGGAGATTTTTATTTTAAAAAAACTGAAAATCTTTGGTTCAAGTGTATATCATAGTTCAGAGAAAAAGTTCAATGGTTTGGTTTACGATTGATTCAAGTGTGTATCATAGTTTGGAGAGAAAGTTCAATGGTTTGGCTTAGGACTAAGATTAGTATCATTCCTTTGCTTTGGGGACTTGGTTGTTGTCCTTGAGGAGATTTTTACAAACATAGAACAAAGTGGGCAGATGACATGGAATGCTTTTTGCTCTGGAAAATGTCTTTTATTCAAGGTTGAACATATATTGCTCCTTCTAGCATTAAGTTTCCAAGATTCTCTCTATATTCCATTGGCTTAGCTAATCCTGTTTTCACCAAAGGTCCAGATATCATTTCTCAGAACCTGGCTTTTCCCATAAATAGAAGTATATCGTCTTCAAAGCTCTTTCATAGATACCTCTTGCAAGCTAAATATTTCAAAAGAAACACACTGCCCCCCAAACACTAACATATTTTATGAGTCAGTCTTTTGAAGCTAAATATATCTTACAAGAACTCTGCCGTGATTTCAGAATTGGAATCCAGCCTTCCAACTCTTCCTATAGATGTTTGATCATATGTGACACTTTCATCTCACTCCTGTAAACCTTTTACTATGGAAATTTTCAAACATGTACAAAAATAGAGAGACTAGTCCCCAGCAACGAACTTCAACAAGTATCAACATTCTGCCATTTATCTTTCCATCTATCCCTCTCCTGATTTTTTATTTACTGTTTGTTGCACTATTTGATAGCGGACTTCACACATCAAGTGATTTCACCCACGAATGCTTGTTTCTGTTAGATGAGGCCCTTTTCCTTTGAACAAAACCATGACACTATTATCACATCCAACAAAATAATTATTAATATTATCTAATATCCAGTCCAACTCAATTTTGCCTGTCTCAATAATAGTTGATAGTTTTATAGTTGATTTGTTCAACTAAAGATCCAAATATGATCCTATATTGTCTTATGTTGGTAGGTCTCTTAGGTCTCTTTATATTTGCAATAGGCTCCCCTCATTTGTTACTCACCCATCCCTGACACACATTTAAGTTCTAATTGGCCAAGCAAACCTTATCAACAATAACATCTCTTCAGCCTCCATATGCTATAAGCAAAACTAGACATTCATAGGCCTGTAGATGCTTAGGCATAGACATACAGCTCCACCTTCCATGTGCAATTCAACATGAAAACCAATATGCCAGGCCATCCCACATACTTTCTGCTTTCAAGGGAAGAAATTTAGATTGCTTCAGCAAGCCAATTCTCTGAAATTAAATCTCTTCTGTGCTGCAATGGCCTGAAGACTCTGAATGATTTTAAAAAAACAAGGTATCCATTCATTATGGCTCCCTTTTGAAATTAGCCAAACATAATCAAGAATCACAAAGTAAATCAGACAAAAGCCTCGTAATCCATTAGCGTTAACATTAACAACATTAATTGAGCACCTAGATCATGCGAGACATTGGTTTATTGAAAGGATGGCCTGTGTCGTACCCTGAGGGGCCTACAGTCTAAACAGAGAGGCATTGCATCATTTAGACACAAATGCCCAAGGAGGACAACAGTCACAGTACCACCCAAACTGACATCCATCTCCTATCCGCTAGGTTAAGAATATTTATGAGGTTGATCCATGCGGTGGAATAAAAAGAAAAGAGCAGGCCGGGCACGGTGGCTCACGCCTGTAATCCCAGTGCTTTGGGAGGCCGAGGCAGGTGGATCACGAGGTCAGGAGATCGAGACCATCCTGGCTAACACGGTGAAACCCCGTCTCTACTAAAAATACAAAAAATTAGCCAGGCATGATGGCGGGCACCTGTAGTCCCAGCTACTCGGGAGGCTGAGGCAGGAGTATGGCATGAACCCAGGAGGCGGAGCTTGCAGTGAGCTGAGATCGTGCCACTGCACTCCAGCCTGGGCGACAGAGCAAGACTCCATCTCAAAAAAAAAAAAAAAAAAAAGAGCATAAGGAAAAGGAAAAGGAACCACATTTGACTGTGAATTCCACCATTCATGAGCTGTGCCACAATGGATAAGTAACTCAACCAAATTCTCAGTTTTCTTATCTGTTAAGAGGAATAATCTCACCTACCTCACAGAGTAGCAGCTGTTAACACTGAATCATAAGCCTTTACATAAAAATCCAGCAAAGATGATGATGATGATAAAATCACTGAATACTTTACAAAGCACTAGACTAGAATGTTTTCTGGCTATCCATCTAACCCTCACACCAGTCTTACGAGGCAGCTCCCATTCTCATGCCATTTTCCAAAGAATTCAACAGAATGGGTGAGTGGTCCACCCAATGTAACACAGCTACAGGTGTGAGAGAGCCAGGATGTAGAGGATAAAACTTCAGGGTTCTTTCTGCCAATAATGGTATGATAATACCTCCTAATACTACCATGGGGAGGTGTAGGGGTAGAAGCAGGGCGACACGAATGAGCATGCCCTCCCATACAGATCAATTATGTTATAAACTCCTAAGGTACAGCATTCCACAGCTCCTACTCTTGCCCAAACAGGAAGCCACCAAGAGGCTGCCAGAGTTGTCCTACCCAAGGTGTGGTTATGTTCAGAGACATAATGGTGGTTTCCTTCCTCACTGGGGCAAGTCTTCAGCTGTCTGCTAGAGAGTACTTAAGTCTTTTTAATCACAAGTCTCAAACACCTAACATTTGTTCAAATATTTGTCCAAAGTAAGATCATAATTTTTTCCTATGTAATTCCTTACTTCCTTTTTTGTATACATAGGTGAAAAAGGACTGAAGGAAGGTAGCCATCAGAAAAGAGGTGCAACTACCCTGTGGCCACTATACTGTGAGAAGGCTGACCTAGCCAAGTGGAAAGGGCACCTCACGGAGAACTGAAGTCCTGGCCAATAGTCCTGGCAGATCTCCTAGCCAACAGCCAGGACTTATGCCACCCACGTAAGTGACATCATTTCGGACTTCCCCAACTGAAACCACATTAAGCAGAAGCACCACTCAGTCTACTCAGAGATTTGTAGGAAATAAAATGCTGTTGGTTTAAGTCATTGAGTTTTGGGGTGGTTAGATAACTGAAGCAGCTAGAAAACAGCTTTCCAGTCAGACCAAATACCAAATCTATGAATGAGAAGCACCATCATGGCAGCTAAACATTGTTTATCAATGGAAATGATACGCTACTAAAAATGACACAACTCCTTCAATCTGAGCATGCCCATCGGCTGAAACATTCAGCTGAGTAAACCTGGATCTATACTGTACCAGGCTCAACAGTGTTAAATAACTACTAATAATGATCATATTAATAACAGTAAGAGCAGCCAATATTTACCAAGTGTTTATTACATACTAGGCATTGTGCTAAATCCTTTATTCATTTAATCCCTTATAAAAGCCTTTTGAGGTGGGCCACTATAATGACCATTTTTTACTGATGAGGTCGCTGAGGCATATAGTGGTACAGTGAATTGCCTGGGATCACACTGCTAGTAAACAGTGATACGGGACTTCACTCTTGGCCATCTGATTCCACAGACACCGGGCTCTTAACTATCAGCTTGTTTTGCCCCTTCAAAAGTGTTATGCTACTTTAACAAAACTGCCCCTTGCTGGTTTGGTTTTGTTTTGTTTTGTTTTTGGAATGGAGTCACTCTGTCGCCCAGGCTGGAGTGCAGTGGCATTCACTGCAACCTCTGCCTCCCAGGTTCAAGCAATTCTCCTGCCTCAGCCTCCCGAGCAGCTGAGATTACAGACGCACGCCACCACGCCCAGCTGATTTTTGTATTTTTAGTAGAGACGGGGTTTTGCCATGTTGGCCAGGCTGGACTCAAGTGATCTGCCCGTCTCTGCCTCCCCAAGTG
The DNA here is from genome assembly GCF_006542625.1 of Nomascus leucogenys. Taxonomy (NCBI): domain Eukaryota; kingdom Metazoa; phylum Chordata; class Mammalia; order Primates; family Hylobatidae; genus Nomascus; species Nomascus leucogenys. Next base: position 42,361,785 of record NC_044402.1, on the reverse strand, counting down.
CGGGGATTACAGGCCTGAGCCAACGCACCCAGCCGAAACTGTGCCTTCTGAGTTAATGTGTGTAAAGAGTTTAACACTGGGCCGGGCACGGTGACTCACGCCAGTAATCCCAACACTTTGGGAGGCTGAGGTGGGCGGATCACGAGGTCAGGAGATCGAGACCATCCTGGCTAACACAGTGAAACCCCTTCTCTACTAAAAATACAAAAAATTAGCTGAGAGTGGTGGCAGGCTCATTCTCTTCATTCTCTTCATCTATGTGCACCTGGGGATGCTGGTGGCTGGGAGGTGAGTTCATGAGGCCTCAGATCTGCCCTTGAAGTCAGTACTATCATTCACCCATGCTACAGATAAGGACACAGAGGCCTGGGAAGAGTCAGCAAGGACAGAAGCTGGGTTCACGGCCCCCCAGGCCAGCTCCAGGGGCCTCAATCCTTACCATCTCCGTGGCTCTGGGCTTGAGACTATTGGTAGCTGGGACTACAGGTGCCCAGCCCAGAATGAACCCTCAGGCCTCTTTTAAATAAAATAAAATAATATAATAATAATAAATTATTTAAAAAAGGAGGAACTAGGGTATACCTGCTTGTAATGGTAGAAAACAAGGGTAATGGTAGACATCACTGTCTGAGGATAAGAGGCAATTGATGATGGCCCAACACTCATTGTTCAGCTGCACCTAACAAGGGAAGTGAGAAAACTTCTTTTAAAAAATAAGTAAGAATGTACAGAAAAAATTATTATGTGATGAGAAAATGATATGCTTAAGGAATAATGCAGGCTGAATTTGTCTATAATTAAAACTTTTTATAAAAATGCTTTTCATAGTGCTGTTTTAGGCACCATAAGAGAGATAAAAATTTAACTGATATTATTTAAAGGAAAATGAAGGATTGCAACTGGACTGGTGGGGGTATAACGATATTCAGATTGGAAAGGAAGAAGGGAAACTGTCTTTATTCACAGATGACACTATCATGTATATAGAAAATTCAATGAAATATACAAAAATGCTTCTGAACATAACAAAAAATTGGGAATTGCAACTAAAAAAATTCTACATATAATAGTATGAAAAACAATATTTAGGAAAAATCTGGAGAGAAAAAGATGTGAAAGGCACATACACCAAAAAACACACAATATTCCTGAGAAAATGAAAAATCACAGAAATAGAAAGCTGTACATTTCTCAGTGGTCAGATTTCCTATTGTTAACATGCCAATTATCCTCCAATTGATCTATAGATTCAACACAATCCTAATCAAATTCCCAACAGGACTTTTTTTGACATTGACAAACTGACTTTAAAATTTCTATGGAAATTCAAAGGACCTAGGAAGAACTAGCTTTGTAAAAGAACATTGTTAAAGGACTAATACAGCCGAATTTCTAGATTTACGATAAAGCTAAAGTAACCAACAGAGGGTGAAATTTGTGTGAGAGAAAAATCAATGGATGAGAAAAGAGTGTCCAGAAATTGACCTTCAGAAAGTATACACAACTGATGGTCTACCAATTTCCGAATGTCATTCAGTGGAGAAAATTTAGTCTTTACAAAAATAGGTCTAAAATTATCAGATATATGTAAGCAATAGGTACATTTTTAAATAAAACTTTGATCTGTATCTTGTGCTGTTTACAAAAATTAAACCTTGACCTTTGGATAGGCCAAGTTTTCATAGATACATCAAGAGAAGCACAATCCATGAAAGAACAAATTGATCAATTGGATTTCATCAAATTAAAAAACTTCTCTTTGACACTGTTAAGAAAATGAAAGGGAAAAGCCAAGTGAAAAATTTGCAAATCATATATCTGATAATTTATTTACATCTAGAACACAGCAAGGATTCTCATCACTAAATATATATCCAGCAACACAATTTAAAAATGGGAAAAAGATCCACAGAAACTTCAACCAAGGAGAGATAAGGATGGCAAATCAGCAAATATAGAGATGTTCAATAGCAGTAGTCATTTGGAAATGCACATGAAACCCACAATGAGATTCCACTAGGCACCTGTTAGAACCTGGGCTGCGCTTGTGATGTCAGCGCTGCTCCGCCTCCAGGAAGGAACCTGGGCTGTGCCTGGCTGGCGGTCTCCTAGCGACTAGAGCAGCAGGGATCAGGAACCGCAGAAGCTGGAGATGCGGCACCCCAGCGAGGGCCACCATGGGGGACCAGAGGCCGCAGGACCGGCTGAGGTCCCCGGGCATGGACTCCAAGTCCCGGTACTGTAACCAACCGCCTTCCAAAGACTTTCAGATGCGCAAGCACGGGCGCCTGAAGTTCCCATCCATGGACACCCAGAACTGGGTATTTGTGAAGGAGGGCATGGACGACTTCCGCTACGGCTGTCTGTCTCCCGAAGACACTCTCGTTTGTCGCCGTGATGAGTTTTTGATGCCAAAAAAACTTCTCAGAGGGTCCAAAGCTGACCCCAAAAGCAGGCAGAAAAAGCTCCTCAAGAAAGCGGCCCTATTTTCCAAGCTCTCTCCAGCGCAGCTAGCACGGAAGGCATACGTAGAGCAAGTGGAAGCCGAGATCATGGCCAAGCATCCCTTGGCCATGTACCCCAATTTGGGAGAAGATCTGCCTCCAGATCTCCTACTGCAGGTTCTCAAACAGCTGGATCTGGAGAGGAAGCTGGAGGACGCTTGGGCTCGTTGCGAGGCCCGGGAGAAGACAACGGAGGTACCCACCGATCCTGGTCAATATCCCCGTGGGGAATTCTGCCTGCAGCCTCCCGAGACTGGAGGGTCCCATCTGAGCCTGGAGCTTCCCACAACTCCGGTGTCCAGTCTCCACCCGCAGCCTCCCAAGACTTGTCCGGGGTCAAGTCTCCACCCGGAGCCTCCCAAGACTCGTCCGGGGTCCAGTCTCTGCCTGGAGCCTCCCAAGACTCCTCCGGGGTCCAGTCTCCGCCTGGAGCCTCCCAAGACTCGTCCAGTGTCCAGTCTCTGCCCGGAGCCTCCCAAGACTCGTCCAGGGTCAAGTCTCCGCCTGGAGCCTCTCAAGACTCGTCTAGGGTCCAGTCTCCGCCTGGAGCCTCCCAAGACTCGTCCAGGGTCCAGTCTCTGCCCGGAGCCTACCGAGACTGGAGTGACCCATCTGCGCCCTGAGCCTCCCAAGACTCGTCCGGGGTTCAGTCTCCGCCTAGCGCCTCCCAAGACTCTGGTGTCCAGTCTCTGCCCGGAGCCTCCCAAGACTCATCTGGGGTCAAGTCTCCGCCTGGAGCCTCCCAAGACTCTGGTGTCCAGTCTCCGCCCGGAGCCCCCCAAGACTCATCGGGCGTCCAGTCTCTACTCAGAGCCTTCTGAGACTGGCGTGTCCCATCTCAGCCTGGAGCCTCCCAAGACTCCTCCAGGGTCCAGTCTCCACTGGGAGCCTCCCAAGACTCATCGAGTGTCCAGTCTCCACCAGGAGCCTCCCAAATCTCCAGAGTCCCATCAGTTCTCGGAGCCTCCCAAGAAAGAACTGCTTGGGGAAGATACACCAAGCACAAAAGGGTGCGTTTCTGACTATCTTCAACCTAGATACAAATCAGAAAAACTGCGTGAGTTTTTCAAATGGGCTGCAGACTTCGGAGTTGATGAAGAAACCATTTGGAATCTGTGTCTATTTCCCACCATGTACAGAGCAACCCATGACGACCAAAAGTTGAAGAACATAAAGGAGTGTTCCTCAGAGCTGAAGTACACCATGCAGCTGGGTGAAAAAGACAAGGACAAATTCTTATCCCAAGATAAACACCGGGGCAGGAAATTCCACAGGCCATCGAATGTTTATATCACTCAGCCTGTGAAGATGACGTATGGAGCATGGTACCTCAATCCTAAATTGTGGAAGAAGCGAAGAAGTGATGAACCTTTGACTGACCCCAAGCTCTTAATTAAAAAGCCTGATGAACCTGACATTCTTGACGGTCTTTATGGACCAATTGCCTTCAAAGATTTCATTCTAAGAAAGGGCTATGAAATGCCTGAAATCCTCCAAAGGCTGTTTGCCAGGAAGGGATGGACTTATGACTCTGTTAAGACTCCATTCAGTCCATAAATCCATAAATGTTGAAGCATTGTGGATTCCATTTTTGGATTTTTTATAGAGAACAGGTTTAGAGAGCTAAAGAGAAAATTAATGGCCTAGAAGATAAGCCATAAGAAAATATCCATATCCAGCTATTGAGAGAAAAACAGAATAGATAACAGAGAAATAAGTGTAGGAGACATCTGGGACGTGGTGAAAAGTATAAAAATGTATAATTGGAGTTACAGAAGAATAGAAGAGAAAGATGGCACAACAACAATATTTGAAAAACTAATGACTAAGAAACTCTTGAAGCTGGAAAATACCAGTGACAGATTCAGGAAATGCTACAAACCACAAGAATTATAAACATAAGGAAAACCACACCTAAACACATCATTATTAAAATTTCTGAAAACCAAACGTGAAAATAAATATACACTTTTGTTTAAATTTTGTATTCCTAATTTATGTGGGTACATAGCACGTGTATATATTTTAATACTGATATGTTAATATCAACAGAGAAATAATTTCACTGCCCTAATAATTCCTTGTGCTCCGTCTACTCCTCCCTCCCTTAGAACCCTTAAATCTCTGAAAGTTACTGACCTTTTCACTGTCTCCATAGTTCAGCCTTTTACAGAATGTCAAATAGTTGGAATCACATAGTACACAGCCTTTTCAGATTGCCTTTTTCCACCTAGTGAAATTAGTTCATCTATATCTTTCTGTTTTTATCACTGAATAATATCCCACTGAATGGATGTGCCATACATTGTTCATCCATTCACCTATTCAAGGATGTCATGGTCACTTCCAAGTTGTGGAAATTATGAGTAAAGCTGCTATAAACATTAGTTTTGTAAGAAAGTTTCAAGCTGTTTTCCAAAGTGGTGTACCATTTTGCATTTTCACCAGCAAAGAATGAGAGTTCTTGTTACTCAACTTCCTTGCCAGCATTAGGTGCTATCAGTGTTTTGGAATTTTCCGTTTTAATTGTTATATAGTTGTTTCTTACTGTTTCTATCAATCAAAGTTCTTGAGAGTGACAGAGCCAATAGGATATATGTATATGTAAAAGGGATTTATCAGGGAGAATTGGCTCACATGATTACAAAGGTGAATTCCCACGATAGGACTTCTGCCAGCTGGGGACTGAGAAAAGCTGATAGTGAAGCTGACAGTGCTGCCCTCAGTCCGAGGCCAAAGGCCCAAGAGAACCCAGGAGCCTGTTCGTGCAAGTCCCGGAGTTCAGAGGCCAAAGAACCTGGAGTCTGATTACCAAGGGCATGAAGAGAGAAAGCTAACTTCTGGCAAGTGGAGGGATGGTCAGAGCAAGAGACCTCAGCAAGCTGAATACCCCCGTTCTTCTGCTCCCTTTGTTCTATTTCTGTTGGCAGCCAATTGGATAGTGCTTATCCACATTGAGGTGGGGTTTCCTTTTCCAGTACTCTGACTCACATGTCAATCTCTGAAAACACCCCTTTGCACACACCCAGAAACAATGCTTCAGCAACCATCTAGGCATCCTTCAATCCAATGAAGTTGACACATACTATGAACCATCATAATGTTGTTTTAGTTTACAATTCCCTAATTACATATACTGTTGAGCATGTTTTCATTTGCTTATTTTCCATTTGCAGATCTTCTTTCATGAGGTGTCTGTTTAGATATTTTATCTGTTTTTAATATTGAGATGTTTGTTTTCTTATAGCTGAGTTTCTAGAATTCTTTATGTATTGTGAATACAAATTCTTTATTCTATATATGTTTTGAAAATATTTTGTCTCACTGTATGACTTGATTTTCATTCTCTGAACAGGATGTTTCACAGAAAAACGTTATAATTTTAAGGAATTCCAATGTATCTACTTTTTTCCACAGATTATGCTAATGGCGCTGTATCTAAATAGTCTTGGCCAAACCGAAGGCCACCTATATTTTCTCTTATGTTATCATCTGGGACTTTCATAGTTTAGCATTTACATTTAGGTCTACAATGCATTTGATGCTATCCTTTGTAAAACGTGCAAGGTCTGTGTCTACATTCGTTTTTTTGCATATGAACGTGCAATTATTCTAACACATTTTGTTGAAAAGAGCATTCTTTCTCCACTGAATTTTCTTGCTCATTTGTCAAATATACATTGGTTATATTCATGTAGGTTTATTTTTGGACTTTCTATTCTGTTCCATTGATCTATTTTTCTGTTTCTTTACCAATACCACGATATGTTGATTACTGTAACAATATAGTCTTGAAGTCAGGTGGTATTAATCCTCTGATTTTGGTCTCCTTTAACGTTGTGTTGGCTATTTTGGGTCTCTTGCCTTTCCACATAAACTTTAGAATCAGTTTGCTGAAATCCACAAAACAATTTTGAATTTTGATTGGAAATGCATTGAATCTATGGACAATTTTGAAAAAGTTGACATCTTTAATTATTCATTAACTTTTTAGTTTCCCTTTATGTAAATCTTATACATATTTTGTTAGATTGTACCTAAGTATTTCATGTTTTTGGTGTCAATATAAATGGCATGGTGTTTCTAATTTCAAATTCCAACTGTTCACTTCTAGTATATAAAAAAGAAAATGGGCCAGGCACGGTGGCTCATGCCTGTAATCCCAGCACTTTGGGAGGCTGAGGCGGGCAGATTATGAGGTCAGGAGATCAAGACGATCCTGGCCAACATGGTGAAACCCTTTCTCTACTAAAACTACAAAAATTAGCTGGGCATGGTGGCATGTGCCTGTAGTAGTCCCAGCTACTCGGGAGGCTAAGGCCATAGAATCGCTTGAACCTGGGAGGTGGAGGTTGCAGTGTGCCAAGATAGTGCCACTGCACTCCAGCTTGGTGACAGAGTGAGACTCTGTCTCAAAAAAAAAAAAAAAGAGAAAGAAAAGGAAAATTGCTTTTGTATACTAACTTTGTAACCTGCAAACTTTCTGTAATCACATATTTGATCCAGAAGATTTTGTTGATTCTTTGAAATTTTCTATATAAGCAATCATCCCAACTAAAAAAAAAAAAAAGAGTTTTATCTTTTCCTTTTCAATCTGTATACCTTTACTTCCATTTCTGGTTCTACTGCATTAACTAGGACTTCCAGTATGATGTTGATAGGAGCGGTAAGAGTGGACTTTCTAACTTTGCTCCTCATCTTAGCATGAACTTGGTTTCTCAACTTTAAATATGACAGCTGTAGACGTACAAACTCCAGGGGAACTCAGTCTTAGGAAGCATGTTCACTCTTTTGTGAGTTTTACCTCCAGGAGCCCAACTATATTTTCACAGTGAAGATCGGAAAAAATTACCGTGTGCACCTTGGTGTGGGGGCGGGTGGGGGGGTGGTAAAAAATAATCCCTTTGAAAAAATATGCCAGAAGAAATAAAAGAACACCTTACCTATAAAATAACAAAGAAAAGAATTATATCTTATTTATCCTCAGAAAGCATGCAAGAAGAGAGTGAAAATTTAAATTGTTGAGAAGAAAAAAAATACCCCTACCAGCCTAGAATTCTGCATTCTGCAAAATCATCCTTCCAAAATGAGACAGAAATAAAGACTTTTGCAGACGAGATAAGTTGAGGGAATTTGCTGCCAGTAGATTTTCCTTGCAACAAATGTTAAAGGAATATATTCAAAGAGAAAGAAAATCATACAAGTCAGATGATCATATCTCCATAAAAAAAGATCTTTAGAGAAGGAATAAATGATGATAAAATTGAAATGCTTAATTTTATTTTTTAGTGATATAACCATAGAAAAAATATATGATTATGCTTTATATATAAGTGAATGAATGACAGCAATGATGTAAGGGATGAGAGAAAAATTGGGAATATGTGTTATTATAAGGTGCTTGCATTGCCTAGGAAGCAGTATCAAGTTATTTTAAGGTGGATCTGGAACAAGTGCAAATGTATATTGCAAACTCTAGGGCAACACATTTTAAAAAGTTGTAAAATAAGTATCATTGATATGCTAAAAAAAAAGTAGATAAAATGGAATCACAAAAAAAGCTGAATTAAGATGACAAAAGGCAGAAAAAAGAATAGAAGAAAAAATAGGGATAAAGAGGAGAAAAAACATGGTACATATTAATTTAACTATATCAATAATCACATTAATTGTCAATTGTTTAAATACACCAATGAAAAGACAAAGATTGTCACAGTGGATCAAATATAAAACCCAACTATATGTTTTTTACAGGAAACTCAGTTTAAATATAAATGTAGACATATAAGATAGAAGTAAAGTGAGGCAACAAGATGTATCATGCTAACATCTATCAGAAGGAAAGTCAAGTAGCTGTATTAATTTCAGCAGAGCAGACTTCAGAGCAAGAACAAGTATCAAGAATATAGAGAGGGACTAATGTGATGCCCTACCTTGTTTTAACCTGATTGACCCTCCCTTAGCTGAGAGAGCCACACAGACTCCATTTTGGCTCCTTCACTTGCAGCCCCTTACCCATCCCCCTTCCTCAAGGACTTAACTAGAGCAAGCTGACTCCAAGCACATCCAGGAACGCACTTACTGATAAGATACTGAGACAAGCTACACCAGCAGCTCCTAGGGACGTGCTCGGTGGATGGTACCCAAAGCCCATGCATTATCTCTTTGTGATAGTTTGAGCCCCTGCACCTGAAACTGTTTATTTTTCTGTAACTATCTCTGTAACCATTAATTCTTGTAACTTTTTGCCTGTTCTGCTACTGTAAAAATTGCTTCAGCTAGGCTCCCCCTCCCCTTTTAGACCAAGGTATAGAAAAGAAATCTAGCCCCTTCTTTGGGGCCAAGAGAATTTTGAGTGCTAGCCGTCTCTCGGTTGCCGGCAGTAAAGAACTCCTGAATTAGTCTCAGACTGTGGCGTTTCTCTATAACTCGCTCGGTTACAACACTATGTAATGATAAAGGTTTCAAGATGAAGAAGAAATAACAAATCTTAATTTGTAAGCACCTAACAGCATCAAAGTACACGAGGTCAAAGCAATTTATTTCCCTATTTCTGTTATTCACCATTTTCATTTCACCATTCAATTTTTTTTGGTCCACTGGTCTTTCTGAATCACAGCTTTAATCAAGTTATTCTCTGTTTAAACCTTCAACGGCTCTTCATACCCAGAGAAATAAGAATAGTGCTTCAACGTGAATTTTAGGCCAATGCTCAGTGTGATAATTTATTTCATTTTTCACATTTATTTACTACTGGTTTACTGTATCCAAAATAAGGCCTGTGCTGTTCCTTGTCTCCGGAGCTTTTATTTCTATTGCTTCATGCTGGAGTAGCTACTTTTCTCTGTCTCCTAACCTTTCTTTTGAACATCATCCAAAATGCCATGTTTAAATACCATGTCGTTTTCCACAACTTCTCATTTATTTGTCATAACCATCTTCTTAGAACGTTGTTATACTTTTAATGTTTTTCATTTGTAGCATATAATATTCTGCCTTATATGAGAGTTATCTGTGAACTTGTCTCTTCTCCTCCTGAATTATAAAATATTTGAGGACATGGTTTAATCATTTATATATGTTCTGCACGATATAGCACAATCACGCTCATAGTGATAAAATACATTGCTTAGATATTGTTTTAAAATTTACATCCATGACAGCAAAATTGACATCCTCTTTCATGACGATTTCCTGACCATTCAAGTGCTTTTTAATTTATCGCTAGTCTGAAGTTCTATGGTACTCAATCTCTGCACCTGTTGTTAGCACTTAAATAGTTATTTAATGGTTTCATGTGTCATCCTCAGTAGTTTAAAAATTGCTTGAGGGCTGGGACCATTTTCATTATCTCTTTTGTGTTCCTTACAATTGCCTCAATGTCCCCAGTAACTGGGATTACAGGCACGCACCACCACGCCTGGCTAATTTTTTGTATTTTAGTAGAGATGGGATTTCACCATGTTGGCCAGGCTGGACTCCAACTCCTGACCTCGGGTGATCCACCCACCTTGGCCTCCCAGAGTGCTGGGATTATAGGCATGAGCCACCATGCCCAACCAAATAAGGTGTCTGGTTTCTTTTGTTTTTTTTTTTTGTTTTTTTTTTTGAGATGGAGTTTCACTCTTGTTGCTCAGGCTGGAGTGCAATGGCGTGATCTCAGCTCACCGCAACCTCCGCCACCTTGGGTTCAAGTGATTCTCCTACCTCAGCCTCCCCAGTAGCTGGGATTACAAGCATGCACCATCGCACCCAGCTAATTTTTTTATATTTTTAGTAGAGACAGGGTTTCACCATGTTAGCCAGGATGGTCTCGATCTCCTGAACTCGTGATCCACCTACCTTGGCCTCCCACAGTGCTGAGATTAGAGGTATGAGCCACCGCTGCCGACCAATTAAGGGGACTTTAAACAGAAGGACATGTCAAACAAGGTCATGCATTGATTGGTTGATTGGTTGATTACAACTGTGACGAGAAACTCTTGGGATCTAACCTTGTATTTCCCCTAGGAGGTAATGGCTCTGTATTTGTTCTTCCAATGCTTGCAGGAAATCTATGGGCTGTAGCTGCCATGCAGAATGAGAATTGCTTATATGTACCATACTGTCATGCACCATACAAACCTAGGCCTCTTTTTTTTTTTTTTTTTTTTTGAGAGAGAGAGTCTCGCTCTGTCGCCCAGGCTGGAGTGCAGTGGCGCGATCTCGGCTCGCTGCAAGCTCTGCCTCCTGGGTTCACGCCATTCTCCTGCCTCAGCCTCCCGAGTAGCTGGGACTACAGGCACCCGCCACCGGGCCCAGCTACTTTTTTATATATTTTTAGTAGAGACGGAGTTTCACCGTGTTAGCCAGGATGGTCTCGATCTCCTGACCTCGTGATGTGCCCGCCTTGGTCTCCCAAAGTGCTGGGATGACAGGTGTGAGCACCTATGCCTCTTTTTCATTCCACCCCGAGGGAGAGTCAAGGCCTCTCTTCCTCCTCCTTTGGGTATTTTCCAGACCCTGAGTCTAGACCTTGGATCTCTCTCAGGCTTCTCTGGGACCCACCACCCCCACCCCACCCACTCATAGACCAAACCAGAAAGCAGCAAAGGTAGACAGCTCCCATGGGGAAGGAGCAACCTGGGAGGTCAGCTTACCAATGGTAAAGGCTTTAAATGGAGGAAAGTCGCCTGGGGGTGGTGGCTCACGCCTGTAATCCCAGCACCTTGGGAGGCTGAGGTGGGTGGATCACACAAGGTCAGGAATTCGAGACCAGCCTGACCAACATGGTAAACCCTGTCTCTACTAAAAATGCAAAATTAGCTGTGTATGGTGGCGGGTGCCTGTAATCCCAGTTACTCGGGAGGCTGAGGCAGAAGAATCGCTTGAACCCGGGAGGTGGAGGTTGCAGTCAACCGAGATCGCGCCACTGCACTCCAGCCTGGGCAATAAGAGCAAAACTCCATCTCAAAAAAAATTCCATCTCCTTGTCTTGTCTCTAATACCCCAAAGAGCTCAAGGAGAGGCCAGTGTGTGTAACTTTTTGGGGCACATAGCATCAACACATAAACCTTCCCCCAGTCCAGAAAACCGCTCTACACAGATAGAAAACAAAGGCAATTATTGGCTGGGTCCAGTGGCTCACGCCTGTCATCCCAGCACTTTGGGAAGCTGAGGCAGTTGGATCACGAGGCCAAGGGTTGGAGACCAGCCTGACCAACATGCTGAAACCCCGTCTCTACTAAAAATACAAACTTACCTGGCTGTGGTGGTGCATGCCTGTAATCCCAGCTACTCAGGAGGCTGAAGCAGGAGAATCACTTGAACCCGGGAGGCGGAGGTTGCAATGAGCCAAGATTGTGCCATTGCACTCCAGCCTGGGCAGCAAGAGCAAAAACTCCATCTCAAACAAACAAACAAAAAGGTAATTATTTTATTACTGAAGTGGCATGAAACCTGAATGGGATGAACATGTCAGGCAACGTATAACAAAGGATTGCAAGACAGAAAGAAATCTTCCGGCCTGGCACAGTGGCTCATGCCTGTAATCCCAGCAGTTTGGGAGGCCAAAGCGGGCAGATGATGAGGTCAGGACTTCGAGACCAGCCTGACCAACACGCTGAAACCCCGTCTCTACTAAAAAGACAAACAAATTAGCCGGGCGTGGTGGCACGTGCCTGTAGTCCCAGCTACTTGGGAGGCTGAGGCAGGAGAATTGCTTGAACCTGGGAGGTGGAGGTTGCAATGAGCCAAGATTGTGTGCCACTACACTCCAGCCTGGGCAACAGAGTGAGACTGTCTAAAAAAAAAAAAAAAAAAAAAAAAGGGTAAAGGCATAAAGAATGGCTGTAATTCCAGAACTTTGGGAGGCTGAGGCAGGAGGATCACTGGAGCCTAGGAGTCAACACCAGTCTGGGCAACATAGTGAGATTCCACCTCTACAAAAAACTTGGGCTAGGCGTGGTAGGTCATGCCTGTAAACCCATCACTTTGGGAGGCCGAAGAGGGTGGATCGCTTGAGGCCGGAAGTTCGAGACCAGCCTGGGCAACATAGGGAGACCCTGTCTCTACTAAAAATACAAAAATTAGCTGGGCGTGGTGGTGCATGCTTCTAATGCCAGTTACTCGGGGAACTGCTTGAATGTAGGAGGTAGAGGTTGCAGTCAGCCAAGATGTTGCCACTGCATTCCAACCTCGGTGACAGAGTGAGACTCTGTCTCAAAAAAAAATTTTTTTTAATTAAAAATTAGCCAGGTGTGGTGATGTTCAGCTGTGGTCCCAGCTATTTCAGGAGACTGAGAGAGGAGGATTGCTAAGCCGGGGAGTTTGAGGCTACAGTGAGCCATGATCGTGCCTCTGCACTCCAGCCTGGGCAAAGGAGCAAGATCCTGTCTCAAAAATTTAAAAAGGAGGCCAGGTATGGTGGCTTACATCTATAATCCCAGCACTTTGGGAGGTCGAGGAGGGTGGATCACCTGAGGCCAGGAGTTCAAGACCAGCCTAGCCAACATGGTGAAACCCTGTCTTTACTAAAAATACAAAAATTAGCTGGGCACGGTGGCAGGCACCTGTAATCCCAGCTACTATGGAGGCTGAGGCAGGAGAATCGCTTGAACCCAGGAGGCGGAGATGGCAGTGAGCCAAGATCACGCCACTGCACTCCAGCCTGGGTGACAGAGAGAGACTCCATCTCAAATAAATAAAATAAAATAAAATGAAATAAAATAAAATAAAAAGGCTGGGCACGGTGGCTCATGCCTGTAATCCCAGCACTTTGGCAGGAGAATTGCTTGAACCCAGGAGGCGGAGGTTGCAGTGAGCCAAGATCACGCCACTGAACTCCAGCCTGGGTGACAGAGCGAAACTCCATCTCAAAAAAATAAAATAAAATAAAAATAAGCTTAGCATGGTGGTGGGCGTCTGTAATTCCAGCTGCTTGGAAGGCTGAGGCAGGAGAATCACTTGAACCCGGGAGGCAGAGGTTGCAGTGAGCCGAGATCATGCCACTGTACTCCAGCCTTGGTGACAGTCCAAGACTCAGTCTCAATAAATAAATAAAATAAAATAAGGAACTAAAGGATCTCCGTCACCAGGGGGCGAAGAAAGCTCTGCAATTTTCTTCCCAGACATCTGCAAACCTCTCCAAAGTCTTTTCCATCCTTTCTCTCAGGAGGGGCTATCAGCGGCTCAGGGGGAGTGGGGCAAAGTCCAACAGCCTGGGGGGAAGTAGAGAAGTGCAACCACACTTTGGCTAACTACTGCTATGTCCCACTGACCAGTGGAGAGAAAAGTTCAGCTTCGGCCTGGCGTGGTGGCTCACACCTGTAATCCCAGCACTTTGGGAGGCCGAGGCGAGCAGATCACGAGGCCAAGAGATTGAGACCATCCTGGCCAACATGGTGAAACCCCATCTCTACTAAAAATGCAAAAATTAAGGCTGGGCACGGTGGCTCACACCTGTAATCCCAGAGCTTGGGGGGGCCGACGTGGGCGGATCACCTGAGGTTGGGAGTTCGAGACCAGCCTGACCAACGTGGAGAAACCCCGTCTCTACTAAACATACAAAGTTAGCCCGGCATGGTGGCGGGCGCCTGTAATCCCAGCTACTTGGGAGGCTGAGGCAGGAGAATTGCTTGAACTCGGGAGGTGGAGTTTGCAGTGAGCCAAGATCACACCATTGCACTCCAACCAGGGCAACAAGAGTGAAACTCTGTCTCAAAAAAAGGAAAAAAAATTAGCCGGGTGTGGTGGCAGGTGCCTGTAGTCTCAGCTACTGGGATGGCTGAGACAGGACAATCGCTTGAACCCGGGAAGCGGAGGTTGCAGCGAGCCGAGATCGTGCCACTGCACTCCAGCCTGAGTGACAAAGTGAGACTATGTCTCACAAAAAAAAAAAGACAAAAAAAGAAAAGAAAAAAATTAGCCAGCCATGGTGGTGCATGCCTGTCATCCAAGCTACTAAGGAGGCCGAGGTAGGAGGATTGTTTAAGCCTGGGATGTTGAGGCTGCCATGAGCCAAGAGGCGCCACTGCACTCCATCCTGGGCAAAGGATCTTCCTAGCAATCACTTACTTTCCCTCAATAGAATTCCTCTTTTCTCATTCCAGGAGAGAAGATCCAAGCCCCAATACAATTTCTCTTCTTCCTCTTCTTCCACTCCAAAAGCCTGTTTTTCCAGGATGGCAGCCCCATTCTTTCTGTAACCACAGGATGGTGTACAAGCTTGTACCTCCCTGGGAGCGTGGGTCTTTGTTCTGAAGGCTCCTGTGCATACACGTTACAGAAATTTGCATGCCTTGGCCAGGCACGGTGGCTCACGCCTGCAACCCCAGGACTTTGGGAGGCCGAGGCAGGCGGATCACCTGAGGTCAGGAGTTCGAGACCAGCCTGACTGACATGGAGAAACCCCATCTCTACTAAAAATACAAAATTAGCCGGGCATGCTGGTGCATGCCTGTCATCCCAGCTACTCGGGAGGCTGAGGCAGGAGAATCGCTTGAACCCAGGAGGCGCAGGTTGTGGTGACCTGA
This sequence comes from Nomascus leucogenys, assembly GCF_006542625.1. NCBI lineage: Eukaryota > Metazoa > Chordata > Mammalia > Primates > Hylobatidae > Nomascus > Nomascus leucogenys. Next base: position 42,346,769 of record NC_044402.1, on the reverse strand, counting down.
GATCGTACCACTGCACTCCAGCCTGGGTGACAAGAGCAAGACTCCGTCTCAAAAAAAAAAAAAAAAAATGCTGGGTGCGGTGGCTTACGCCTGTCATCCCAGCACTTTGGGAGGCCGAGGCAGGCGGGTCATAAGGTCAGGAGTTCGAGACCATTCTGGCTAACATGGTGAAACCCCGTCTCTACTAAAAAATGCAAAAAAAATTAGCCGGGCGTGGCGGTGGGCACGTGTAGTCCCAGCTACTCGGGAGGCTGAGGCAGGAGTATAGCGTGAATGCGGGAGGCAGAGCCTGCAGTGGGCTGAGATCGCGCCACTGCACTCCAGCCTGGGCGACAGAGCCAGAGTCCGTCTTAAAAAAAGAAAGAAAGAGAATATGCATGTCTTGTTTCTTAGTAATCTATCTGGTTCATTGTTAGTGATTATTCAGCAAACCGTTAGGGGGGCAAGCGTGTTGGCCCCACGCCCTCAACGCCTCTGTGTCTGGGGCGTCGGCTGCTGGTTTTGTGTTCACACAGGAAGACAGAATTAGGGAACTTGCTCCCCACGGCATGACTCAACAGGATGAGAGACGCAGGCGTGGGTGTAGGAGGTGGTGGTGCTGTTGATCTCATTCAGGACAGCCCAGGTGTTGGGGAGCCGCATGATGCCAGTGTTCCCTCCCGTGTGGATGGGCAAGGGCTGAATGTGAGTCTCCACAGCTCTTTTCGGGCCAGCCCATCTCCAGGAGATACCTTTCTCCTGTCCCTTGTTAGACGCTGTGCACTGAAGACCTAGCCTTACCCAAAGGGGAGTCTTGCCTTGGGTCTTGGCTGGAGGGTGGTGATCCCTCAGGTCCTGGAATGGCCCCTGGTAGTATCTTTGCTGGCCTGGGGGCTTTGGATGCTTCACGGTCCAACAATGTGATTTAAGGTGAGGGTCTTGGAACAAGTGAGATCAGTTCCAACTTCCAGGAGGGAGCCTGAGAAATAGCAGATAGATCCCAGCTATCTATCTGTCTGTCTATCTGTCTATCTATCTATCTATCTATCTATCATCATCTATCTATCATCTAATCTATCATCTGTCATCTATCATCTAGGTATGTATCTATTTATGTATCTATGTATCTGTCTATGTGTCTATCTATCAATCCATCTATCTATTCTATCTATCTATCTATCTAACATCTAATCTATCTATCATCTATCTATGTATCTGTCTGTGTATCTATCTATGTATCTATCTATGTGTCTACGTATCCATCTATCTATTCTATCTATCATCTATCTATCTATCTATCTATCTATTGGTCTATCTATGTATCTATATATCTGTCTATCTATTGGTCTATCTATGTCTCTATGTATCTATCTATATATCTGTCTATCTATCTATCCATCTATCTATCATCTATTTTCTATCAATCATCTATTTATCATCTATCATCTATTATCTATCATTCCATCTATCATCGATCTATCATCTATTATCGATCTATAGTCTATCTATCTGTCATCTATCCATTCATCCACCTATCTATCCATCTATTTATCCATTCATCTATCTATCTATCATCTATTTTATCTATTTTCTTTCTATCTATCTATCTATCTATCTATATCTATCATATCTATCATCTATCTAAAATTCATCCATTATGGCTGGGCAAGGTGGCTCATGCCTGTAATCCCAGCATTTTGGGAGGCTGAGGCGGGCAGATCACTTGAGGTCGGGAGTTCGAGACCAGCCTGGCCAACAGGGTGAAACCCCATCTCTACCAAAAGTATAAAAAATTGGCTGGGTGTGGTGACATACACCTGTAATCTCAGCTACTCAAGAGGCTGAGGCAGGAGAATCATTTGAACCTGGGAGGCGGAGGTTGCAGTGAGGCGAGATCACACCACTGCACTCCAGCCTGGGTGACAGAATGAGACTCTGTCTCTTAAAACAAAATAAAATAAAATAAAATTCCATCTATCATCTATCAAGTATCTATCAGTCAATCATCTATCTAGCTATCTTCTGTTACCTATACATCTATTCATCTATCATATATATTTTTCATCTGTCATCTATCAATCATCTATCTGTCTTCTATATATATCATCTATTTTTTAAATTTCTTTTGAGACCCATTTTCACTGCACCCGGCCTCATCATAGAATCTTTCTCCCCTCCCTCTCTTTTCTCCACCTGCACAACCCTGATCTCACACAGGTGAGCCGCGACCCCCCCAACAGTGTGAATCCCACCTGAATGCATCTTATAAACAGTCTTCTCCAGTTCAGGCGTGCAAAGGATTGAATGTCTCCATTGCTCTTCCTTTGGTGGAGTGGGGTTGGGCAGGTGCAGTGTGTTTGGGCAGGTGCAGTGGGGTTGGTCAGGCGCAGTGCGGTTGGGCAGTGCGGTTGGGCAGGCGCGGTGGGGTTGGGCAGGCGCGGTGGGGATGGGCAGGCGCGGTGGGGGCGGTGGGGTTGGGCAGGCGCGGTGGGGTTGGGCAGGCGCGGTGGGGTTGGGCAGGCGCGGTGGGGTTGGGCAGGCGCGGTGGGGTTGGGCAGGCGCCCTGAGGTTGGGCAGGTGCCGGTGGGGTTGAGCAGAAGCTCCCTCTCAGCCAATATTGACAGCCTCTGCCCACCCATCCCTTGGACAGGGTCCTTAGGTGCCAGAGAACAAAGGGGAGGGGCTGATCTCCACAGCCGCAGGGGCCTCAGTCATCCTAGGCCCTGTCTCTGCTAGCTGTTTTTTATTTTATTTTATTTTATTTTATTTATTTTATTTTATTTATTTTGTTGTATTTTATTATTTATTTTGAGACAGTCTCGCCGTATCACCCAGGCTGGAGTGCAATTGCATGATCTCGGCTCACTGCAACCTCTGCCTCCCAGGTTCAAGCAATTCTCCCGCCTCAGCCTCCTGAGTAGGGCACCCGAAATTACAGGCGCCACCACACCCAGCTAAGATTTTATGTGTTTAGTAGAGACGGAGTTTCACCATGTTAGCCAGGCTGGTCTCGAACTCCTGACCTCAGGTGATCCGCCCACCTCGGCCTCCCAAAGTGTTAGGATGACAGGCGTGAGCCACCGCGCCCAGTCACTGCTTTTTTTTTTTTTTTTTTTTTTTGAGACAGAGTCTTGCTCTGTCACCCAGGCTGCAGTGCAAAGGTGCCATCTCGGCTCACTGCAACCTCCACCTCCTGGGTTCAAGCAATTCTCCTGCGTCAGCCTCCCAAGTAGCTGGGATTAGAGGTGCCTGCCACAACACTTGGCTTTTTTTTTTTTGTATTTTTAGTAGAGACAAGGTTTTGCCATGTTGGCCAGGCTGGTTTTGAACTTCTGACCTCAAGTGATGTGCCTGCCTTGGCCTTGCAAAGTGCTGGGATTACAGGAATTAGCCACTGTGCCTGGCCACAGCTCCTCTCTGTGACCCAGATTGGAGTGCAATGGCATGATCTTGGCTCACTGCAACCTCCGCCTCCCGGGTTCAAGTGATTCTCCTGCCTCAGCCTCTTGAGTAGCTCGGATTACAGGTGTGTGCCACCACGCCCAGCTTTTTTTTTTTTTTTTTTTTTGTATTTTTAGTAGAGACAGGGTTTCACCATGTTGGCCAGGCTGGTTTTGAACTCCTGACCTCAAGTGATCCACCTGCCTTGGCCTGGCAAAGCGCTGGGATTGTAGATATTGCCACTGCACCCAGCCTCTGCTGTCTCTTTGACACCGGAGGCCTCTGCTTCTGAGCTAAATGGGGCCTGAGGTCTCTGAAACCCACAGGTTCCTACCCAGGGCTGTGGTGCTCCCTTGGGGAGGTGGACCTGCTTCCTGGGGCTGTGAGGGTCTCCTCCTCTCACTTCTTGCGGGGATTCCACGGTTTTTCTTCCTTGCTGTGTTAGACGCTTCTCCCCGCCAAGAGCCTGGCCCCATCTCTTCCCCAAGCTTTGACTTGTGAATCAAAAGGTCAGGAGTAGAAGGTTCTGGAAGGCTGCCTCTGCTCTATCGTCAAATCTCCCCTGAAACTCGGAAGCAAGGGGCTGGCTGGGGTTTGCAGGAGGGACGTGGAATGCTCATGAGGAAGGAAAAGAGCTGCCATCTCATCGAGCTGCCATCTCATCGTCAGATCCATCCCAAGCTCAGCTCTCTCTCGGCTCCAAGCCCTGAAGTCCCCTATAGGCTCTAGACCACCTGTCAGCCACCATCTCAGTTGATGTTTAAACATCTGTGGCGATTGAATCACTCACTGATAGTGGGAGGCAAAATAATGTCCCGTAAATATGGCCACGTCCTAATCCCATGTGGCAGACAGAATAATGGCCCCAAAGAGGTCCACGTCCTCATCTCTATGTGGGAGACAGAATAATTACCCCAAAGATGTCCATGTCCTAATGCCATGTAGTAGACAAAATAATGGCCCCAAAGATGTCCACATCCTAATCCCATGTGGTAGACAGAATAATGGTCCCAAAGATGTCCACGTCCTAATCTCATGTGTTACACAGAATAACAGCCCCCAGCATGTTCTTACCTGGATGAGCATCCTGTCGACACATTACAGAATGCTCTCTATGGAAGGAGGACTTTTATTCCAGGGATATTGTCATGGAGAGATGATTCAGACTGTCCACGTGGGCCTGACATGTAATTATAATTGTCCTTGTAAGGGCCAGATGCGGTGGTTCACGCCTATAATCCCAGCACTTTGAGAGGTTGAGGCAGGTGGATCACCTGTGGTCAGGTCAACATGGTGAAACCCCATCTCTACTAAAAATACAAAAATTAGCCAGGTGTGGTGGCAGGTGCCTGTCATCCCAGCTACTGGAGAGGCTGAGGCATGAGAATTGCCTGAACCTGGGAGGCAGAGGTTGTAGTGAGCTGAGATCGTGCCACTGCACTCCAGCCTGAGTGACAGAGCGAGACTCCATCTCAAATAATAATAATAACAATTAATAATAATAATAATTGTCCTTATAAAAGGGAGGCAGGAGAGTCACAGTCCAGTGAGATATGAGGAGGCAAGAGCAGGCCTGAGTGACAGCAACCACCAATGAAGAAAGTCAGCCTTTTCTAGATGTGGGAAATGGAGGGAAATGAATTTCTGCCTTGTCTTAGTCTGTTTTCTGTTGCTACAAAGGAATTCCCCAGGCTGGGTAATGTATTTTTAAAAGAGGTTTATTTGGTTGGACGTGGTGGCTTACGCCTGTCATCCCAGCACTTTGAGAGGCCGAGGGGGGTGGATCACGAGGTCAGGAGTTCGAGACCAGCCTAACATGGTGAAACTCTGTCTCTACTAAAAATACAAAACAAAACACAAAATTAGCCGGGCATGGTGGCTAGTGCCTGTATTCCCAGCCACTTGGGAGGCTGAGGCAGGGGAATTGCTTGAACCGGGGAGGCGGAGGTTGCAGTGAGCCGAGATTGCGCCACTGCACTCCAGCCTGGAGACAAAGTGACACTCCATCTTAAAAAAAAAAAAGAGGTTGATTTGGCTGATGATTCTGCAGACTGTACAGGACTCATGCCTTCAGCATCGGCTGCTGGTGAGAACCTCAGCAACTTCCACTCCTGGTGGGAGAGGAAGGGGAGCTGGTGTTACATGGTGGGAGAGGCAGCAAGAGGCAGGGAAGGAGGTACCAGCCTTTTTTTCTTTTTACCTTTTTTTTTTTTTTTTTTTTTTGGAGACAGAGTCTAACTCTGTTGTCCAGGCTGGAGTGCAACGGCATGATATTGGCTCACTGCAACCTCTGCCTCCCGGGTTCAAGCAATCCTGCTGCCTCAGCCTCCTGAATAGCTGGGACTACAGGTGCACCTGCCACCACACCCAGCTAATTTTTTGTATTTTAGTAGAAACGGGGTTTCACCATGTTGCCCAGGCTGGTCTGGAACTCATGAGCTCAGGCAATCTGCCAACCTCGGCCTCCCAAAGTGCTAGGATTACAGGCGTGAGCCACCGCGCCCGGCCACCAGCCTCTTTTTCATAACCAGCTCTTTCAGGAACAAATAGAGAAAGCACTCACTCATTACTACAAGAAAGGCACCAAGCCATTTATAAGGAGTCCGCCCCCCTTGATTCAAACATCTCTTGCCAGGTCCCACCTCCAACCCGGAGAACCAAATTTCAAACCGAGATTTGCAAGGGACAGACAACCAAACTATATCATCACTTTGTCCTCCAAAAGGAACCAGACCTACTAAAAACTGGATTTTTAACCCAGGGAGGCCTGGCACTGTACAATAATAAATTAAAAAAATTTTTTTTTGAGATGGAGTCTCGCTATGTCATCCAGGCTGGAGTGCGGTGGTGTGATCTAGGCTCACTGCAACCTCCGCCTCCCGGGTTCACGCCATTCTCCTGCCTCAGCCTCCTGAGTAGCTGGGACTACAGGCGCCCGGTACCACGCCTGGCTAATTTTTTGTATTTTTAGTAGAGACGGGGTTTCACCATGTTAGTCAGGATGCTCTCAATCTCCTGACCTTGTGATATGCCTGCCTCGGCCTCCCAAAGTGCTAGGATTACAGGCATGAGCCACCGTGCCCAGCCATGATTTTTTTTTTTTCTTTTTTTAGATGAGATGGAGTTTTGCTCTTGTGGCCCAGGCTGGATTGCAATGGCGCAATCTCAAGCTCACCAGGTCAGTTATTTAAGGAGGAGGCTAGACAGTGCCTCAGTGGTTGGGTTGGAAGATGCAAAAGCTTCTTAGAGTCTAAGCATCTTTGCGAAATATCACTTTTTTTTGAGACAGAGAGATGGTGTCTTAGTTTGTTACCAGGCTGGAGTGCAGGGGTGCAATCGTAGCTTACTGTCAGCTTGAACTCAAGTGATCCTCCCACCTCAGACTCCCAGATAGCTGGGACTACAGGCACAAGCCACCATGCCCAGCTAATTTTTGCATTTTTTGTAGAGATGTGGTCTTGCTATGTTGCCCAGGCTCGTCTTGAACTCCTGTCTCAAGCAATCCTCCAAAGTGTTAGGATTACAGGCATGAGCCACGGCGCCCAGCCAAGTATCAGGTTTTTATTATTTATTATTATTATTTGTTTTGAGATGCAATCTTGCTCTGTCACCTAGGTTGGTGTGCAATGGCGCGATCTCGGCTCGCTGCAATCTCCGCCTCACGGGTTCAAGCAATTCTCCTGCCTCAGCCTCACGAGTAGCTGGGATGATGGGCGTCCGCCACCGCGCCTGGGTAAATTTCTGCATTTTGAGTCCAGATGGGGTTTCACCATGTTGGGCAGGCTGGTCGTGAACTCCTGACCTCAGGTGATCTGCCCGCCTTGGCCTCCCAAAGTGCTGGGATTACAGGCGTGAGCCACCGTGCCTGGCCCCAAATATCATGTTTTTAAATAAAAACATAGAAAATGATAGAAAGGCTCACGGCATCATCAACAAGAAAACAGTTCCCCAGTGTCGCGGAGGCGGAGATGTCCACACCATTCCTACACCCTCTGGGTCTCAGGTAATTTCCTTCACGGTCAAGACCTCTTCGCGGTAGTCTTTCCCTTCCTCTGGGGTGAATTCCTCCCAGATGATCTGAGAAAAAGGAGGATTCAGGCTGTCAGATCTTCACGAGCTCAGCCTGGGACTCAGTGGGCTGTGTTTATTTTCTTTTCCTCCCTCGAGACGGAGTCTCACTCTGTTGCCCAGGCTGGAGTGCAGTGGTGTGATCTCAGCTCACTGCAACCTCGGCCTCCCGGGTTGAAGTGATTCTCCTACCTCAGCCTCCCAAGTAGCTGGGATTACAGGTGCCCACCACCACAAATTTGACTGATTAGATGAGGCCCACCCTTCCCTCTTTAGACTTTTGACTGGTTAGATGAGGCCCACCCTTCCCCTATATACCTTCAAGTGATTAGATGAGGCCCATCCTTCCCCCATATACCTTCAACTGATTAGATGAGGCCCACCCTTCCCCCTTTAGACCTTTGACTGATTAGATGAGGCCCACTCTTCCCCCTATAGACCTTCGACTGATTCGATGAGGCCCACCGTTCCCCCTTTAGCCACCACTGGCTAAATTTTGTATTTTCAGTAGAGATGGGGTTTCACCATGTTGGCCAGGCTGGTCTCGAACTCCTGACCTCGAGGTGATCCACTTGCCTCGGCCTCCCAAAGTGCTGGGATGACAGGCGTGAGCCACTGCGCCTGGCCAGGGGCTTTTCCTGGGGTAAAGATCTGAGACAGATCCACCTATGCGGCCTCATAGTTGACGATGAACAGGGTGGCCTTTGGAAGAACTTGTGAGCATGAAACCTGGGCAGGGTACAGCAGGTGCTAAGTCCCTGGGGCCAACGGAACTCAGAGAAGGGAAGGTTGAAGCCTGAAGCTGTCATCCTGGCACCTCGATGTGGGGGACCCCTGGGGGTCAGTGGAAAGTGGGGGCCAGGGAGGAGGCTGGTGTGGGGGTGGAAGGTAAGGGAATGACAGATGGCCGGGTCTAGGATGGGGGTGTGCAAGTGGCAACTGGGGGGATGTTAACTATGTGGCAGGGAAGAGGGCACTGGGGGCAGCCCTGGGCTGGAACTGGAGTTCCCCATGGGAGAAAGACACAGCCCTTGAGCTGGAGAGAGGTGAGTGGGAGAGGGGCACCCACGGGGTCTTGGGATGCGGGTCACGTAGATCCCTCACCCTTAGTCACCCTCTCTGGAGTCTTGCTGTTGAGCCTCTCTCTCGGTCTCTCTGCCTCTTTTCTCTGTCTCTCTCTCTGTCTCTCTTCCCTCCCCCTCTCACCGTCTTCCACCCCCATCTTTGGGTTTCTCTCTATCTCCGTCTTCCTGTCTGTCTACCTCTTTTCGGTTCAGTCTCTCTGTTTCCCTTTCATCTCTTGCTCTCTGTCTCAGATACCCGGCACCAATGACGTGTCCCTGTGACTGGGCTACAGTCCCCAATTATGGAATCAAACCCTGACTCAGGGGCTGCTACGAAGGTGCTTTGTAGATGTCAGGTTCACAATCAACTGATTTCCAGGAAAAGAGATGGGACTGGAGAATGTGGGTGGGCTTTATCTAATCAGTCAAAGGTCTAAAGGGGGTGGGCCTCATCTAATCAGTTGAAGGTCTAAAGGGAGAGGGTGGGCCTCATCTAATCAGTTGAAAGTCTAAAGGGTAAGGGCGGCCCTTATCTAATTAATAAGCTGAAGGTCTAAAGGGGAAGGGAAGGTCTAAAGGGGAAGGGTGGGCTTCATCTAATCCGTTGAAGGTCTAAAGGGGAAGGGTGGGCTTCATCTAATCAGTTGAAGGTCTAAAGGGGAAGGGTGGGCTTCATCTAATCAAATGAAGGTATAAAGGGGAATGGTGGGCTTCATCTAATCAGTCAAAGGTCTAAAGGAGGAGAGTGGGCCTCATCTAATCGGTCGAAAGTCTAAAGCGGGAAAGGTGGACCTCATCTAATTAATAAGATGAAGGTCTAAAGGGGAGGCTGGGCTTCATCTAATCAGTTGACAGTCTAAAGGGGAGGGTGGGCCTCATCTAATCAGTCGAAGGTATAAAGGGTAATGCTGGGCTTCATCTAATCAGTCAAAGGTCTAAACAGGGAGAGTGGGCCTCATCTAATCAGCTGAAAGTCTAAAGTCTAAAGGGAAAGGGTGGGCCTTATCTAATTAATAAGTTGAAGCTATAAAGGGGAAGGCTGGGCTTCATCTAATCAGTTGAAGGTCTAAAGGGGAAGGGTGGGCCTCATCTAATCAGTCGAAGGTATAAAGGGTAATGCTGGGCTTCATCTAATCAGTCAAAGGTGTAAATGGGGAGAGTGGGCCTCATCTAATCAGTTGAAAGTTTAAAGGGTAAGAGTAGGTCTTATCTAATTAATAAGTTGAAGGTCTAAAGAGGAAGGCTGGGCTTCATCTAATAAGTTGAAGGTCTAAAGAGGAAGGCTGGGCTTCATCTAATCAGTTGAAGGTCTAAAGGGGGAAGGGTGGGCCTCATCTAATCAGTCAAAAGCCTAAAAGTGGCTGGACACAGTGGCTCATGCCTGTAATCCCAGCACTCTGGGAGGCCAAGGTGGGTGGAGCACCTGAGGTCAGAAGTTCAAGACCAGCCTGGCCATGGTGAAACCCCATCTCTACTAAAAATACAAAAAATTAGCTGGGCATGGTGGTGTGAGCCTGTAATCCTAGCTACTCAGGAGGCTGAGACAGGAGAATCGCTTGAACCTGGGAGGCGGAGGTTGCAGTAAGCCGAAATTGCGCCACTGCACTCCCACCTGGGAGACAGAGCGAGACTCTGTCTCAAAAAATAAATAAATAAACGACTGAAAGAAAAGTACAGCCAACTTAAAATTATCTAACCTGCAAAAATGTCACTTTAAAATGAAGGTAAAATAAAACTTTTTCAGACCAAAAAAAACCTAATAGAGTTTATAACTAGTAGACCTTCACTAAAGGAAATTTCAAAGGATGTATTTCAGGCTGAAGAGAAAAGCTACTCGATGGAAATCTGAAGTTCAGGAAAGAAGGAAACACAGAAAGCATGACAGAGCTGGGTGTGGTGGTATGTGTCTGCAATCCCAGCTTCTCAAGAGGCCAAATCGGAGGATTACTTGAGCCCAGGAGTTCAAAGCCAACTGGGGAAATTAGCAAGACCCTGTCTTCTAAGGAAACAAAAACAAAAACAAGAAAACAAAGCATGAGAAATAAATATGTGAGCAGCTGGGCGCAATGGCTCATGCCTGTAATCCCAGCACTTTGGGAGGCTGAGGTGGGTGAATCACTTGAGGTCAGGAGTTTGAGACCAGCCTGGCCAACACGGTGAAACCCCATCTTTACTAAAAAATACAAAAAATTAGCCAAGCGTGCTGGTGCACACCTGTAATCTCAGCTACTTGGGAGGCTGAGGCAGGAGAATCACTTGAACCTAGGAGTCAGAGGTTGCAGTGAGCTGAGATTGTGCCACTGCACTCCAGCCTGGGCAACAGAGGGAAACTCCATCTAAAAAAATAAATAAAAATAAAGAACAAGTAAATATGTGAGCAACAGAGTGAAACTCCATCTAAAAAAAATAAATAAATAAACAAATAAATATGTGAGCAAATATAATTTTTTTTACTCCACAAAGCAATAATGTCTTATAGAATTAAAAACATAAAATTAAAATTAAATATACAGCAGCAGTAACAATTTGAGAATGTTATAAATTGAGTAAAGTGGGCCAGGTGCAGTGGCTCATACTGTAGTCCCAGCACTTGGGAGGCCAAGGCAGGAGGATCACTTGAGCCCTGGAGTTAGAGGCTGCAGTGAGCCACGATCACTTCATTGCACTCTGGCCTAGGTGACAGAGTAAGATCCTGTCTCTCAAAAAAAAAAAAGACAAAGAAAAAGAAAAAGAAAAAAAATCGAGTCAAGTACAAGAGATGACTTAAAATATTAATTAACTTTAGATTTTTATATGTTTAGTATGCATGTCAGAATTTCTAGGATAAACAATTAAAGGAATAGAGACACCGTGTATACATTCCAAACTAGCAGAGAGAATAAGCGAAATGTGAATCAGTTAGAATAGGCTTAGTTGTGCTGCAGTAACAAACAACCTCAGAATGTCAGTGGCATAAGATTTATTACTCATTTCTCCTACATGTCCATCACGGTCCAGCAAAGGGGTTCTCCCTACCATAGTCACTTAGGAACACAGGCTGACCCAGGCTTCAGCCTGACACACAATTCTGCAATAACAGAGGCAAAGGGAAGAAAGTATGGTAACCTGCAGGCCGGCTCTTGATCCTGCTGCAAGAAGGGAACCTACATGACTTCTACTCACACATCATTGACCAGAGAAAGTCACATAGTCAAATCTAAGTACAAGGGACAAAGAAGTGGGATCCTTCTAAGTGCCTGGAACAAGAGAACTAAACATCTGTGATTAGCCTTAATGGCTTTTATGGAGTTATATACAAATACACAACTAATCCAAAAGAAAGGAAAACAGGAGAGGAAAAAGAAATACCAAACAAATGAGACAAATAGAAAAGACTAAATAGATGATAGATATACACTGAGGAAGATGGAGTCGAATAATTGCAATAAATGGTCCAGTTAAAACACAGCACTGATGGAGGAAAATCTAACTCTATTACGTTTACAAGAAATACCTCAAAAATGTAAGAATTCAGAACACTGGAGAATGAAAAGATAGAAACGATAAAAATTGCAGCATAGCCATGCTTTAGAATCCTTTAGAGCAATAAAATTGAACAAAATATATCCACTCGTAGCAACATAAATGGATTGAATAAACATAAGGTAGTTCAGTCACAAAAAATATATATACAATGAGATTCTATTTATATAACATTCAAGAACAGGTGAAATTAAACTGTAATGTTTAGAGATGGATACATAAGTGATATAATTATAAAAAGAAGAAAGGAAATTGTTATCTCAAGCATAATTTTTTTTTCTGGAGGGAAAGAAAGTGCTGTGGTCAGGAAAGAGCACATGGTTGAGAGCTTCAGAAATAAATACTTCCATTGTTCAGAAATACTGCCATTGTTCAGAAATACCGCCATTGTACAGAAATAAATACTGCCATTGTTCAGAAATACTGCCATTGTTCAGAAATACTTCCATTGTTCTGTTTCTGACCTTGGCAGAAGTCAAAAAGTTGTCTGCCTCATAGATATTCTTTAAACTTTGCCTACATGTATGATTTTGGCACTCTGATACGTGTGTGTGTGACTGTGTGTGTGTGTGTGTTATAATGTACCTTATAATTTTTTAAAAATGCTTAAGAAGTAAAGATTTTGTTAGATGATTAGATGTGAAAATCAGGAGGTCCCTGGATTCTTTGCTAGAGTAGTTTCAGAGCGTCCTTTTTCCAGTTGAAGAGAATATTAGAGCTAAAGGAACAGAGTCAACAAGGAGCTTGGCAATGAAGAGAGGGAGCCAACAGGTAAGTAGCTTGGGAAGGCTGGGTAGAAGCTGACATGAGATTGTGCATATCCTAAGGAGTCAGTATAGAAAAAGACACTGGAAATACAGGGCAGAGATACAGCACAGTCTCAGGAACTGGGCAAAGATGGGATCCAGCTCGCAGGCAAAGGTAGAGGAGAATGTCCTACCTATAAGAATGGTTGAGGCCAGGCACAGTGGCTCACACCTGTAATCCCAGCACTTTAGGAGGCCAAGGTGGGCAGATCGCCCGAGGTCAGGAGTTTAAGACCAGCCTGGCCAACACAGTGAAACCCCGTCTCTACTAAAAATACAAAAATTAGCCCAGTGTGGTGGCAGGCAGCTGTAATCCCAGCTACTCGGGAAGCTGAGGCAGGAGAATTGCTTGAACCCAGGAGGTGAAGGTTGCGGTGAGCTGAGATCATGCCACTGCATTCCAGCCTGGGCGACAGAGTGAGACACTGTCTCTTTAAAAAAAAAAAAAAGAATGGTGGAAAGGAAGGGAAGTAGGTACCAAAATGGAAAGGGATGCATCCAAAAAACAAGGAAGTCGACTAAGAATATGAACAGAAGAGGAAGGTCTTTTCAGCAACGGAACCTACCTCTACAACTGGGACTTAAGTCACTATTCCCCTTTGCCTTAAACTTGTTCTGAAACAGGGTTCTGAGAATGTGCACATCACCTCTGTTGTCTGGTTCATGGGGAAAGATAACTGGTATGGAATGACCTGTGACCTGTTACTGAGAGGGCTCACTTCCTGTGCATTAAATCACAGCTACTATATTTAGATTCATTACACATATTAAAATGTGACATTCGTCTTTCAGAATATTTCTTAAGTAATTCAACGTATATCACAACTGTAATTTCTTTCTTTTTTTTTTTTTTTTTTTGAGATGGAGTCTCGCTCTGTTGCCCAGGCTTGAGTGCAGTGGCGTGATCTCGGCTCGCCGCAACCTCTGCCTCCCGGGTTCAAGTAATTCTCCTGCCTCAGCCTCTGGAGTAGCTGGGGCTACAGGCGTACGTTGCCATGCCCAACTGATTTTTTGTATTTTAGTAGAGACAGAGTTTTACTGTGTTGCCCAGGCTGGTCTCAAACTCCTGAGCTCAGGCAATCCGCCTGCCTCGACCTCCCAAAGTGCGGGGATTAAAGGCGTGAGCCACTGCACCTGACCCCAGCTCCATGATCTGTAAAACAGACAGGCTGGATAACTCACACAACAATAATAAAGAATAACTGAAAAGCATATGTATATTGGGGGTGGACTTAAAGAGGGGTGTGGAGTTGGTTCAACTTTTTAATCACTCCTGTAATACTGACTGATATTTTTCTGGATGAGTACAGATTTACACACAAAAGTCCTGATTTAGTATTTTAAAGATAACTGATTTTTGATCTTCTGGAATTTGTTTCTTTATCTGTAAATTAAAGCACCTTACTCAAAGGGTTATTGTGGGAACTAAATAAAATAATCCAGGTAAGGCATCTAGAACAGTTCAGCCAGCACAATGACCAGAGTTGCAGCCTTATTTGCCTGAATAATGAAATCATTATTCATTTAAGTTCCCAGCTGTGAAACCATATGTCCCAGTTTGCCAAGGACCTTCCCTATGTACGCTGCTGTCCTGGCTTAATTACTAGTAGCATTCCTTCTGACTCTCAAAAGTATCACAATTCAGACAGTAAGTTAGATGGGCACCATATTCAGAGCACATAGTAAGCCCTCCACAGATATCATTATATTGTTATTATTACCAGTTTAATATAGCTTCTGAAAAGGTCACAATTAACAGTTAAGTTTGGCTGGCACGGCGGCTCATGCCTGTAATCCCAGCACTTTGGGAGGCCAAGGCAGGTGGATCACGTGAGGTCAGGAGTTCGAGACCAGCCTGGCCAACATAGTGAAACCTCATCTCTACTAAAAATACAAAAATTAATCGGGTGTGGTGGTGTGTGCCTGTAATCCCACCTACTTGGGAGGCTGAGGCAGGAGAATCGCTTGAACCTGGGAGGTAGAGGCTGCGATGAGCCGAGATTGAGTCACTGCACTCCAGTCTGGGTGACAGAGCAAGACTCTGTTTCAAAAAAAAAAAACAGTTAAGTTTACATTCTGAAGTAGTAGGAGTGACAATGATTGAAGTTTTTGATTGGGCGGGAAGGATAGACTGACAGTTCCCTCATTCTATCTTTATGTAGAACTGGAGAGCAGCACAGAAGGAGGGGGACATGCTAAGGAATACCAGGCGGGCAGAGCCTGCTTTGAGGCATCTGCCAAAGGTTATGAGTCACTGCAGACACACTGAGAGTCACACTGGGGGAAGGTGCAGCAGATAGGGAGAAGTTCAAAGTGGTGGTTCTGAGAGAGACTTGGGACACTGTGTACAATTAATCATCTCTCCACATGGACGACCCTGGGAGCCACAGCAGTGCCTGAATCTTCCAGAGGAAAAACTGAACACGGAAATTTGTGGAAAGGAGACGGATGAAAGCTAGAGGAACGAGTGTTTAAACAATGCAGCTTTTCTTGCCCTGGAAGGTTGTCTTTGGGTACTAACCTTCTGTGTGGTAGAGAGAGGGCGGCCGGGAAGAGGAAGGAAACTACCGAGAGACAGCAGCAGCAGTCTTGCCTGTGCTCCCCTGTGGTGCCCTTTCTTCTGAGCTCTTTCTCGAACCCTTAATCCCTGTCAGGCTCCTGGAGGAGCCTCACTGGGCAGCCTCAAATCTCCCCAGTTTGCCCTGTCCCCAGAAAAACAGACCATTGAAATTGCTATTTCAGAGCTGGAAGCTGGTCAGCCAGCTCAGATGACCGGAGTTGCAGCTCTTATTTGCCTGAATAATAAAATCATTATTGACTTAAGTTCTCAGCAAACAGTGGGGTATTTGTTTCACATTTCTGAGCTGCTGCTTAAGTTCCAAAAAATGTCCCCTTCCAAAGAAAAGTATTTAAAATTGGATTGAGAGCAAGAGTAGGTGGAATAGTGCTATTGTGGGGGAGGTCCTGGGTTTGCAGTGAACTTTCGCTGACCTTTCAGCTCCTCAGGGCATGCTCCTTGTCATCTGTCCATCATGCCCAATGGCCAGCCTAAGGGGAGAAAATAGAGTGCTCTCTCCATGATGGCCAAAACTACCTGCCTGGCTGTCTGTCTGTCCGTTATCATCTCAGTCTCTAAACCACTTCCTGCTGCTCCTGATTCTATGCCCACTTAACTTGTCAACTGTGACTTTGTGGAACATAACATAACGAAAAAAGGCATGGGCTTTAGGGAAATTGGCCACAATTTAGGCATGAATTTCAGCCCCAGTGCCACTGCATAACCTAAAGCTAATAACATCATTTTGGTTATCTGTTATTGCATAACACACTTACCAAACAGTATTTTTTTTTTTTTAGATGCAATCTCCCTCTGTCGCCCAGGCTAGAGTGCAGTGGCATGATCTCAGCTCACTGCAACCTCTGCCTCCTGGGTTCAAGCTGTTCTCCTGCCTCAGCCTCCTGAGTAGCTGGGACTACAGGTGCATGCCATCATGCCCAGCTAATTTTTGTATTTTTAGTAGAGACAGGGTTTTCTATGTTAGCTAGGCTGGTCTCAAACTCCTGACTTCAAGTGATCCACCTGCCTCAGCTTCCCAAAGTGCTGAGACTACAGGCGCGAGCCACCTCACCCGGCCTTACTAAACAATACTTTTACTAATTCTCCTGATTTTATTATTTAGGTATAAACCTTCAGTCTTAACCAGGGTGAGTGGGGTGGGAGTGGAAAAAAAGTTCATATGCTGAACCATTTCTTAGCAATTTTGTTTATTATAGTGGTATGAGCAAAGCATTCTCAAACTACTTTTGATTTATTATAAGAGTGAGCAAATAAGTACAAGGGTTAATGTTGTTCATCACACTATGGAAGAAAGGACGTGCAATTATGGAAGGGAGGAATGCAACGAAGAACCCTGTGGGGATGGATTGAATTAAACGTATCTCTGTAAACTAATAATTTTTTAAATATGTATATGTACATATGCATACATATTTATGTATATGTACATATGCATACATATTTATGTATGTGTACATTCATTTGTGGATATATGCATATATGCGGGCATACATTTCTTAACTCTGTTCACTAAAGAAGCCTCGAGATGAAGACACTTCAGCAGCAAAGAACACACCTGCCAATATCTTGGTCTCTAACACCATCCCCCACTAAAAAATCAGGGCACCTTAGGAAAATGACTGAGGTGGAGCAGGTGCAAGATGAGGCTGGAACATATTGCTATGCCAAAAAAATAATGGAAGTCCTGAGAAAGCAGAAAGGATAGCATATCACAGAGACACAGAAGGCAGCTTGAAAGGGATCTCAGTAGCCAATACTGGGACTATTTGGGCACCAAAATATTAACTACAATAATGAACTATAAGCCATTGAAAAAATAAAAATTTGTGAGTCCCACTGGCAATAAATATAAACAGAAATAAACCAATGTGAAGAAGATAGCGTTTTGCTTACAGTAGAAAGCTGAAAGCCAGCTGTTAAATGTGGCATGCAGAAACTTAAAAGTTATCATTTTGTCACTACCATAGCAAAAAGTGGATTAAGCAAGAATTATCAATGCATGCTAAATCTAGGGGAATTTTTTTTTTTTTTTTTTTTGAGATGGTGTCTTGCTCTGTCACTCAGGCTGGAGTGCAGTGGTGCAATCTCGGCTCACTGCAACCTCCGCCTCCCAGGTTCAAGAGATTGTCCTGCCTCAAGCCTCCCGAGTAGCTGGGACTACAGACATGCACCACCTCACCCGGGTAATTTTTGCATTTTTTAGTAGAGACAGGGTTTCACTATGTTGGCCAGGCTGGTCTCAAACTCCTGACCTCAAGGGATCTGCCCACCTCGGCCTCCCAAAGTGTGGGGATAACAGGCATGAACCACTGCGCCCAGCCAATCTAGGGGAAATTTTGAAAAGAAACAGGATGTTTGCAAGACCTTAATGTATCCCCCCCCACAAACTTTATTAGTAGAAATGGAGAAAAAAATAGCAATTATATAATGAAGATAACTGACAGCATCTTCCCTGGGTGATCACAATTGACATCACCATTGCAGGACACATGGATGTTTCATGCCTCCAGGCTTGTTGCCCTGAGGACACAACATCACCTATGCAGTATTCTGAAATAGAATGCATAACTTGAATTTAATCACAAGGAAACATCAGACAAACCCAAAATGAAGCATGTTAAAAAAGGAGGTGTCTTATAAAACTAAACACACTCAGGCCAGGCGCGGTGGCTCATGCCTGTAATCCCAGTACTTTGGGAGGCTGAGGCAGCTGGATCACCTGAGGTCAGGAGTTCAAGACCAGCCCGATCAACATGGTGAAACCCCGTCTCTACTAAATACAAAAAAATATTTTTTATATTTAAAGGAGGTAGAGGTTGCAGTGAGCTCAGGTTGTGCCATTACACCCCAGCCTGGGCAACAAGAGCAAAACTCCATCTCAAAAAAAATAAAAAATAAAATAACTAAACACACTCTTAACACATAATCCAGCTGTCAGTCTCCTTGGTATTTACACAAATGAGTTGAAAACTTACGTCCACACAAAAACCTGCACATGGATGTTCATGACAGCTTTATGCATAACTGTCAAAGTTTAGAAGCAACCAAGGTGTCCCTCAGGAGCTGAATAGATAAATTACTTTGGTACATCCAAATAATGGAATATTATTCAGCACTAAAACGAAAGGAGCTCTCAAGTCATGATAAGACACAGAGGAACCTTAAATGAATATTATTAAGTGAAAGAGCCTATTCTGAAAAGGCTACTACTGTATGTAGCTACTACTACATACTGTATGTACTGTATGATTCCAACTATATGACATTCTGGAAAAGGCAAAACTATGAAAATGGTAAATAGATCAGTAGTTGCCAGGGGTTAAGGGGGAAGTGAGAGACAAATAGGCAAACACAGAACATTTTTGAGCAGTGAAATTATTCTGCATGATATTATAATGGTGGATGCATGTCATTATACATTTGCCAAAACCTACAGAATGTACATGACCAAGAGTGAGCCCTAATGTAAACCACAGACTTTGGGTGATGATACTGTTTCAATGTAGGCTTCTCAGTTGTAACAACTGTATCACCCTGGTTTGGGGATGTCGATAATGGGGGAGGCTGTGCTTGTTGGGGGGCTGTGAACCTAAAACTACTCTAAAAGATAAAATCTCTCAAAAAAGTGGGGTAAAAAGGTCTTCTCTTTTGTGATTTCTTTAAAAATGTTGAAGACCAAAAAGACGCAGAAAGGCTGTGGAAATGATTCAGGTTAAAGGTAGCTAAAGAGTTTTGGCAGCTAACTGCATCCTGACACTAGCCTGGAGCCTGCACTGGGGAGAGAAAGTACACTACAAAAAAGATTGTGGGTCAACTAACAAATGTGAACACAAACAGTACATTTGATAAAATTATTACATCAATGTTAAATGTAACACTCTAGCCAAATTTGTCTATTTACCATCGTCTGAATTTTCCTTTTGAATCACATTTGCCATTCCCACTGCCTGGGGTGCCCTTTCCCACCTATGCAAGTCCTCCCCACCTCCAAATTTCACCTAACCACTCATGACCACCCAGAAGACTTGCCCAAACATTTCAGCCCTGGGTGATCTAGTCCTTCTCTGAACTCACAGAACCTGTTTCTACACTGCTGACTTTGTGCTTTTACAGCCTTGCACACTCAGTTGTCTCTCTCTATAAACATATCATATCTCTCTACCTAAACCGAAAGCAAACTGGTAAAGGGAATTTTGCTTTATGCTTCTTTTTACCTTGTAGACCTTCCTACGATAGATGTCCACTGTAATTCATTTATTTGACAATTATTTATTATCACCTACAACACACTGTCAGTATACAAAGATAAATAAGACGTGGTCCCTGTCCTCAAGGGACTTACAGTTCTGTGTGGGGAACCAAACTATAAATAACAAGTTTTAAATGTGCAAGGAACATAAATATGAGTAGGCATTCACCAGGTGACAGAGAACTGTTGGCAAGGTCCTAATATGTTACACGACTGAGAGAATGTAGGTGTCAGAAGAAAGACTTCTGCAGGTCTGTCTTTGTCTGTACCTGTGGGCTTTTTGCATGAGAGCCACACGCCTCACCCTATCCCATATCTGTGACTGGAATGTACATTCAGGGAAGGTAATGATGGGTGCTGTCAGGAGATTAAAGCCATTGCTGTAGACAAGAGGAGTTAGAGTGGGGTAGGGGCAGTTTCAGGGTTCTCCAAGGGTGGAGAATGGAGAAGGAATCCTTGCTACTAATTAGGGACATGTGCACAGTCTGTGAGGTTGAGAGGGTTCACTTAACCCATCCGGAGAACAAGCTCTCACATGGTTAGGCAGTCTTCACACGGTGCCCATGCACCCCAAGAGGTGTGCTCTCGATGTGAACAGATGGCTCAGGTCATGATAGAGGACAGAAAGACCCAATTCCGACTCTTCCCATTGTTCCGAAATCTCTCTCTTGGAGGAAGCATAGAGACCTTTATCAGAAGAAGAGAAGTAATCAGCTTTCATGCTTGTCTGAGTGAAAGAGAACTAGAATAATTTTTCATGTTATTTTTTGCCAGGCGCAGTGGCTCACGCTTATAATCCCAGCACTTAGGGAGGCTGAGGTGGGAGGATCACTTGAGTCCAGGAGTTCAAGACCAGCCTGGGCAACATAGGGAAACCCCATCTCCACTAAAAATACAAAAATTAGCAGGTGTGGTGGTGCACACCTGTAGTCCCAGCTACTTGAGATGCTGAAGTGAAAGGATCCCTAGGGCCCAAGAGGTGGAGGTTGCGGTGAGCCAAGACCGTGCCACTGCATCAGTCTGGATGACAGAGTGAGGCCCTGTCTCAAAAAAAAAAAAAGAAAAGAAATTTTCCTGTTATCTTTGTGGGTCTTTGTGCTGTGAAAGTAAATGGCACCAGCTTTCAACTGGCATTTGAAAGCTTTCAGCTGTCATGGCTCTCGTGACCTACTGGCATCATAAATTCCATTCAGAAGTGTGTGTAATGTTCAGGTTCACTACCCAGTGTGACACCAAGATTACACTGGACTGAACGGCAAACATGAGGAGGTAAAGAATTGCAGCCTCCAAAGGGGATCATGAAATACTTCAAGAGCATTTCCCAAAGTTTATCAGGAGTTATAGGGAAAGGTCTTCCAGGGCCTAAACATTGGTAAATAAAGAAAAAAGTTAACATAAATAGAATTTATTACAGAGCTTTTCATGTTCTAAGATGCATTGTAAATATCTAAGAACTAACTACGGGAAGCAGATTTCCTAAATGTATTTGAATGGGTCTTATAGAAGAATCACTCTTTCTCCTCAACAGAGCATCCAGCAGTATCAGTGTTCCTGTAGTATTGGCCCTCCATGATGCAAGAGGATTAGAGACCCTTAAAAATCACTATCAGGAGAACAAAATGGAAATGAAATGAAGGTCACAGGGGAGACGGCTTTATTTACTTTTACCTCCTCAGAATGGTTTCAGTGACTATTTTGGTTATTCTTTTTAAAGCCTCATAAGGTGGTAACTATTGACTAATGTTAATCAGTAAACTTACTTGACCCCTTTCTCCCTCTTTACAGCACCTTGTGGGATTAGGGGTCCTACAAATTTGTCTTCTAAAGTAAAGAGGAATGAAAGAACTTTGAAATTCACTATTCAGGAGAGGAAAAGAAGCACGAACCAAGCGAGAGAAATGGCTCCATTTTAACTCTCTTAGAAGGTCCTAGTGACTTTTCAGTTGCCTTTTGTAAAGGCATTGTAACTATCGTAGCCGTAGATTAGTATGAATTAGAATCAAACATTCCATCACACCACCAATTTCCAGAGGATTCATTAGGATACTGAAGATACAAATGCATCTTCCAACGCTCCCTCTGTCATGCCCATGACTCTTGGTCACGTGGAAACCCCGAGATAGGTCACTGAGTAAAGGAAGAAGCCAGTTCTTGGCAGGATTGACTGAACTGGCTAAAGAGCTCATTCCCAAGGTGGATGGTCAGCAGTCCAAAGTAAAATGCCCAGTTGATTGTGGCTAATATCAGAATTCTAGAAGAACTGACCGAGTGGGGGAGTAGGTTTCAAGCACTGGCTAACGCTGTAAGTCATGTGTGGGAGCCAGGGTAATGTTTCAGTGAGCAGTCCACTGACAGAAGTTCTGAAGGGTATGGGAAATAGGACCCAGCCCTCAGCAGGAGAGCGCTGGTGAGAGGTTTGAATCTCTAGGGTCTGGTCATGGTGTCAGTCCCAGAGGACATCTAGTGTTCAAAGCGGGAGATTCAGACAGATGATCACTGAGATACAGAACAGAGGGTAGTATAACATATAATTGGTAGAACATTCTAATTTATACATTTAATGACTTTTGGCAAACTCAGCATGCTAATGTATTACCTGTCTCACCATTCATCAATGAAACACTTTCTGAGCATAGACTCTGTGCCAGGCAGACCGCTAGGTACTGGAGATGCAAAACACATAACCTGGTCCCAGGGAGCTTCTAGTTCAGTGGACTCACTAGACAGTCTTTCATCTTCCTCCACACACAGCCAGATTCCAGGCATTAGGGAAGGAAGAGAGTATCTGTCACACTGGAAACTTCATCTTCTCATGGGCTTATCGTTTGTATCCCCTTGTATTCTTCTTTCCTCCTTTCCTTTTCTTGGCTCCTTTTCTTCCTTTCAGATATTTCATATCCCCTAATCTATTTTTTTTTTTTTTTTGAGATGGAGTCTCGCTCTGTCACCCAGGCTAGAGTGCAGTGGTGCGATCTCGGCTCACTGCAACCTTGGCCTCCCAGGTTTAAGCGATTCTTCTGCCTCAGCCTCCCGAGTAGCTGGGATTACAGGCATGCACCACCACACCCGGCTACTTTTTTGTATTTTTAGTAGAGATGGGGTTTCGCCATGTTGGCCAGGCTGGCCCCTAATCTATTGTATTACATGGCTCACATTTTATTGTAGCACAAGTGTGTTTCTGTCTTCAACGATGCGTACTGACTTGGACATCCCAGGGTCAATAATCTGGAGATACTCTGGCTTGTATTATTAGTAGTAGGCCTCACATATTTTTGTGCTTTTACCTAACAAACTTTCAGCTTATTAGAGAATGCTAATCCAGGAGATCCTGGTTTATGTTAGAGTTTGTAGACCACTATTTCAGAAAAATCAGGAGTGTTTGTGAATTCATGATCATACATAGTAGTGAGAGCAAAAAGACACAGTCTAAGGGCATTTGTTTTTTAAATGATTCTCATAGAAATATTCCACATTTTTATAGAATTATCTTGTTTCCCAACTAACAAAAATCTGTACAACAATAACTTCTAACTTTTGGCAATGAGTAGAAAGGGTGGTTCTCAGGAATGCTACCAAACAGTGGAAACTTCCGCATCCCCACTGAGATTGAGGAAGAGATAATCATCAAGCAAACCAGCCCCTTTCCCAGTTAAGGTTCTCTCTCTCTCTCTCTCTCACACAGACACACACACACACACACACACACACACACGCCGCACACACTTCAAAGCCCTTCTTTAAGTTAGGCCAGGAAAGAGCAACTGAGGCGCCCAACATACAGACCCCTTTACCTTTTCAGAGACTGTCTTTGCAAGTCAGGATCTAACACTGGGGTTCAAGGTAAATTTGATATTACACCCATATGGATATAATTTCGTATTCTCCCTATTCTGGACCCTGAGATGGAAAGAGCATAGAGACAGGGCCCAGAGATTTTCCAGCAAGAAAATTAAAGAATATATGTGAGGCAGGATAGTTTGCTGAGATACTACTTTTTCTTTCTTCTCTTTGTATTTTCCTCATGCCTCTAGGTCCAAGCAGGGAGCCAGACCCTTTTGCAATTCCCTGGGATATCTGCAGAATGAAAAGGAGGAAGGGTATGAAGCCAAACTTAATCTTACTGTCTTTTGAGAACCCCGAAATTTGGTGAAAATAAATTGCCTCTTGAAAAGTGTGGGAAAGTTGAGATTGGAGAGAGACTGAGGGCGAAGTTGGAGGGGAGGAAAAATGCAGAGGAGAGGCAGCATGGTGAACCTAGGCTGACTCCAGGCACAGATGATCCGCACAGCCATGAAAACCCCCACGGCCTCATGAAAGAAACAGAAGCAGCTCAGTTAAGGTTTCTGGGCACCTTCTAAACCGAGGAAGGGGAGCCAGGTCAATCAGGCTCAGAGGTAGAGATGTCTAGCTCACAGCGTGCCAGCAGGGGGCGCTCTACTATTGTATTTTCTTTTCTGAGGACATCAAGACTCCGTGTGCAAAAATTCTCATCAAAGATACAAATTCAAATGTGGTTGCTTTTGTAAAAATGCCCATCTTCACAACCACAGACTACTACTCAACTCGTGCTTGCTGGAGGCTCCACCCTCTGCATTCTCTTCATTACTTCAGGTTTCTTTGACTGTCTCTTGTAAGCAGAAAGGCTTCGCCAGCATCGGCACACATCTGCTGCCTGATCTGTCCATCCCTCAGGGGCAAATTCCTCCCATAGCACCTGACTTACACCAGCCTTTTCTATCCAGAGACCTTGGCACCAGGATTAAAAAGCAAGTACCTCCTTTATTTGCCTCTATTTGGTGGCCGGATGCTAACACAGTATGATTTTCACCTTTTCTCCCTTCTCTTAACTCTCCCATTTCGCTACACAGGTTTGAGATTAAGCCTAGGATATAGCTGTATACATTAATTATTATTTTCCTTGACATCAAGTAGACTTCTCAGGATATCATTTTGGACTGCTTTACTGGGATGTTTACTGTGACTCAGAGATGAAAGATCTTCAGTGACACAGTCTACCTTCCACCTCCAAAGGATACAAAGAATCAGAAGAGTAAAGACAGAGGTGTTTTTTGCCCCTTTGTCAAGTCTGGAGACAGCAGATTCCCTGGAAACTTCCTAGGTTTGTCTAAGCCTCCCTAGTTTACATTCATCTCTTCTCCTTTAGTCTATAATGAAGACGGAGATCTCTTGACCTAAATAACATGTTCAAACACTATCTGTCCCTGTCTTAAAGATGTATTCTTTTTCATTATATTGTACCTTACAATCACCATTGTAAGCATGGTAAGTATGATTTAAAGTCTTCCCTTACTTTCGGAGCTTCAGACTAAATAATTCGATTTCTTTCCTCATTTTTCCATAAGCATGGACTTACAAATAATTCAATTCACTTTCTCCATTTTCTCCATCATCATGAACTTACTTAAATCCAAGTGTCCAGTGTCCTGGGTAAGGATGACTGACCAATAAGTATCTTTCCTGTGGGCACTCAGTTCATTTGTGTGTGTGTGTGTGTGTGTGTGTGTACATGTGGTTTGTGAGGGATGGATCTTGGTTTACACACAGAGGTAAGACCCACTTTCTAGCTGGATAGGAAGATGGGGAATAATAAACCCAGAAGCCCGCCTCATGTCAAATGCAGATCCAGGTGCTAGGGAGACATGGATGAATATGTGTGTATCTTTCTCCTGGTGATCTCTTAATTAAATTAAAGCTAAGACTCTGGACACAGCAAATGTAAAGAGGAAATATTCTCCATAGAATAATGGGCATACTCTGTAGTTACCTCTCTCTATCCCCTAATCCTGTAGAAAAGAAGTTCATATTTTTTGTATGCATCAAAGGGTGAAAATGCATCAGGTCTGGCAATAAGCTTAGCCTTGTTACCTAAAAAGGCTAATGTCATGCTAGCTTTTTCACAGCTATAGTGTTATCTCCATCACACCATGTGATTTTGTATATGTGGCTCTATTTCCCATACAGTCATGGGACTAGTCAGGCAGAGCACCCTGGATTGGGTTTCTGTTCTGTCATTTGCTTGCAGTGGCAGCTTAATAAATTCCTTTGCCTTTTCTGGTATTGACTGCCTTATTTTTCAGGGCCTTTCTGCAGCTAATACAGGCCACAGTATTGCTTCCTAGTGGCTCAGATGGGACAGGCACCTTGCTTAGGTCCCACAGGACTTTTAATGATATCTCTGTTTTCAGACAATGCCCAAGCTTTCCTCCTAAAACCTAGCTTTGCCTTCTTAAGAATGAATGACAGAAGACAAAGGGAAGAGTCAATGATAATAATTCTTGGAGAAAAATGTTGTTTCAAAAGTAGTGGTTTCCTGACTAGTGTGTGTTACCAAGCAGCCTTCTGAAAGACAACAAAGAGGAAATTCTAGTTATCCAGCAGGTGAAGCATTTTTCTTGAGGAGGATACTCTGGGAGAAAGAAGTGGATTCATCCCTAAAAATTAGCCAAGAGTTCTCTGAGCAAATTCTGGAATTCCAAATATTCCTCTATTAGTATCACCTACTACTCAGAAGAGGAGCCCAAAATTCTAGGTGAATGTGCCACCTCCACTGTAGTAAGAAGAGGGGATTTGCAGTGCTGGAGAGGACCTCAGAATGTCTGATTTGAGGAGTCAATATTTTAAATAACACTTTAAATTTTTTTTCTGATTAGAGAAGTAACACATTTCAAACACAGAAATGTTAGGAAATTTGGAAAAGTCATAAATCTAAAAACAAAATTTAAAAAAACTAGTCAGCTATAATCTCACCAACCAAAGATAAACACTCTTCATATTTACAAGTTTCCAGCCAGGTTTTTTGCTGATTATATTAAAAACTAAAATGTGGGTACTATTTTATGGCTGCTCTCTCTCTCTCTCTCTTTTTTTTTTTTTTTTTTTTTTTTTTTTTGCTTAGCAATATAAAGGGAATGCTTTCCCATTGCCATACATATTCTCCTAGAGTGCATTTATGATGGCAGCATAGTTTTGCATCCTAAAGATGTGCCATCCCTGTTTGGCTTTTCTCTTATTGCTGAGTATTTCAATTATTTTTCCTACTCAAGAAAACAGCCTGGGGGCTGATTAACTGTTTGGAATTTTGCCCTCGGTGGTAGTGGCCTCTTCCAAAGAGCTGTTTTGAGTGCCTGTGACTACCAGGGTGGGAGCTTGTTCTTGTTGAAGTTCTTGTTCTTTGTTTCAGTTTAGAGTGTTAAAAACATATGTCACTGCTGGCAAAACGACACTACATGCAATTCGAACCAAAGACCCTTATTTACTAACCCACTGAAAGATATCTACATCAGCCTACAGGGCTATTGACATTCTATAGATGAAGAAGTCAAAGTGCAGGAGGGAGCAAGAACCACCTCAGACCCATGGTGTGCTTGCTTGACTTCAGATACTTATAATTTTGTTCTCCTACAAATCTTCTCCAGGTGAGCATAAGAAAATGGATGTACTGTTCCAGAATTTTCCTTTACCTACTTTATGAAAATAGTCATTTTTCACCTTCCTCCAGATTTCAAAAATGCCAGCAAAGCTTGACTTGGGAAGTGGTGCCCTCTGGTGTAGAGATGTTGCAGGCCCTCTTGGAAGGGAATATTCCTTGCGCTCTTCTCCTGTCAGTGAGGCACTGCTCCAAGTCATTCACACTCCTTCACCTCGGTTTCTAGTAGGCTGATGACAGGGAGTGAGAGATGGAAACTCAGTTCCCTCAAAGGAATCTGGCCAGCTCAGGCTGTGGGCCTCAGCTGTGGGGAAGATTGAGTTATGATGGGAGATTGCTTATAGTTCTGAGACATGTGGAGATGAATTAGAGGGAAGCTAACCAATATTGCACAGATATTGTGCTGTGTATGATTCGTTTATGTATTTATAAAGGATGCCTCGTTCCCCACTAAAGTGCATTTGTTTTGATAGAGGGTTTTCACTCCACTTGGTCAAATTACAAATATAAGAAATTTCATAACTATGTTGATGTAAAATGTGGTTTTAAATGTTATTTTTGAGAGAATTTATTTAAAAGTGAAAAACATGCTTATATATGAAAAGTGGGTAATATAAACGTGTTGCTTGTTTTTGAGAGAAAGTCTGTGGAAGAACTAACGAGAATGTAGGCTAAGGCTCCTATAAACTTCAATCTCTAGTGAGAGTTTTGGCATAAAGTCCAGGCAGCTATGCTGTCACTGAACATTGAGCATCAGTATCCCCGTGTCTCTAAAGGGGAATGCTAAGCTGAGTTTTCTGCAGACCATAATCACCAGCTTTTGAGGTAACTTTAGCCTCCGTATGCAGAAATGAGGAAGAAAATCTTGTAGGTGGGGGTCAATGATGCACTAGCTGAGCATCAGTGGCAGCCTGACAGTAAGACACTGATTGTTCCTCTT
This sequence comes from Nomascus leucogenys, assembly GCF_006542625.1. Classification (NCBI taxonomy): domain Eukaryota; kingdom Metazoa; phylum Chordata; class Mammalia; order Primates; family Hylobatidae; genus Nomascus; species Nomascus leucogenys. The sequence goes on along the minus strand of NC_044402.1, from coordinate 42,318,675 downwards.
AAGCTGGTGTATGTCTGTCCCTATTACCCTACACATTAGCTTGCTCCCTGCTAGCTTATTGACAGAAACAAATGTAAATATTGCATTAATCAAGTGTATATGTGTCATAAATATTTTCTCTTAGTATGGCCTATACTTTGAAATCCTGAACCTAAGAGTTTTGGGTTTAACCTTGGGTATTCACTCAAAATGAAACATATACATTTTCTTGTAGATCTTGTCCACAATGGCCTGCTGAATCCTTGAAAACCATAAGAGAGATGTAGAGCAACCTATTCTAAATCAACTTGTTCAATCTAGCAATTCTGTCACTCTAAGAGAATTTTCTCAGCCTCATACTCCTTTCTTGGACAACCACTACTTTAAAACCAGGATCATGTTCAATGGCATTCTGGCAATACAGATGTCCATTAAGTAGAAATGCACAATGTCTACTTGTTGAATATCTAATTGTTCTCCAAATTTATTAACAGGATCTTCTATCTTGATAGGTAAAAAATTCCTATTTTGAAATCTATCTATATGTATATATAGATAGATAGATTTTCTTTTTGAGAATATATATATTTTTGCTTTTTGAGATGGAGTTTTGCTCTTGTTGCCCAGGCTGGAATGCAATGGCACAGTCTCAGGTCACTGCAACCTCTACCTCCTGGGTTCAAGGGATTCTCCTGCCTCAGCCTCCCGAGTAGCTGGGATTACAGGCATCTGCCACCATGCCTGGCTTATTTTTGTATTTTTAGTACAGACAGGGTTTCACCATGTTGGCCAGGCTGGTCTCAAACCCTTGACCTCAAATGATCCACCCACCTCGGTCTCCCAAAGTGCTGGGATTAGAGGTGTGAGCCACTGCACCTGGCTATATATGTATGTTTATAACTCCTTCTTTCCACAGTGTAGAAAGTACACATTACAAAGCTCAGTCAAATGCCAGGAACTTAAACATCCACACATTAGAATAAATTGTTAATCTCTCAAAAAAAGAAAAAAAAATGCATCTCACTTGAATTCCAGGGAATCAACCTAAAATATACTGAGATTCCTAAACTGAATATTAAAACACAAGACACAGAATCAAAAGTCAAAGAACAAAAGGAACATTCTTCAGCAGAGATAGGGAGCTGGTTTTAGAAACAGGTGGAGATCACAGAGACTCAGCATAAGCAAAAGCAACACAAAAACCCAGGCTTTTGAAAAATGTCTAAAATACAACAAAAGAGAAGGCATTCTGAATGTTTTTATGCAGTAGTAGCAGGCTACTAATACAGGAATACAGACTATATTAATCCATGACATTTCAGTGAAACAATAAAAACAACTCTTTGGACATCCAGAAACAAAGGATGTTTTATCTAGTTAACTTTTTTTTTTTTTTTTTTGAGACAGGGTCTGGCGCTGTCTCCCAGGCTGGAGTGCAGCAGCCCAACCTTGGCTCACTGCAACCTCCACCTCCTAGGCTCAAGTGATGTCCCACCTCAGCCTCCTGAGTAGTCGGGACTACAGGCATGTGCCACCACGCCTGGCTAATTTTTGTATTTTTTGTAGAGATGGAGTTTCACCATGTTGCCCAGACTGGTCCCAAATTCCTGAACAAAAGTGATCCACTCACCTCACCCTCTCAAAGTGCTGGGATTACAGGCGTGAGCCACCGCCCCGGCCAACTTTTTATTCATATGTGAAGACAATAGAAAGACATTCTTCTATCACTAATATTTATTTAATTAACATTTCTGAGTGCCTTTGATATGACAAGCACTATGCTAAGTGCCATATAGGGAGAGGTGAACAAAACAGACAGGTGCTTGTATCCTAGAAAACTGTGCCTCTGCACACCTTGCCTATGATAATAATTGTAGGGCATGTGCCAAACACTGAGCTATAAATCTATGAAGGAAGGATGTTGCTTACTTATCACAAGTGATAAGCAGTGATGCCAGTATCTATGAGCCATAGAAACAAAGATTGCCTATTTCCCTGACTAGCTCAGAGGGATACAGCTTAATTCAGAAGATAAAATCTTTTCTTTTTTTTTTTTCTTCTTTGAGACGGAGTCTCACTCTGTCACCAGGCTGGAGTGCAGTGGTGCGGTCTCAGCTCACTGTAACCTCTGCTTCCCGGGTTCAAGCAATTCTTCTGCCTCAGCCTCCCAAGTAGCTGGGACAACAGGTGCATGCCACCATGCCTAGCTAATTTTTGTATTTTTAGTAGCGACAGTGTTTCACCATGTTGGCCAGGATGGTCTTGATCTGTTGACCTCGTGATCTGCCTGCCTCGGCCTCCAAAAGTGTTGGGATTACAGGCATGAGCCACTGCGCCAGGCCAAGAAAACCCTTTCTTTATTGCAGCGTTAGACACCCCCAATAAGAGCCCACTCATATCACCATGATAAACAGAAACACTGCAGGGGGAAAATGATCTTGCCTTTGGGCACCAGGACATTGGGACTTCCCATGTAGTCTGCATCAGTGGATCATGAGGACAAACCATTTATCAAATCTGGGAAAGACAAAAGGCAAACATAAGATTAAAAAGTAATGCAGATCTTCACCAGATGGCTCTGCTGCTTAATAAGTAAAATCACGATCACAGAAGGTGATAACCAAGGATAATTAGGTAAATAACCACACTCCATTTAATCACAGTTCAGAAGATCTTCCCTAATTTCTGCTGAAGTCTCTTCAATAATTTCACCTACCTCTGGAAGAAACTAGAGGACTAATGGGAAGAGTCCATTGGTGTTTACGTGGGAAAAGGAAGGTGCAAGCCATTCCAGCTCAAGGAAAGAAAGGAAGGGAGGGAGGGAGGAAGAAAGAGAAAAAGAAAGAGAAATGGGGAAAGGAAGGAAGGGAAAAGAGAGAGAGGAAGAAAGGAGGGTAGAAGAAAGAAAGGAGGGAGGGAGGAAAGAAGAGAAACTGACTTTCCAAAGATACAGCTGAAGCAGCAGCTAAGAGGTAACATTATGAAAGTATGGGATATCATTCCTCAGGATGCAGTGTATTTATTAAATCAGAGGCCTGTAAAGCATACTGTGTTCCCAAAAGGAAGAATACACGGATCCAGGAACCAAGGAGTAGAAGCAGGAGTAGCTCCACTTACCATCTCTCGGATTGACTCACTCAGATATGTTGTGCTTTCATTTCTGTAACTCTGGGCTCTGCAGGGTCAAAGGTCCAGGTCCCCAAAGAAGATGCACCCTTGCCAAGTTACACAGAAAGGTCTCATTGAACTGCAAGCTACAGCTTTTCCCAGGACACTTTGGATTTCTTGTGTCTAGGGACCAGCAGATGTGAAGAGGAGTTGCCGTATTGTTGAGGCTAAGTAACCCTGATTAGCAGGAGGGAGGTAGGGCTGCTTTTACCCAGTAGAGGCAGAAAAGAATTTATGTAGAACCCAGGTAATCTCCTTGGGCACTTTCTGGTACTCCCATGCTCCATTTTAACTGTGAATGTATGTGTAGCCACCTCAGCCTGAGAAAAATATGATTACCAAGGGCTTAACCTCTCAGAATTGGTGACAGGGTAAATAAGAATAAGCAAGTAAGACCTGAGGGTAAAGGGAGGTTAGAATACATAGTAAAGGAAGGAGTGGATGGGTGCTAGTTGCAGCCCCAAGATCTGCAGCATTGACAGTGACTACAGTTTGTTTGTCCATGAAAACTTCCTCTTAAGTTTCCCTTCAGGAACAGAGACTGGTAGGAAGCCTGGAGGAGTTGTCTCTTGAATCTGTCTGGGGAAATGGATCCGTGTGACTCAAGAGGTGGACCTGGCCAGGCGCGGTGGCTCACGCCTGTAATCCCAGCACTTTGGGAGGCCGAGGAGGGCAGATCACCTGAGGTAAGGAATTCAAGACCAGCTTGGCCAACATGGTGAAACCCCATCTCTACTAAAAATACAAAAATTAGCTGGGTGTGGCAGCACATGACTGTAATCCCAGCTACTCAGGAGGCTGAGGAAGGAGAATTGCTTGAACCCAGGAAGCAAAGGTTGCAGTGAGCCAAGGTTGCGGCACTGCACTCCAGCCTGGGTGACAGAGTGACACTCCATCTCAAAAAAAAAAAAAAAAGAGGCAGACCCATTCTAAAAAAGTTTCTACATGAGTTTATAAGTACTTGCTTCTGCATGTCTGAAAAAATCTCTGTCTAATAAGAGAGACACACCTCAAAAGTTTTATCAATAAAAAAGGTACAAAAAAAAGTCAGAATAAAAATAGGACATAAAATCAATGCTATAAATATTAAACAGATTATGAAAAACTTTGTGCTAATATATTTGGAAACTTTAGATGAAATGGATAAATTCCTACCTGGGAAAAAAACAATCTACCAAAGCTTTCTCAAGAAGAAATGGAAAAGCTAGCATCTCTTTAACCATTAAGGAAATTGAAACAGAAGTTTAAAATAGTTTGAGGCTAAGCCTGGTGGTGTGCACCTGTAGACCCAGCTACTCTGGAGGCTGAGGCAGCAGGATTATTCAAGATCAGGAGTTCAATCCCAAGAGTTTGAGGCACCTGAGACCAAGTGTTCAAGGATCAGTTGAGAACAGTAGTTTGAGGTATGCTCTGTGATTGCACCTGTGAATAGCCACTGCACCCTAGCCTGGGCAACATAGGAAGACCCATCTCCAAAAAAAAAAAAAAGGAAAAGAAAAAAAGAAAAGGCAGTCTCAAAGAAAATAAAATATCAGGACCAAACAGCCTTACATGTGAGTTCTACCAAGCATTAAAATAACATATACTTCCAGTTACAAAATAAACAAGGACCACTCCCCAATTCATTTCTGGAGGCTAACATATAACCTAGATGCCAAAATTAAACAAGGCAGTACAAAAAAATTACAGACCAATCTCATTCGTGAGCATAAATGCAAAAAAAAATTTAACAAAATATTAGCAAATTAAATTTAGTCACATATAAAAAAGATTATATCACATAACCAAAATGGGTTTATCCCAGGAATACAAGGTTGGTTTAGTATTCTAAAATCAACTAATCTAATTCACCCCATTAACTGATTAAAGAAATATGCTGTATAATCCCATCATTCAATGAAATTCCCAGTCCATTCAAGAGAGATAAGCAGGAGCAGAAGGGAAGAAACTTTTCTAATCTAAAAATGGGCATCTAGAAAAGATCCACAGCAAGAACCAGACCTACCAAAATGGCCCATTAAAGATTTCTTGAAGGCACTTTTATAGTGAGCATTAGGCTAAGTGCTGAATGTCAAAAACAAAGGCAAAACAGCTATACCTCCTGGCATTGGGGGAAGGAATGAAAGTAACAGTATCCAGTTTTGTCACTGGATTATTCCAAAAGGGTAAAATCCCCATGCAACTCTGCTCCATGGGCACCTGGCTAGTCAGTTAATGGGCGGCTGCCCTAGAGTCAAGTGCCGTCCTTCGCTTCAAAACCTTGTCACCATTTTGGTGGAGTCACAGGCTAGAGAATATGAACACCTTTGGATGCTTCCTCTTGTGGATAAAATAACCTCCTTCAGAAGGGGATCGGTGGGCCGGGCGCGGTGGCTCACGCTTGTAATCCCAGCACTTTGGGAGGCCGAGGCGGGCGGATTACGAGGTCAGGAGATCGAGACCACGGTGAAACCCCGTCTCTACTAAAAAATACAAAAAATTAGCCGGGCGTGGTGGCAGACGCCTGTAGTCCCAGCTACTCGGAGAGGCTGAGGCAGGAGAATGGCGTGAACCCGGGAGGCGGAGCTTGCAGTGAGCCGAGATCGCGCCACTGCACTCCAGCCTGGGCGACAGAGCAAGACTCCGTCTCAAAAAAAAAAAAAAAGAAGGGGATCGGTGATGTAATGGATTCCAAGAAAGAAAGAAACTCTTCTCCAGCGCAGCTAAACTGTAAAGCTCATAACACAAGTAGGTCTTCTGTGCATATTCACTTCCTTTCCTTCTTACCCGAGGTGCTGCAGTGTGCATCTGAACGTGGCAGGTTCAACGTTACAGTGATGCAGTGCATGAAAGTTATGGTAAACTCAGAAATCTGTTCTTCAACAGTTAGACTGTATTTATGCTGGCTGGATTTTGTTTATTCACCTATTATCATCTACCCGTGTCAGCAGCCAAGAAACTTGCAGCCTATCTCAAAGGAAACCAAGAAAGAAGTTTTGGACTCTTGGCCTGCAGGAAGCTTGTGGCGCGGCGCCCCCTGCCGACCAATAAGATGGCCACGGGAACGGGGAGACCACGAAGGCTCTGGGCAGGCTGAGTTGCCCACGCTCCTCCAGCTTCTCCAGAAACGGCTTTTTCCGGTGACACCTCGGGAGCCACAGCGATTTGTTTCCCTAAAGGAAGCGGTTTCCCACCAGGGTATCGTCCCTAATACCCTTCGAAGGAGCCCATTGAGAAGAAAGGCACAGAATGTCCCGCAGAAGGCAGAAGGACCCTATGATCCAGGACACATTTAGTAGAGATGGAGTTTTAGCATGCTGGCCAGGCAAGTCTCAACCTCCTTTACCTGTTGGAAAAGGGTCCACATCCGAGACGTTTTCATCTCAGTGGAGGGAATAAAGAGAAAGAGAGTAGGGCATCTGTGTCTCAGTGCCTGGAGATACTGTTCTCTTTTTTTAAATTTTAATTATTACTATTATTATTTGTTATTATACTTTAAGTTCTAGGGTACATGTGCACAACGTGCAGGTTTGTTACATATGTATACATGTGCCGTGTTGGTTTACTGCACCCATTAACTCATCATTTACATTAGGTATTTCTCCTAATGCTATCCCTCCCCCACACTCCCACCCCATGACAGGCCCCAGTGTGTGGTGTTCCCGCCCTGTGTCCAAGTGTTCTCTTTGTTCAATTCCCACCTATGAGTGAGAACATGCAGTGTTTGGTTTTCTGTCCTTGTGATAGTTTGCTGAGAATGATGATTTCCAGCTTCATCCATGTCCCTACAGAGGACATGAACTCATCCTTTTTTATGGCTGCATAGTATTCCATGGTGTATATGTGCCACATTTTCTTAATCCATCTATCACTGATGGACATTTGGGTTGGTTCCAAGTCTTTGCTATTGTGAATAGTGCCGCAATAAACATACGTGTGCATATGTCTTTATAGCAGCATGATTTATAATCCTTTGGGTATATACCCAGTAATGGGATCACTGAGTCAAATGGTATTTCTAGTTCTAGATCCTTGAGGAATCGCCATACTGTCTTCCACAATGGTTGAACTAGTTTACAGTCCCACCAACAGTGTAAAAGTGTTCCTATTTCTCCACATCCTCTCCAGCACCTGTTGTTTCCTGACTTTTTAATGATCGCCATTCTAACTGCTGTGAGATGGTATCTCATTGTGGTTTTGATTTGCATTTCTCTGATGGTCAGTGATGATGGTGTTCTCCTCTTAATCATATCCCAGACTTCAGTACTTCTCACATTTGTCTTGATCTCTCTTCGCTCCTCTAAGGACCCATCTGAGCAACTCACTTCACCACATCCTCCTTCCCTCTTATACATTCATCTCCATATCACTCTCTCTTTTCTTTTCTTTTTCTTTTTTTGAGATGGAGTCTCGCCTCTCACCCAAGCTAGAGGGCACTGGTGAAATCCTGACTCACTGCAACCTCCATCTCCCAAGTTCAAGCGATTCTCCTGCCTCAGTCTCCCGAGTAGCTGAGATTACAGGCACCTGCCACCACTCCCAGATAATTTTTGTATTTTTAGTAGAGATGGAGTTTTAGCATGCTGGCCAGGCAAGTCTCAAACTCCTGATCTGAAGTGATCTGCCCCCCTCGGCCTCCCAAAGTACTGGGATTACAGGGGTGAGCCACCACACCTGGCCCCTCTCTCTTTTCTTTCTTCCCATTTCACTACTCTGGCCCAGCAGGTTTTCTTGGAAGTTTATACTGATTACAGATACACTCTTCTCATTTTTTACAGCTTTGAGGTATAATAGATAAATAAAACTTGTATATATTTAAGATGTACAAGTTGATGTTTTGCTTTACAAAAGCATTGTGAGATAATCATAACAATGAAGCTAATTGACATATATGTCATCTTACATAGTTACCATTTTCTTTTTGTGTGTTGAGAATACATGTGGTCTACGCTTTTAGTAAATTTCAAGTATGCAATACAATATTGCTAACTACAGTCATCTTGCTAAACACTACATCTCCACACCCATCTCAGTTTTGAATTGTACTAATAGAATACACATAGTACTAACATAATTCTCAAAGTAAAAAGATATTTTCTTTTCTTTAATTTTTTTTTTTTTTTTCTTGAGATGGGGTCTGTCTCTATCACCCAGGCTGGAGTGCAGTGGCACGATCTCGGCTCACTGCAACGTCCGCCTCCCGGGTTTAAGCAATTCTCATGCCTCAGTCTCCCAAGTAGCTGGGATTACAGGCGCCCACCACCACGCCCAGCTGATTTTTGTATTTTTAGTAGACAGGGTTTCACCATGTTGGTCAGGCTGGTCTCGAACTCCTGACCTCAAGTGATCTACGTACCTTGGCCTCCAGAAGTGCTGAGATTACAGGTGTGAGCCACCGTCCCTGGCTGCAAAAAGATATTTTCTAATACTCAGTTCTATCATTAATTTTTTTTAGTGTGCTTAACAAATCACTCTACCATTACTCTTGCTCAGTTGGAAACTGAGGGGTTTGGTGTAAATGTCTTCAGAAGTTCCTTCCAGCTCAGACTATTTACAAATCCGATACTCTGGAGCGTGTGTGTGTGTGTCTGTGTCTGTGTGTGTCTGTAGGAAAAGATGTAAAGAAAATTTGGTTGACATTTGTGCACTGTTTGTCTGTGTAAATCTGATTTTCCTAAATCATTATGAATTTAGGCAGAAGAAAGCATAATTATCTGAAATAAAATTACTATATTCAGATTACATCATTATTTTTAAGCTATGCAAAAAAAACCTACACACTTGTAACCAATTTCATTGTAGGGAAGATGTGAGGTCCTGTCATTTAGAACTGTTATTTAATGGAGCAAGAGAAAACATTAGCGTAAAGACTATGGGATGATTTCAAGCCCCTGAGATCTAGATTAGAGGACTGGTTAATAGCCTGGGAGATAACTCTCAGTCAACAAACAATAATGTAGTAGTTCCTCTTCTTGGTTATCTCCCTTCCCTTCGCCTACCTCCAGTCTAATAGGTGATCAAGGGGCCCAAAACTCATTACATGCAAGAGGAAGCTTTGTTTGGCAGGTGCTGTCTAGCTGAGAAAATCTCAGCATCACTGAACATTTACATACACTGTAATTTTTCACTAAGCATTGGAAAAAAAGAAGCAACCCAACACCACATGGGGGTAGCCATTTCATTCAAGGCATGTTTTTTAAGACTCACAACAGGACTGTCTTGTAGGTAACCCTCGCCTCCACTATTTTAGAGACACCATAGACTTTCACCTGTGCTCAGGATGCAGGGTGTCCCACCATCAGACTTGCTAGGTTTGTGTATTTGTGATATAAGAAACAAAGAATGTTAACATTTCCCTGGTAGAAAAGAGAAGATAAGTGCCTTGTTTGAGGTCCTGTGTTGGTGAATAGCAGAGTTTGGAGTGAAACTCTAATATTTTTTTTAAGTCCATTACTTTAGGTGGACAACCAAGCTTGTTCCTCTTAAGGGAAGGATGTGAGCCAAATAGGAGATTCAAAGAGATGGAGTAAGGGATGATGCTCCATGAAGGAAAATATCCTGGTTTCAAAGGAAGAGCATGTCTTGACAGGGTAAGAGGCCAAGAATCCCTTTGAAGAAAAGGTACCATTTACTAAAAAATATCAGTCATAGTGACTATAGTTGAGAAATAAAGGAATTATCACAAATTGAGAAATGTAGGCAAGTAGGCTGTTGACTTCGGCAAACCCGACTATCTCAGGGTTTCCCAGACATCAGGCATCCCTGGACCATGCCCCCATTCCATTTGTACTATTGACTAATATTATCTGTTTTATTCACTCTTGCATTTATACAACATGGTCCTAAGCAATAAAATGCATAACATTATGGACTAATGTGTTAATTATTCACTCCCATTAAAAGAAATGCATAACAATGAACAATTTTTACTATTTATGTGTACTTTCTAACATCAGTCACTTCACTTTCCACCTGTTGTACATATTTCATAATTTTGTGTTCAGTTTCATCTACGGCTGTAAATTAAACAATTCTACCTTGGAAAATATTTTCACAGAAGAATAAAGGATCCAAGGACAGTAGAAAAAAATGAAGCTCAAGGTCAATGATTTGGCCAAATTCATCAAATTCTGTATAAAAGAGACTAAATCATGCAAGTACTGTATTTTTATCATGAAAAGGTGCTCTAATTATTTGCTAAGACAGTTCCTCAAATTTACCACCAAACTGATGGAAAACATAGATTTCATGATGATCTAGTTGCCTTTGTTCTGACTTCACAAGTAAATGCAAGATGTTAAAAGGTGATTTCTTCTATCTCAGATTGGGAAGGGTCCCCGAGAAACAGAGGCCCTATCAAAATGACTTGCTGTCCACCTAAGCAGCACTTGGTCAAAAAGAGACAAAAACCTGAGCTCCAGTTCTAATGCCTTCACAATGGGAAATAAGGAAAGGAAACAAGCATACGGTCTCATTGTAAATACCACAGAGAAGATAGCGCAGTAACGGATGCTACACTAATACCTTGATGCATAAGACTGATGGTCCTCATCAAAACTTTTTTTTCCTTTTGCACTGTTTTATGCTACATATTTCATTATTTCATACATACACGCACACAAAAATTACCACGTTAAACTTCCCCTACAAACCAATGTATGTGTTGTTGTATTTTACAGATTATAAAACAGGGGCATAGAAAGGATGAATAACCATTCAACTCTTTTTTTTCTCTTTTTAAAGAGACAGGATCTCGCTCTGTCTCCCAGGCTGGAGGGCAGTGATGCAGTATTGGCTCACTGCAGCTTCCGACTCCCAGGTTCAAGTGATCCTCCTATCTCAGCCTCCTGAGTAGCTGGGATTACAGGTGCACCCCACCATGCCTAGTTAATTTGTGTGTGTGTGTGTGTGTTTTGTTTGTTTGGTTTGTTTGTTTGTTTTGAGACGGAGTCTCACTCTGTCGCCCAGGCTGAAGTGCAGGTGATCTTGGCTCACTGCAACCTCCGCCTCCTGAGTTCAAGCGATTCTCCTGCCTCAGCCTCCCAAGTAGCTGGGACTATAGGCCCGTGCCACCATGCCTGGCTAACTTTGTGTATTTTTAGTAGAGACAGGGTTTCACCATGTTAGCCAGGATGGTTTCGATTTCCTGACCTCATGATCTGCCCACCTCAGCCTCCCAAAGTGCTGAGATTACAGGCATGAGCCACCGTGCCCGACCTAATTTTTGTGTTTTTGGTAGAGGTGGGATTTCTCCATGTTGGCCAGGCAGGTCTCAAACTCCTTGCCTGAAGTGATCCCTCTACCTCAGCCTCCAAAAGTGCTGGGATTACAGGCATGAGTCACTGCACCTGGCCCTGTACAACTCTTATAGTAAGAGTCTCAAATAGAAAATGTCAGAGCTGGTATCTGGACAAGACTATACAAAATCTACACCCGACATCGCTGTAACACAAAACTTATATAACAACTTCATTTAAAGAGACACTAACCTATATAATAATTCATTTTGTGTGAGCTCTGAAATCTTAGCAAATGCATCTATGTGCTCAAAATGCAATGGGGATGAACAGAGGATGTTTAATGGGTACAAATATAAGAAATGATATAAGAAATAAGGCCTTGTGTTTGATAGATCAGGAGGATGACTATAGTTAATGATAATCTACTGTACACTTCAAAATAGCTAGAAGAGAATAATTTGAATGTTTCTAACATAAAGAAGAGGCAAATATTTAAGATATTGGATATCCCAATTTCCCTGATGTGATCTTTACACATTATATGAATATATTAAATTATCACATGTACCCTGAAAATATGTACCTCTATTATGTATCGATAAAAAGAAATAAGGCCAGGCGCAGTGGCTCACGCCTGTAATCCTAGCACTTTGGGAGGCTGAGGTGTGCGAATCACCTGAGTTCAGGAGTTCAAGACCAGCTTGGCCAACATGGTGAAACCCTATCTCTACAAAAATACAAAAATTAGCTGGACGTGGTCATGCATGCCTCTAATCCCAGCTACTCGGGAGGCTGAGGAAGGAGAATCATTTGAACCCGGTAGGCAGAGGTTGCAGTGAGCTGAGATCTTGCCACTGCACTACAGCGTGGGTGACAGAGCAAGACTTCATCTGAAAGAGAAAGAAAGAAAGAAAGAAAGAAAGAAAGAAAGAAAGAAAGAAAGAAAGAAAGAAAGAAAGAAAGAAAGAGAAAGATTTTAAAAATATGCAATGGGACATGAATGCAATATGCAATTTTCCACTTTCTTAGGAAACACCCTTTGTTTCATCCCTCCCAAGACACACCTCTCCCTAATTCCATCTGAGCTCTATTTCCATTTCTTCCCTTTCCAGAGAAGTAAAGGACTTGTTATAGTTGAGGAAAAGAAGAAAGGCTTAGTTCTTTCCTCTTTCATGCCAGAAACTTAATCAAAGGTGTCAGATCTACTTATTTAATGGCTTTCAGGGGAGACATGCAGGAGGCCCCACACAAGAGGGAAGGCCTAGGGCCACCTTTCTGAGGTTTAAGAGACCAGGAAGAGCTCAGTACACCAAATATCTTTAGAGCTTAGGTAAGTAAAATATTACTCAATTCGGTGCAATTTAACCTGCACCATATTATTATGACAATCTGGTATTACTTTTAATGGCAAAAATCGCAATTACCTTTGCAACAACCTAGTAAATAGTCTGCATTGTCTTTCCCATAGATAGCCACTGCTGCATGAGGGAAATCTGTGTGCAGGAAGGTATTGATGGTTTGGTACCTCCCCATCAGCAGGTTAAGAGCAAATATTGCAAGGATACCCCGGGGCTGAAGAAATTGCAAGCATTAAACATTATATTTTTGCACATCAATGCTATGCAAAAAGTCATTGATCAATCCAGTGTACTCAACAGTGGTTTTTACCATAAATGCAGAAGCCTTTGTCTGGAACAATATTTTACAATGTTCATCGGTTTCCAAAAAAGGACTTAATACTGGGGCATAATTCTGACTATTCCTCTCAGTGGAAGTGTGGATTGGGTCTGAAAATGTGTCATTAAATTAGGCTGCAAGACAAGTTATACTAATAAAATAAAGAGCCCGGGAGAAATGGCTTGTGTCTGTTCAAGAAAAAATCATGCTCAAGTTACAGAGAATTTTGTTTAACGTTGGCTTATACTTTATTCCTGCTTCATATAAAACAATCTTCTCCCAAAGCTCCTAAATATCAAAATAGATCTTTTCTACAGTTCTGCAGGCAAATGAAAGTAGTTGGAAATGTACACAGGAAATCTACACAAGGGAGAATCAGAAAAATCTTATGAGCATGTTCTGAATGCAATTTTAGTGATCAGGAGTGGTGGCTCATGCCTATAATCCCAGCACTTTGGGAAGCCGAGGGGGTCGGATCACCTGAGGTCAGGAGTTTGAGACCAGCCTGGCCAACGTGGTGAAACCCTGTCTCTACCAAAAATACAAAAATTAGCTGGGCATTGTGAAGGGTGCCTCTAATCCCAGCTACTCGAGATGCTGACACAGGAGAATCACTTGAACTTGGGAGGCAGAGGTTGCAGTGACCCAAGATCACGCCACTGCACTCCAGCCTGGGCAACAACGGCAAGACTCCATCTCAAAAAAAAAAAAAAATCTCACAATTTTAAAGGATGAATATGGTTGCAAATTGGGCAGGTTATGGTCTGAGTTATTTCTTAAGACACTGCAACAGGTCTGATGCATCATAAGCACAGATGTCTCCAGAAGCCAGGCAGGTGTCATCACTGAATAGACAGGATGAAAGTCAGGAGGGAGAGATGGAGTCAGAGAACAGCCGTGAGCTACAGCCCCTTCCACAGAGGCAGCTTTACTCAGCTCTAATTGATACAATACAGTAACAGAGACATGGTGCACCAATCACCATCATGTGATTTTTAAAGATAAGACAGTAAAGAAAACTTTGAGTGAACTATTCCAATGTCAAACTTTATCTTCCAAACCAAACATTATAAATAGCACTGTGTATGCTGAAAAGAGGCACTGTTTAGCCAAGTACATGCCCTGGGACTGCAGTCTATGTCTTTTGCCTCATACTATAGACACTTGAGTGCAAGTCTTTCTACCCAGTGTGGCTGTCAGCATCACAGAGGGGATACTCGATGTATCATTCACCTTTACATTCTCATCACCTACAAAACTGATTTCCACACAATATACATGAAAAAAAAATCCTCACCTTATGATAAAGCTGCTAATGAATGTCGGCCAGAACAGGACTTCAAGGCAGAGCACTATTAGCTGTGCACTGAGTCCTCACCAGGTCACCACTGTGTCCACATTTACCTAAGGACTCCAGTGATAAAATTATTGCATTTCTAAATGACAGGAAAATTGGATGGTAGTAAAAATTATGTAGATTAACTGTTAGAAGGTATATGATATCATTTAAGGGTCTAATATCAATTTTCTAATCGCAAAACTAGACTGGATTTAACATCTCTTAGTACCCAGGTCTTACCCCTGCAATTCACTTCCCACCTCTGTACAATTTCCCCACATCATCCCCTGTGCCCAGAATGCTCATTTCTTCCCTAAAGTCCCTGAAAACTCCCTGCTTATCCTTTAGGGCCCTGCTGAAATGAAACTTTTTTTTTTGAAGTCTTCCTTGTCCCTCCAGCCAAGTGATTTCTTTCACCCTCAATGTCCCCGTGAAACCATGTTCACACAAGTGCTATTACCTCTATCACACTGTAATACAACTACGTGTCTACAATTACTTTCCTGTATGTCTCTGAGGGCCAAGAATAAGTGTATGATTGTGCATCAAACTGTACACTTGACTTCTATACTTTCAGGAATACAGTGCTCTGTCCTTAAATGTTCATTTTGTAAATACAGAACAATTTTCTTGTTAATATCACCAAATGAAACTTACCAGGAAGATGAATGACAACCCCAGAACACACTGTTTTGTAGAAAATACCACAGGCTGAAAAGATCACAGGAATACCGAGTGCTAGGTTGGAATCTTTCATGACACCAAATGTCCATGTCAGAATGCACATTCTCTGCCAGATTTTACAACTTTCCTCTGTGTGTTTTTAGGTTGTGTAACTACACCAAGTGGAAGCAATAATCAGGGCAAGACTTAAGAGAAAGTGGATCCGATGCAAGAGGAGTAAAGAAAAAAATCCCTCAAATATGTGGAGCAGATTGTTTTAATTATCTACAGAATCTTGTGCCTCAAGAAATTAATAGGTCAAGTTTCCAGCAAGAGTGATGGATGAGATGGAGAGCATTTGTGTGAGAGAGAACCAAGGATATTACTAAAAATGAAAGGGAAGCTGGGTTCCTCCTGGGCAAACAGCCCTCTGTGGCTCTATTTGTTCTAACTACTATGCCTGCCTTCATGTACTTTGGTCATTTAGGGGCCTGCCAGAGGACAGTTATAAAATCTGTGGTCATTCTGCAGGCAGCGTATAGTTTTCATCCAGAGTCCAGATCTAACCGGCAAAACTCTGTCTTACACAGGCTGACTTAGAATTAGAGTCCTTATAGCAGAAAGAGCAGCAGGGCTGTCCTTGGGTATCTGTTGCTCAGCCAAGTCATCAAATAAAAAGGCTGATTGCACAAGTGGAGTATGTACCAATCTGTGGGTTTCTGCATGGCCAAGAGTCAGTCCCTCCCTCCTGGCTCTGCTGGCCCAACCCACCAAGGGATGCTTTATTTAAACAGTTCCAAGAAGGAGAGACCAGCTGCCCCTGAACCCCAGAACAACCAGCTGGATCAATTCTCACAGGAGCCACAGCGCGGAGACTGGGTAAGTCAAGAATCCCCGGAGCTGGGATAGAAGGGGCAGCAATGGGGCAGCAAATGAGGGAGAAGGGAGCTGACGTTAGTGCTTAGGAGATGGGGCACACTTTGGGAACAGGAAGTAAAGGAAATGGGACCCCAGAGTGGCAGCAGAGGGGCCTGTGGGGTAAGACACTACAGTGTGTGTCATAACCGAGACCGGATCGGGGAGTAGTTACTTCTCTTCTTTTCTCACAGGAAACATGGTTCCAAAACCGTTCACTTCCCAAATTTGTCTGCTTCTTCTGTTGGGGCTTATGGGTGTGGAGGGCTCACTCCATGCCAAACCCCGACAGTTTACCTGGGCTCAGTGGTTTGAAATCCAGCACATCAATATGACCTCCCAGCAATGCACCAATGCAATGCGGGTCATTAACAATTATCAACGGCGATGCAAAAACCAAAATACTTTTCTTCGTACCACTTTTGCTAATGTAGTTAATGTTTGTGGTAACCCAAATATGACATGTCCTAGTAACAAAACTCGTAAAAATTGTCATCAAAGTGGAAGCCAGGTGCCTTTAATCCACTGTAACCTCACAACTCCAAGTCCACAGAATATTTCAAACTGCGGGTATGCGCAGACACCAGCAAACATGTTCTATATAGTTGCATGTGACAACAGAGATCAACGACGGGACCCTCCACAGTATCCAGTAGTTCCAGTTCACCTGGATAGAATCATCTAAGCTCCTGTATCAATACTCCTCGTCATCACTCATCTGCCAAGCTCCTCAATCATAGCCAAGATCCCATCTCTCCATGTACCCTGGGTATCAGCATCTGTCCTCATCAATCTCCATACCCCTTCAGCTTTCCTGAGCTGAAGTCCCTTGTGAAGCCTGCAATAAACTGCTTTGCAAATTCATCTGAAAGTGTCTATGTGTCTTCGTTAGCTGCTCTGCTGTCATTTAGTGACAATCCACTCTAGAGATTTTTCTTTCCTCTAACCTGAGACTTGTGGGAAACAGAGAGATTTGAAGATAAGAGACTCTTACTGTCATGAAGCAGCACAGACTTATCCCTCTCCCTGCTTTAGGCTGAGAAGCTGAGGTCTCAACCGACATCTAGCAACTGTCGAAGACTCTTGCTTTGATCAAGCTTTAGTCATCTCCTCTAAACCCTCTTCACAACTAGGTCATCCTGTTGGGCTTCCTGGTCCTTCCTTGTAGAGTCATTTATATTTATTTTTTATTTTATTTTATTTTATTTATATTATTTTTTGAGACAGAGTCCCGCTCTGTCGCCCAGACTGGAGTGCGTGGCGAGATCTCGGCTCACTGCAAACTCCACCTCCCAGGTTCAAGCTATTCTCCTTCCTGCACCTCCTGAGTAGCTGGGATTACAGGTATGCACCATCACACGCAGCCAATTTTTGTAATTTTTAGAGAGGGGGTTTCAACATGTTGGCCAGGCTGGTCTCCAACTCCTGACCTCAGGCAATCCGCCCTCCTCAGCCTCCCAAAGTGCTGAGATTAGAGGCATGTGCCACCAGTGCCAGACCTAAAGTCAGGTTTAACAGAAGTCCTCCTAACTTGGTTTATCATGAGTCTCTCACCCTCAATATTTGACCAAATTCCTTAATTCCCCCATCATTCTCCATGTGATAACTGATTCCTGGCCTACCTTCAAAAAAAAAAATCCAATTACATCAACTTAGCATTGGTCTCCCTAGCCTTGATATCTCCTCTAGGTAATTTTCCATCCACTAACCCCTTCCC
The DNA here is from genome assembly GCF_006542625.1 of Nomascus leucogenys. Taxonomy (NCBI): domain Eukaryota; kingdom Metazoa; phylum Chordata; class Mammalia; order Primates; family Hylobatidae; genus Nomascus; species Nomascus leucogenys. The sequence continues at coordinate 42,300,998 of NC_044402.1, read as the reverse complement.
CCACACCAACCTATAACTTGAGTATAGATCTCCACTTGTTTTAGTTGTATTTCACAATTGAGCCCAATTTGATACTGAGGTCCTATTTGACGCTCTATGGTCGAAGTCTGGTTTTTATTGACATGATTTCTATCCCAAGAGATATAGGGGCTGCAGTGAATAAGCTGAAAATGCACATGTTTCATTATGATTTATTAATGATAAATTTTGATAGGATTGAATGTTATGATAGAAAACACAAAAACAAAAAGTAGAAAAAGTGAAGAATGCTATAAACATGGTGAAACCAAGATAAAAATAAGTTTAGCCTCAGAGATATTCCTTTTAAATGAGCACATCAAATCTCCAGCTATGAGCAATTGTACTAGAGGTGGATCCAGGGTTTGAGTCAAATGTGGAATGAGATAAATTGTTCAGAAAGCAATATGGACAGATTGTAATGCTGCCTGGAGGAGAGGTGGACATCTTTCCCAAAACTTCCATATCCTGGAGATGGGGAGCCGCTGGTCACCTGGGAAGGGGAAATGGAAGGAGGAGGATGGGGAAGTGGGAGCACTCATGAAGGTGAGTTGGCTCCTGCCCATTCTGCCCTCCATAGATGTTCCCAATGGTGAGTCAAAGGGTTCATTCAACACCTGTCAGGAAGGGCACACTCTCAAAAATTAGAGATTTGTAGACCCAGAGAAAGAAGAAATGGATAATGAGAGCCCTTGCCCTGGACTCCAAAACAGGGCTTCACTCAGGAATCCACGAGAAACAGGAAGGGGAAGCCCTTTCTTGCAAGCTGTGGACAGGTGCAGCATTCAAGTGATTGTTCCGGGGACAGAGTGGGTCTTTTTGAACGGCCCGACTCAGAATACAACAGAGATACGAAGCCATCAGATCTGCACCTTGGTCCTTCAGTCAGAGATTTCTGATTTCCATATTTCTCCTCCTCTTCCAGACCCTCAGAAACAGCAATTTCCATCCTCAGATGACTCCATGTCAGTAATGGTTGCTTCCATTCGCACCAGACAGTAGCTGTATTGAAGTCTGTCCTCTGGAGAAGCTATTGAGATCTTGCTTCTCCAAGGGTGGGGCAGGGCTGTGAACTTAAAAGTTTGCACAGAGACACTGGGTTTGGGAAGTCTCAGTGCTCAACAGAATCCACTGACTCTAGGTAAAATAGGGCATGTTAGGAAGTTAGTGCAGTCTTCCCAACACCTCAAAGTAGCAGAAGGAGAAGGTGGGACACTGAAAGCTGGAGCCACGTTTCCCGTGAAGAAAGATGGAGTGGACCTTCTCGCTTCAGGTACCAGATCACAGGTGTCTTCCCAGTCAGGGATGCCTCGTCTCTAAAACCATAGGATAGAGGGATCAGTCCCCACTGCACCCACGCCCTCTCCACATTGTGTCTTCATCCCCTCTCCTGTCATTCATTCCTTCACTCATTCATTCATCCAGCAGACATCTACTGAGTAGACACCTTGCTCCAGGCACAGTTTGAAAGAGTGTTGATGCAACACAGACCAAGACAAATCACTGCTCTTTTGGGGCCACATGATACTAGGATAAAAATAAACATACAAAATTGTTCTAAGCATACAAAATTTTCCTAAGTGTCAGGAGGAAAAATACATAGCATAGTACACAGATAATTACACAGAGCCGCACATATGTGTGTGTGTGTGTGTGCCACAGAAGTGACAGAGCAGAGTGTCACCAGGAAAGACCCATCTCAGAGAATGAAATCTGAACAGGAGGAAAAGCAGCCAGTCATGCAGACACCAGGTGGAGAATCATCCAGCAAAGAGAAAGAGAGTTCAAAATTCCTGATCAATACTAAAGCTGTAAGTAGACTTCAGTTCTGTGTTTACAATAAGTTGATTAAAACATCTGAAAGAAAATGACTACAACTATTTGCATTTTTGTATGTGTTTATTCCTTGATGTATTCAAACATTTTCATTTTTTAAAAATGGTCCTGAATAGATAGAGGTTTGGCGTTTTAGAAGCACAGAAGTTGTTTGGTCAGGACAAGATCATCATAGCCATGAGTATTAATGATAGTAGTTAATGAGGTTCAGACCCTTCATGCCTGTGAAGATGGGAGAATAAAATAAGTTCCTCATGGGGCACAAATCGAGCATGTTACATGCAAGAATAATGCTGCCTAAAGATCAGTCCAGCTGCTGTGCAGAACTCAACTTTTTGGTAAACAAGAGTGGAAGCAAGGCCCCAATGGAGGACCACAGGTTGAGGGAGAGGGAAACAAGAGTCTTCCAATCTCAGTGAATGTCACCATCATCCTCTCATGGTGCAGCACCATGCTATTCCCCTCCCTGTTGCCATGGCCTCTCTCCAGCCCCTCCATGCCTTCCACATCGTCTTCCTGCCATCCCCACGATGAGGATTGGGCTGAGGTCAGAGGCAGCTCCCCTCTCCCAGGGGGTGAGATGATTCAAACAAGAGTAAGGAGGATTCTGTGCTTGACCATCAGGAAACCCTGGATGGACTCAACGACCCCTTCTGCAGTAGACATCCAAAATTTTCTGATTGCCCTGGACCCAAGGCTAGCACCACAGAGACTACCAGTGGAGAAGTTAAGTGGTCACATCAGCATGTTCCAAAGACATGATCCTTGAGTCCACTTCTTTTCCTTGAACTTCCCATGTCTGATTTTATAAAATTCTCTTAATATCAAATATTCAGGAAGTCTTGCAGGAGTAAATGCAGTTAATTGTTCTATAAGCAGGCACGGAGGGTCTCCAGGGATTATAAGAATTTAATCAACTTGAGCAATCAGCCTGTTTTACAAGCTTGCTAGTGGGAACCAGCTCCTGGCATAACCCAGCAACTTACAGACAAACCGGCATGAACTTTCCTCCTTACCATGCTAAAGTCTCCACTCAAGGAGGAGGCTCGTCACCATAACATGTGCACTATGTGCTGGGAGAATCACTCACTGTGTCTGGGCAACTGGGACTCCTCCTCTACAAGTGATGATACACCCTCTGCCCTCTCTATCACCCCATAGAATGTTCTTGTCACTTTCCATCAGGAAGACACTGCTTTGGAGAATACTCCCAGTGGCCTTCTTACTTAAATCAAGTAATAAAACTTTTATTTATCAAAACGTACGTTCTCATAGAGAGTCTTTGTTACTCACCAGGGAAACAAGCCCTAGTTTTTTCAGCTACCAGCTCTAACACATTCTGTAAAGTCCAGCACAGAAGGAAGGTTAATTCACAATGCTATTGTTTTCACTTTGTTTTACTTTTTAATAATTGGGAACATATTAGGGTAGATGTCTTTAGGTGGGGGTTAAATGGAAGGTCAAGGAGGAAAATCATCAACCTTGGGGAGACACACTTGCAGAGATTAAGATTACGCTTGAGATTCACGAATATGAGACCCCACAGCAGAGTAGCCTACAATGTTCAAGGATATCCAAGTAGATCAAGCATTTTAATGAGAAAACAACAGGCTTTGTCTTTCAAAATGTCCATGAATTGATTTTCCAAAAGGGAAGGAAGGAGACCCCATTGTCAGGGCAGAAGAGAGAGTGGAGAGGGATCTAGGCTAAACATTGTAATCAGTTTTGCCTGATATTGACTTTTTGTTTGTTTCTTAGTTCATTTTATTTATTTATTTATTTTTTTTTTTTTTCCAAGGCTGGAGTGCACTGGTACAATCTTGGCTCACTGCAGCCTCTACCTCCCAGGCTCGAGTGATTCTCCTGCCTCAGCCTCCCGAGTAGCTCGGACTACAGGCACTCACCACCATGCCCACCTAATTTTTGTATTATTAGTAGAGATTGGGTTTTGCCATGTTGGCAAGGCTGGTCTCAAATTCCTGAACTCAGGTGATCCACCCGTCTCAGCCTCCCATAGGTCTAGTATTACAGACATGAGCCATCGCACCCAGCCTCTTAGTTCATTTTTAGAGTTGAGGTCTCCCTATGTTGCCCAGGCTGGGCTTGAAGTTCTGGGCTAAAGCCATGCTCTCGCCTTAGCCGTCCCAGTAGTTGGGGCTATAAATACACACCACTAAGCCAGCTGATACTCCCATTTTATAAGCTGTGTTTCCACGCCAATTACATAAGGAAGTGAGGCAATTAGTAAGGATAGAAGCATAGAAATTCTGTCTATATCCCTATTTCAAATTACCTATGAAAAACAGACTTGCTTCTAAACTAAAACTTGATTTTTGTGAATAAATGTTTGTCTTAAAATACATGTAGAATTATGACAGATTTGTCACTTGTGTCTCATGTCTGATCTACAGTGATTTCAAAAGAAGACCAATTGACTACTTCAAAATTCTCATTATCTCAAAGCTGTTTCGGATGTAAAATTGGGTGATGTTAGAGAATTTAGCATACAGGGCCAGCCAGGTTACCCGAAAGAATATCTGGGAAACTGAGCACATTACATGCTTATCACACATCCCCACTGAGTAAGAAAATATGAGTGTTTTATTCAGGATCATCAAGAGAAACGTAAAAGATTTAGGTAGACACAGATAGAAATAAATATAGATACAGAAGGATTTATCATGAGAAATTGGCTCAGGCAATTATGGAGTCGGGGAAGTCTCACAATCTGCCCTCTGCAAGCTGGCAGACCCAGGAAAGCCAGTGGTATAATTATGTTCGAGTTCTAATGCCTGAAAACCATGGAAGCCGATGATGTAAATGTCAACCTAGGTGTGGGAAAGATGGCACAAGATGTCCTAGCTTAAGAAGTGAGGCAAGAAAAAAGTGGTGAATTCCTTTCTCCACTTTTCATGCTTATCTGGCCCTCAACAGATTGGGTGAGCCCCATCCACACTGGAAATGAAACCCACTTTACTTAATCAACCAATTCAACTGCTAGTCTTACAGAAATACCCTCACAGACACACACAGAAATAATGTTAATCTGGGCACCCACAGGCCCAGGCAACTTGAAATACAAAATTCATCATCATGATGACCTATGGTTTCCCAGGTGCACCAGTAGATGTTACCAAAATGGCACCATCAGCCAGAACCCACATACATTCACCAGGTCAGTGCACTTCTCAATTCACCAGAGATTCATTTCCTTCCAGGGCATCACGTTCACCTGGAGTGGGGCCAAGAACCACAGCTAAAAATGAGAAAGAAAGGATTCTTCATTTGCTTTTTTTACAAATGAGAGAAAAATTTGCCAAAAGCCTTTGGTAATAAGCAGTTATCTCAAAGACAAAGAGACTCAAAATGAAAATGAAAAAAGTCAGTTACCCTTCGCACTGTCCATGTTTTTCCTCCACATATAAAAATAGGTATTAAATTCACCCTTTCTGGTATTAACGATTAGAGCCTAACCCAATACCTGTGAATCTCAGTGCACAGATGTTACCAGATTTTTCATTATACAGAAAATGACAGAGACATTCTTCCACTACAGTAGCTATTTTGTGGTGACAACTTTTACTTTCCCAGGATTCCTTGGTTAAGTGACACACACGTGCAACTGGAAGGATTTACTGTTTTCACCCACAGCTCCCACACTTCACAGATGTGCAGGAGCTTCAGTACAGCAGATCCTAGGAACATGGATAGTACATGCGTGACTTGTTAACTGCAATGCAATAGCAAATATATGGGGTTCCGTGTTGGTCTTTTATTCAGAATATACCGTTCAGAATTGTTTAAAATAGTAAATTTAGAAACAAATAATATATCCTGCTGAACTGGTTAAAATAGGATTGTATATCTTTGCAATGGAATTTTATGTGGCATTTTTTAATGCAAAAAAATACAGTTAATCTCTTGCTACTGGCATGGAATGTTACCAAAATATATAGTTAATGAGAAAGAAGAATGGTGTAGGCCACTGTAAGAATCTACTCAGGCTCCTATAACAAAATACCACAAATGAGTAGCTGAAGAAACAGAAATTTCTTTCTTCCAGTCGAGGAAACGTCAGCTCTTCTCCTCCATACTCACACTCACACTTCTGGCCACCAAATATGGGAGGATGCTTTCTCACAGCAACCGATTCCAGCTGGGTATCCTACAATTCAATTTGATTGTGACACTAACTGGAGTGAGCGCAGACCCCACAGGTTTAGGGCTCAGTCCCACAAGACTGTCAGTCTCAAGAAGCAGATCATTATCTGTGCTTTTGACCAATAAGCTATACTTTGGAGGATCCCATGACTTCCTCTTCAGTTTGATCATTTGCTACAATGGCTCACAGACCCCTGGGAAACACTTCAGTTTGTACATCAGTCATAAAGGATATATTAAAGGTACAGATAAGGAGATAATGGGGCAAGGCTTGGAAGGGTCCTAAGTGCAGAATCTTCTGTCCCTGTGGAGTTGGGGTGTGCCACCCTCCCAGCACAGGGATGTGTTCTTGTGTACTGTATTAATCTGTTCTTATGCTGCTATAATGAACTACCTGAGGCTGGGCCTGGTGGCTTATGCCTGTAATCTCAGCAGGTTGGGAGGCCGGGGCCACCATATCATAAGGTCAGGAGTTCAAGCCCACCCTTGCCAACATGGTGAAACCCCATCACTACTAAAAATACAAAATTAGCTGGGTGTGGTGGCACACACCTGTAATCCCAGTTACTTGGGAGGCTGAGGCAGGAGAATCACTTGAACCTAGGAGGCGGAGGTTGCAGTGAGCCAAGATCGTGTCATGGCACTCCAGCCTGGGCAAAAAGAGCATAGCTCCATCTCAAAAAAAAAAAGAAAGAAAGAAAGAAAGAACTACCTGAGACTGGATAATTTATGAAGAAAAGACGTTCAATTGACTTGCAGTTCTGCAGGCTGCACAGGAAGCATGGCTGGGCTGGGGGGCCTCAGGAAACTTACAATCATGGCAGAGGGTGAAGGAAAAGCAAGCACATCTTCACACGGCAGCAGAAGAGAGTGAAGGGGGAAGTGCTATACACTTTTAAACAACCGGATCTCATGAGAACTCACTCACTATCACAAGAACAGCAAGGGAGAAATCCACCCCCATGATCCAATGACCTCCCACCAGGTCCCTCCCCCAACGTTAGTAATTACAATTTGACATAAGATTTGCATGGGGACACAGAGCCAAACCATATCATTCACCAAATCTGGAAACTTACCAAAGTCTCTCTCTCTCCTTTTGGGATTTATGGAGATGTCATTACATTGGCATGACTGATGAAATTATTGGCCACTGCTGATTAACTCAACTTTAAATCCGCCTCCCAGGGGGTTAGCTGGAATGGGAATAGATGTTCTAAACCTCTAATCACTTTCTTGGTTCTGCTGGCAACCGGCCCCCATCCTGAGTCTACACAGGTGCCACTCATCTCATTAACATAGTTCATTAGACACTTATTCAAAAATTAGACACTTATTCAGAAATTTTAAGAGTTTTAGGAGCTCTGAGCCAGGAAACAGGGAGGAAGACTAAATATATGCTATATATTTTTTTAGAGATGGGGCTTCACTCGGTCACCCAGGCCGGCATGCAGTGGCGCCATCATAGCTCACTTCAGCCCCCACCTCCTGGGTTCAAGCCATCCTTCTGCCTCAGTCTCCCAAGTAGCTGAGATTATAGGCTGCAACCACCATGCCCAGCAGTTGCATTTCTCATTATAAATCACAATATCACAATCGCAGCTCTGGACACTGGGAAGTTCAAGATGAAGGTTCTGGCAGGTTCAGTTTGCAGCGAGGTCTCCCTTCCTGGCTTGCTGACAGTTGCCCCCCCCAACACTGTGTCCTCAGATAGGGGAGGAAGGAGTAAGCTCTCTGATGGGTCTCTTTTTTTTTTTTTTTTTTTTTTTGAGATGGGATCTTGCTATATTGCTGTATTAGGCTGTTCTTTCATTGCTATGAAAAATTCCTGAGATTGGGTAATTTATAAAGAAGTTTAATTGGCTCATGGTTCTGTAAGCTCTACAGGAAGTATTGCCCTTGTGTCAGCTTCTAGGAAGACCTCAGGAAGCTTACAATCGTAGCGGAAGATGAAGTGGGAACAGGCACTTCATATGCAGAAAGCAGGAGCAAGACAGAGAGCTGGGGGGCATGGAGGGAAGTGCCACAATTTTTAAATGACCAGTCTCAGAATAACTCACTCATTTGCTCCAGGACAGCACCAAGGATTTGGTGCTAAACCATTCATGAGAAGTTTGCCTCTGTATTAGTTCTTCCTCACATTGCTACAAAGAAACACCTGAAACTGGGTAATTTATGAAGAAAAGAGGTTAAATTGAGCATTCTTATACACCAATAACAGACAAACAGAGAGCCAAATCATGAATGAACTCCCATTCACAATTGCTTCAAAGAGAATAAAATACCTAGGAATCCACTTACAAGGGATGTGAAGGACCTCTTCAATGAGAACTACAAACCACTGCTCAATGAAATCAAAAAGGATATAAACAAATGGAAGAACATTCCATGCTCATGGGTAGGAAGAATGAGTATTGTGAAAATGGCCATACTGCCCAAGGTAATTTATAGATTCAATGCCATCCCCATCAAGCTAACAATGACTTTCTTCACAGAATTGGAAAAAACTACTTTAAAGTGCATATGGAACCAAAAAAGAGCTCTCATTGCCAAGTCAATCCTAGGTCAAAAGAACAAAGCTAGAGGCATCATGCTACCTGACTTCAAACTATACTACAAGGCTACAGTAACCAAAACAGCATGGTACTCGTACCAAAACAGAGATATAGACCAATGGAACAGAACAGAGGCCTCAGAAATAATGCCACATATCTACAACCATCTGATCTTTGACAAACCTGACAAAAACAAGAAATGGGGAAATGATTCCCTATTTAATAAATGGTGCTGGGAAAACTGACTAGCCATGTGTAGAAAGCTGAAACTGGATCCATTCCTTACACCTTATACAAAAATTAATTCAAGATGGATTAAAGACTTAAATGTTAGACCTAAAACCATAAAAATGCTAGAAGAAAACCTAGGCAATACCATTCAGGACATAGGCATGGGCAAGGACTTCATGTCTAAAACACCAAAAGCAATGGCAACAAAAGCCAAAATTGACAAATGGGATCTAATTAAACTAAAGAGCTTCTGCACAGCAAAAGAAACTACCATCAGAGTGAACAGGCAACCTACAGAATGAGAGAAAATTTTTGCAACCTACTCATCTGACAAAGGGCTGATATCCAGAATCTACAATGAACTCAAACAAATTTACAAGAAAAGAACAAACAACCCCATCAAAAAGTGGGCAAAGGACATGAACAGACACTTCTCAAAAGAAGACATTTATGCAGCCAAAAAACACATGAAGAAATGCTCATCATCACTGGCCATCAGAGAAATGCAAATCGAAACCACAGTGAGATGCCATCTCACACCAGTTAGAATGGCCATCATTAAAAAATCAGGAAACAACAGGTGCTGGAGAGGATGTGGAGAAATAGGAACACTTTTACACTGTTGGTGGGACTGTAAACTAGTTCAACCATTGTGGAAGTCAGTGTGGCGATTCCTCAGGGATCTAGAACTAGAAATACCATTTGACCCAGCCATCCCATTACTGGGTATATACCCAAAGGACTATAAATCATGCTGCTATAAAGACACATGCACACGTATGTTTATTGTGGCACTATTCACCATAGCAAAGAGTTGGAACCAACCCAAATGTCCAACAACGATAGACTGGATTAAGAAAATGTGGCACATATACACCATGGAATACCATGCAGCCATAAAAAATGATGAGTTCATGTCCTTTGTAGGGACATGGATGAAACTGGAAAACATCATTCTCAGTAAACTATAGCAAGGACAAAAAACCAAACACCGTATGTTCTCACTCATAGGTGGGAATTGAACAATGAGAACTCATGGACACAGAAAGGGGAACATCACACTCCGGGGACTGTTGTGGGGTTGGAGGAGGTGGGAGGGACAGCATTAGGAGATATACCTAATGCTAAATGACGAGTTAATGGGTGCAGGAAATCAACATGGCACATGGATACATATGTAACAAACCTGCACATTGTGCACATGTACCCTAAAACCTAAAGTATAATAATAAAAATTAAAAAATAAATAAATAAATAGGAAGAAAAAAGAAAAAATGGGAGGGAACTTACAAACTCTTCCCTTGTCTGCCATATCCATTCACTCACTTAAATTGTTTATAAGACAATAAAACATATAAAAGCAACATTTTCACCAGGCCAATCACCTGTCTGCAGCCTCACAATGATTAGTCTACATCCCTGTATCCAGATTTCCCTATAATTAATAATGTTGCATTTTTACATTCACCTCTTGATTTTACTCAGCTCCATCCTGGAACATTAAATCTGCCTTGGCTTGGCTGTGCTAGTTTGCACTTGGCCCTTCCTGATGGTCATGGTCCAGGCTTGTAAATTATGTCCAAGTTCCTCAGTTGCTGTTCCCGGGCCTGGGTGGCATGGAAGGTCCTGATATCTGCATCAGCCTCAGCTCATGCTGCTCCACATTGCCTGACTCTTTATCTTCAGACCCATCCCTTACTGTCAACTTTCCTATTTAATTCCTGAAACATCATCAAACAGGCCAAGATATGCTTTCATTTGGTGCCTTCAGGGAAGATATGCAAAAGGCCCCAAACAATAAGGAAGGTCTAGGATCACCTTGCTGAACCCAAGAGACTAGGGAGAGGTCAGTACACCAGGTGTCTTTTTTTTTTTTTTTTTTTAAGACATAGGGTCTCATTATGTTGCCCAGCTTGGACTCAAACTCCTGAGTTCAATTGATCTTCCTGTGTCAGCCTCTTGCGTAGCTGAGCTAAAGGTGTGCACCACCATGCCTAGCTCCAAAATGTCTTTTGAGCTAAGGTTAGTTAGCTCCCTCCATTCATTGCAATTACATTAACCTGTACCATGTTTTATGAAAATCCTTCATATGGTACCCGCAAGTAGTATGTATTTGTCATTCCTATAGATAGCCACTGCATTAGGTAAAGCTGTGTGAAAGAAGGTATTGACGGTTGGTACCTGCAGGTTAAGGGCAGATATTGCAAGGGTACTTCACAACTGAAGAAATTTCAAGTGGCAGACATCAAGGTGGCTTTGAGCAACCCTGTGGCCAATGTCCTCAACAGTTGTTTTTACCATAAGGCAGAAGATCTTTTCCTGGGACTATATCTTACCATGTCCCTTGATTATAAATAATGGCATAATGACATTATCTAATAATTTAGTGGCTGCTGTGACAGTGATTTGGTGCTTAAGCTAACGAAATAATAGAACAAGCCCACATTCAGCAGCCTTTTGATATTAAAGACAAACTCATGCTGAAAACCCAGGGTACTCTCCTTAACATGTGTTTATATCGATTCCTGATTCAAACAAAGAGGTCCTTAGCCCAAGATCTTTCCCATCATTTGGATTTAATTTTGAGGCAGTGGAGGGCAGTTAAATATATGCCGAGGGACCCATAAAAGAAACAATCAGCCAGGCAAAGTGGCTCACACCTGTAATCCCAACACTTTGGGAGGCCACGGTGGAAGGATCACTTGAGCCCAGAAGTTCAAGATGAGCCTGGGCAACATAGCAAGATCCTGTCTCCACAAAAATAAAAAATGTAACTTAGCCATGCATGGTGGCCTGCACCTATAGTCCCAGCTACTCAGGAGGCTGAGAGGAGAGGATTGCTTGAGCCCGGGAGGTCGAGGCTACACTGAACCATAATCATGCCACTGCACTCCAGCCTGGGTGACACAGCAAGACCCTGTCTCCAAAAAAAAAAAAAAAAGAAACAATAAAAAAATCTGCTTGGAGGTGTGCTTTGAACACAATTTAAAGAAGAATGGTCAAGGATCAGGGAGAGTATTATCTGAGTCATTTCTCAGGATGCTATGATAAAAATCTGGGCCAGGCACGGTGGCTCACGCTTGTAATCCCAGCACTTCGGGAGGCCGAGGCGGGGAGATCACGAGGTCAGGAGATCGAGACCACGGTGAAACCCCGTCTCTACTAAAAATACAAAAAATTATCCGGGAGTGGTGGCAGGCACCTGTAGTCCCAGCTACTCGGAGAGGCTGAGGCAGGAGAATGGCGTGAACCCGGGAGGCGGAGCTTGCAGGGAGCCGAGATTGCGCCACTGCACTCCAGCCTGGGCGACAGAGCGAGACTCCGTCTCAAAAAAAAAAAAAAAAAAAAAAAAATCTGATGCGTCTGGCCGGGTGCGGTGGCTCACGCCTGTAATCCCAGCACTTTGGGAGGCCGAGGTCAGGAGATAGAGACCATCCTGGCTAACACAGTGATACCCCGTCTCTACTAAAAAAAAAAAAAACAAAAAAATTAGCCAGGCATGGTGGCGGGCACCTGTAGTCCCAGCTACTCAGGAGGCTGAGGCAGGAGAATGGCATGAACCCGGGAGGCAGAGCTTGCAGTGAGCCGAGATCGCATCACTGCACTCCAGCCTGGGTGAGAGAGCAAGACTCTGTCTCAAAAAAAAAAAAAAAAATCTGATGCATCATAAACAGAAATGTCTCCAGGAGCCAGGTAGGTGTTGTCACTGACTGAACAGACAGGAGAGAGGAGTGGAGTCAGTGGAGACCCCTGAGCTTTTGTCTTAAAAGGAGCAGTGGCTGCTACTTAGGAAGACATGACTGGCCAGGTGTCGTGGCTCACACCTGTAATCCCAGTACTTTGGGAGGCCAAGGCGGGCAGATTGCTTGAGCCCAGGGATTTGAGACCAGCCTGTGCAACATGGCAAAACCCCATATCTACAAAAAAATTACTAGTTGGGTGCCACCTCACTACACGCCTGTAGTCCCAGCTACTAGGGAGGCTGAGGTGGGAAGATCACTTGAGCCTTGAGCCTGGGAGGTGGAGGTTGCAGTAAGCTGAGATTGCACCACTACACTCTAGCCTGGGCAACAGAGTGGAATTCTGTCTCAAAAAAAAAAAAAAGAAGAAGAAGACACGACTTAAGAAGAAGTAACTGCTATTCAGCTTTAGTTGATCATCACATTGAGCTAATGGTGGCCCAATATGGCCACATTTTTAGCTATTTTAAGGCAAGTCGGGAATCCAAATTTTTTGTTTTTTTGGTTTTTTGGGTTTTTTCTTTGAGATGGATTCTCGCTCTGTCCCCCAGGCTGGAGTGCAGTGGCGCAATCTCGGCTCACTGCAAGCTCTGCCTCCCAGGTTCACGCCATTCTCCTGCCTCAGCCTCCCGAGTAGTTGGGACCACATGCGCCCACCGCCATACCCGGCTAATTTTTTGTATTTTTAGTAGAGATGGGGTTTCACCTGTTAACCAAGATGGTCTCAATCTCCTGACCTCATGATCTGGCTGCCTCGGCCTCCCAAAGTGCTGGGATTACAGGCGTGAGCCACCACGCCCAGCCAGGAATCCAAATTTTTTATGTGAAAATCTCCATTTGGAAAGGTTGCCACCACATCCAAAAATTATTTTAAAAAAAAAAGCAAACAAACAAAAAACACTGCATAGGCCAATCAGAATAGGTCTTGAGCCAGATATACCTGCTGTGACTGTAATATGTGAGTTTAGCCTCATGTTATAAACACTTGAGTACAGCTCGTTCTACCCATTGAGACTATATGCATCACAGAGGGACTACACTACGCCTCAGTCCTGTTTACATCCTCATCACCTATAAAGCTGCATCCCACACAACATATATTTTCAAACTTGCAGCCAGGCATGGTGGCTCACGCCTGTAATCCCAGCATTTGGGAAACTAAGCCAGGAGGATCACTAAAGGCCAGGAGTTTGAGACACACCTGGCAACAAAGCAAGACCCCATCTTTACAAAAAAATTAAAAAATTATCCTGGCATGGAGGCATGTTCCTATAGTCCCAGCTACTCAGGAGGCTGAGGCAGGAGGATCACTTGTGCCCAGGAGGTTGAGGCTGCAGTGAGCTATGCTTGTGCCACTGTACTCCAGCCTGGGCAACAGGCTGAGACCCTGTCTCTAATAAATAAATGAATGAATAAACAAATAAATAAATGAATAAATTAAAACTTGCTTAATAATTTAAGGAATTAAGGAATTCCACAGAATGAGATGGCTAAGTCCTATTAGCTCTACCTTCAGTCCTGTTCAGGTCAATATTTGTGTCCATATTCATATACGGGCATTAACAATAACATTGCATTTTCAGGTGACGAGAACGTAAAAAGATAGTGAAAAATATGTGAATTAATTTTGTTGTAAGATTACATACAGTTCAAGGGTCTAATTCCAATGTTTCTCACCTAGAACTTGACCCAGTGATTTAACACCTCTAACCACTCACACCTTCCTTACCTTCGATACACTTCCCCATCTCTGTGCATTTTCCAATGCCAATCTTTTTGCATGCACTATCCATCCCTTCCCAAATGTCGCAGCAAACCCTTGCTCACCTTCATGACCCTGCTCAGGTGAAGCCTCCTTGTAGAAACCTTCCTAGACCCAATGGGCAAAGTAAATTCCTCCATCTCTGTGCTCCTGAAAAGCAATGTTCATATAAGGGTTATTGCTTCTATCACATATTTAGTTTCTCTGCTTCTCCACAAGCTACTTAAGGACCAAGACTACGTTTCATGTATCTTAACATACCCTGTGACTAACACAGTTTCAGGAGTACAGTGCACAGTGCATAAATGCCTCATTTATAAAGATTAAATTCCCATTTTACATAGTGAAATACAAGCACTAGGAATGTAAACAACAGCTGTGTAGAAAGAAGCACAAATGTGAATGAATGCAAGATTTTGGAAACCTAAGTTGCAGTTGTTTATACATTGGATATTCATTCTTTTTTTTAATCAAGAACAAACTTTGTTGAACTTTGTACCCTATTAACAGAAGTTAAAAAAAAATAAAAAAGAACAGACTCTGTTTTACTAAACCCTCAGCTGTTGTCCCTCCTTCCCAGCTGGGGCTGACTGGAGCCCTTTTCCACAGCCTTGCTGCATCTTCTCCTTAGCACCTGCTCCACCTGCCAGGAAGTAGCTAGTTTCCATGTCTCTGTGCTCCAGTTTATGGGCTCCTCCCAGGTCTGACCATCAGCAGCCTCCTCCTCATCTTCCTTTATACATAAGTCCTCAGGAAAAGGTATGCTGGCCTGTGGTTCTGAAGCCACCATACCCTTATCTGGCTTGCTATCTTGTAGCAGCTTCACGGTTCATAGCTGCATGTTCAGAAGCTCCTACTGGGCTCCAGCCAGAGTAGTCACACACTCAAAAAGGGGGTCCATTTGGGCCACCAGATTGTCCAGGTGCTGCTCTGTCTGGATCAGCTGTTGCTCCAACTGCAATGGTTGCTTCTTGCCTGACTCCTCTTGGAGAACCGCAGCTTCATCTTTCCCCTGTTGAGGAAGAAGAAAAGGGCAATACTGCAGCAAAAGTGTTCTGCTCCATCACCTCAGTGTCCAAAGCCAGTAAGGAGAGGGGTGTCATTTAAGGTAGAGAAAGCTATTGGGTTTTTACCTCAGAGAATCACAATTACTTCTAGTCTAGTTCCTCACCCAGCACATGAAGCAACATGTCAACGTGTCCCACACATGGTCATTCGGTCTGCTGAAACACCTCCAGGAATGAGCAGCTCTCTCGCGTTTGATTGAGCTCTGGTTGTTAGACAGTTCATATACAAAGCCAGAATTTGTCCTTCATGTATCTTCTTTCCATAGCGCTGATTAGAGCCTTCCAAAATAATGGCTCTTCAATGTGATAGTTCCTCAGGAATTTGAAGACAACAGGCATACCCTGCTCCCTTTCCTGAGTTTTTTCTGGTTTAATATCTTCGATCTTTTCAGTCAGGGCTAATTTTGCATAGTTTTCTCTGGTTGCTTTACTGAACATGTAGTGCTCTTAAGGCAGTTCTGGGAGAAGAAAATTCTCCAGGAATGTTCTGATCAGTAGATAAAGCACAACACCTTGTTCCTACCATTGATTTGGGAAGTAGGTTGTCACATCACACCATAAACTTATTAGTCAACGGGTATGCCTAAGTCTCTCTCATAAGTGCTGCTGCTAAGAAATGTCTTCTTCCAGACTGTACTCAGGCCAAAGGATAGAATTTACTAAACTATCCTTGTTAAATTTCATTATTAAATCCAGTCACTCATCCTAGCCTGTCATGTCTACCTGGGATCATTATTAGCTGTCTCTTCTAGTTTCTTTTTTTTTTTTTTTTTTTGAGACAGAGTCTCGCTCTGTCACCCAGGCTGGAGTGCAGTGGCGCAATCTTGGCTCACTGCAAGCTCCGCCTCCTGGGTTCACGCCATTCTCCTGCCTCAGCCTCTCCAAGTAGCTGGGACTACAGGCGCCCGCCACCACGCCCGGCTAATTTTTTGTATTTTTAGTAGAGACGGGGTTTCACCGTGTTAGCCAGGATAGTCTCGATCTCCTGACCTCGTGATCCGCCCGTCTCGTCCTCCCAAAGTGCTGGGATTACAAGCGTGAGCCACCGCGCCCGGCCCCTCTTCTAGTTGCATACATCAAAATTGGTTCAATCGGTTCTATTTTCTAATGCAAATAAATAATAGGGTCAGGGCTGAAGATACTGTCCTGGAAAGTTTACTTTCCAAAATGTACCGTCAACTCATATTTAAGGGCCTCCCTCCCTAGGAGAACATGAGACCACTTGATGTCTTGAACTCTAGAAACACTATGGTTGCAGCAATCAACCCCTTGTGCCACAGTTGGCCCCACTTCAGTAGTATGAACACTAGCTGGGTGTCCAGCTCCACCAGTTGCTGCTCTGGGTGACCTCAAGCAAGTGGCTACTCTTCATTAGATTGTAGGAAAATTAAATGTGATGGTCATTATTCATTTACAGTTTACCACATGCCTTTCACATTCAGCCTTACCTCCCTGAATCCTTAAAATTACTCTATAATGTTGGAGGTCAATCAACTATTATCTTCATTTTACAGACAGCGGAAACTGTATCTTTCTCTCAGTACTATGGCGCCCCCATGAGAGATGCAGACTCAGGGAACCCCCACCCCTGGCCATCTCTGCATCTGCAACACTTGTACAACACAAAAGCCACAATGGCTGAAGTGTACAGCATTCCCAAAAGCAGCACCCTGGCCCTGGCCCCCTCATGCTGGTCCTTGAGCAGCAATTGCCAGCATTCTGTGGCCCCAGGGCCCACGTGGGCTGGGTTCCCTGTGGAAGGAGGGCAAAGTAGATATTCATTCTTTTAGAGATTTTACATAAAGATCTGTGTGGTTTTTTAGGTTTATGTTAGTTGACATGGAATGAAGGCATTAATCAGGTCAAGACTAAAATCTAGAGAAGATAAATCCAATGTACATGGAGCAGTGGAATCACTTCAGGAGGAACTGAACAGACTGCTTTAATCCACTGCAGAATTTTGAACAGCAAGAAATCCAAAGACTCAAGTTTCCAGCATAGAGGTGTGATGAGATGGAGAATGTTTGTATGAAGAGAGAAACAGGGGTGTTGCTAAAAACAAAAAAGCTGGGTTCCTCCTTGAAATGGCCCTCCCTTGCTCTATTTGTTTTGGGTTTTAGGCCCCCCCTTTATATAACATGGCTCTTTGGCATGCTGGAGTAGGATTAAAAAGAAGAAAGAGGCCAGGCATGGTGGCTCACACCTGTAATCCTAGCACTTTAGGAGGCCGAGGCAGGTGAATCGCCTGAGGTCAGGAGTTCGAGACCAGCCTGGCCAACACAGAAAAACCCCATCTCTACTAAAAATAAAAAAAAAAAAAAAAATAGCTGGGTATAGTGGCGCACGCCTGTAAACCCAGCTACTCGGGAGGCTGAGGCAGGAGAATCGCTTGAACCCAGAAGGCAGAGGTTGCAGTGAGCCGAGATCGTGCCATTGCACTATAGCCTGGGCAACAAGAGTGAAACTCTGTCTTAAAAAAGAAGAAGAAGAGGAAGAAGAAAGAGGAGGAGGAGGAGGAGGGAGAGGAAGTTGAACTGGCTTGTAGAAGATTTCATAGATGTCTGATGCCCATAGTACTATCAGAGCTTGAATAGAAACATCTCCACCAAATTCAAAGTAGAAATTTGGAACAAGATTTGAACAAGAAAAAAAATACCACTTCCCATAACACAGTCTCCTCCTCTCCTAGCTTTAGCCCTTAACACAGAGCGTGGCACATCTAACACGGTCAGTAAAGAATTCCACCAACTCAAGAATGAAAAATAAACTCCCTATCATGGATAAATGCCTTTTCCCATTATATATCTTTCTTTCCTCTTTATCTTCTCTTTCTTCATCCCTTTCTTCTCACATTTTTTCTTCATTTTCTGTATAATAGCAAGTCTCCTAGGCTAGGTGGCTGTGCTGGCCATTCCCAGTGATTCTCAAAAACACAAACAGATCCTTCTGGAAAGTTCTGTCTTGAATTGGTCCCTGTTGCAGGTCAGGACATTAGAAATGGTATTTCTAAAAGGCTTGGAGAAGTAGATGATAATCCAGAGTTTCCTTCTTGGGATTCCTCTCCCGAGTCTGAACTGGAAAGCATTGACCTAGTTGTTACATAATGGAGGCCCCCAACCCAGAGCATTTTAATGGGATAATTTTTAGATTTTCTTGAGAAACATGAACAGAGAATAGAAAGACTTCTACATTCTCTCACTGCCCTGGCCATTTGGGTCCCTATTTCAGGGTCTCAGTCCCTCAGGAGAGATATACAAGACTCCCAGTGGGTGTCCAATCCTTGGATTTTCCTCTAAGACTTTATCCATGTGTTAAGAGTCCACACTGCACATCTAAAGAAGCTCCTATGTGACCGAGATTCATCTTCTGAGGATATCAGCGATCCTTTCATGCCATCCCATGCCAAGACTAACACTTCTCTGTGGTGATCCCCCATCCTATATCTGTAGGAAGCCATGCTGGGTCTGCCCCAGCTAGAGTTTTAAAAATCTATAATCCCTCCAGAACCTCCTTGCTTTCCTCAACATAGATTTTTGCCAAAGGAGATCAAATCCAATTGGAAGATCCCTGCCCCGGAGCAGAATACTTTGTAATTGGATTAGTCTCAATAGCAGCAGTAGTTCTGGCCTTGAATATGAGTTAATCAGCCAAGTCGCAACACAAGGAAGCCGACTACACCAGAAAACCCTGTACAATCCGTGAGTTTCTTCATGGTTGAGACTCAGATGAATCATCATGTTGATCTGACTCATGCCTCTCCTGCCTTAGGCCAAGAGACTGAGGCTTCACCTGGGGTCCGCCTCTTTCCCACTCCAGAGTCAAATGAGCCCCCAAGGAGTAAGAAAAAAATGTGATTGATTCTGATTTGCACCCCAGTCTTTTTTTAATCAGTCATAAAGAATCAAATATTTACATTAGAAGATATCTTGTATTGTGAAAAAAAAGGAAGGAATAAAAGAAGGGAGGAAGAAAAGAAGTGGGAGGGTGGGAGAGAAAGGAAACAATAGAATAAGGCAGGCGCAGAGGCTTATATGCCTGTAATCCCAACATTTTGGGAGGCCAAGGCCAGAGGATCGCTTGAGCTCAGGAGGTCAAGACCAGCCTGGGCAACATGGAAAGACCCCATCTCTAGAAAAAAATAAAAAATTAGCCAGGCACAGTGGCATACACCTGTCGTCCCACCTATCCAGGAGGGTGACATAGGAGAATCGCTTGAACCTAGGATGTGTGGCTGCAGTGAGCCATGTTCTCACCACTGCACTCCAGCCTGGGTGACAGAATGTCACCTGTCTTAAAAAGAAAAGAAAAGAATAGGCTAGAAAAAGAAGAAAAGAAAGCAGTAAGTGACATAAGACCAAGAGGAAAAAGGGAAACTTGAGCATCATCTGTCCTCCCAGTGGCCTACGGAGGGAAAAGGATGGACACTGAGCTTCACAGCCCACAGCAAATCAGGCAAAGTCACTTCTGCAAACACTGATAACCTACTAAAACCCAAGCACAGAATAAGACAGACACTGAGATTCAGAGATAAAGTCAAGATGGCTCCTACTGCTGCAGGGGAACTAGAATGACTCAGAATCCCAGACAGGTCATGTTTGAAGAGGCCATTCATTCACTCCCAGTGAGATGAAAGTTGCATCCCTTTCCCCCTTCTCTCCTTCTCTTATCCTGGAGTGCAAACATTGTGTGGAGCACAAACATCGTGTGAAGCCCCTACATAGGCGCGATGGCTTACACGTTGGAGTTGAACTACTATGAAGGTACGTGAGATCTAGTGATTCCCTTGGATAAATTTCCTACAAGGAATCATTTCACAAAGCTTTATGGGCAGCAAATGCCCATAATTTGGATGGTGGCTTTTGGAGCCATGACATGATCTCAGCTATATGAATAGAATTCTGAGGACAAGAAGCTGAGGGATTTACTCAAGAGCTCTGACTAGCTGACAGTAGAAACTTGGCAGATCTTCCAACACACACATCTAGTATGGCCCAATCTTCAGAATTATCTTTGCATTTGGGCAAGAAGAGGCCCCATCGCCAGCATCCTGGCATTTGGGCAATATTAGCACAAAAAATGAGGGATGACTTCAGGAGTAAGAACCTTTGAGACTGCCCGGGTTGTGGACTTGTTAATAGTCTGGAGAGATATCATCAACAGGTATCAATTTAATGGTTCCACTCCTCAGATAGCTCTAGGGCAGAATCCTCAGCCCAGGGCATACACAGGATCACGGCTATGAATGTGAGCATTCTCACTGGAGGGGTAGAGGTCACTGTGGTGACCCTTTTGGGCACCCAGGAAAGATTCCCAGGTAAAAGGAGGACTGAGGAAAAGCTGGAAAAGAGGCAAGTGTTAACCTAGGATGTGTCAGTGGGCCATGCATTCATCTACAGGAAGGGCGGTTCCGCATGGAAGAGGCAGAGCGGCCCTTCTCCCCTTGTCCACCCATGTCTCCTCACCCCTAGATGAGGAGCCCTGAGAGAGGTGGCAGGCTGTGGTCGGTGAGGGATGCAGATTTGGGGAAGAAGTTGAATAAGGGAGACGACCACAGAAGGACAGTCCAATTAGGGCGCTGGGGCCTGAGATCCCTGGACCACCTGCGGCAGGGCCTGATGACCCAGGAGTCTAGCCCTCCAGATGAACTGGCTGGTTCCACACACAGGTCAAGTGGATGTGCTGGGAGAACACCCTAAACCTGTAACGGAAATTAGGGGGCCAGGAGCCCACAGAAATCACACACTGGGTGAGCTCAAGTGTTCGGAGACTGAGAGGTAGCAGTTGTCCACTGTCAGGTTCCGAAAATAGACATGGCCTTGCATATGTCATTTATCCTTCTGATGCTCTGGTGAATGAAGGTGTTGATGAGCTTGCAGACTCTGGAGACCATTCCCCTATGCTACATTATCACGTCACAATAGTGGCTGGACCCACCTGAGATTCTGCACCTTAGGTAATCAGACGGCTTCTGTATAAGTCCTGGGCCTGGGGGAAACAGTCTGATGTAGCAGCAGACACAGGAGGGTCGCCATCAGAACCATGTTTTCTGTGAAGTGGGGATCAGTCCTTTTCCCTGAAGTACCTAGCACATAGGTGTTCTCAGCAAGCGTTATGTTAGCTTACTAAGAAGACTGCTCTCATTTGAAGAGAAATTAACAAATGTAAAAAAAAATAAATAAACCTATTAACTAGGTTTAATATTTATCAAACTATTAACTATTTAATAATTATTTAACTATTAATTTCTGTTATCTTCAGTCGCTTAAATCTGATTTTTCTCTTCTTTCCATTACTGCAGTCTCCCTTTTTCACACAGGGAAACAACCCAAGACTCAGAGTTCTCCGCGGAGGATTGCAAAGAACACAGGAAGTCAGTACTCCCAG
Source organism: Nomascus leucogenys (assembly GCF_006542625.1). Lineage (NCBI taxonomy): Eukaryota > Metazoa > Chordata > Mammalia > Primates > Hylobatidae > Nomascus > Nomascus leucogenys. The sequence goes on along the minus strand of NC_044402.1, from coordinate 42,279,244 downwards.
AAACCGTCTTTGCTGGCGCGCTCACACCCGACTCCAACCCGCCCCCGTCCCGCCCCGCCCCGCCCCACCCTCTTGATTTCTGGCGCCGGTGACCAGGCCCAACGCAGCCTTCAAGTCGGCCCAAACACGATTTCCGCCTCAAGGATTATTTATATAACCATTGCTTATTGGCTGCTGGCAAACACTCGCTCTTCTGGTTGGCTGAAACTGTCGGGAGAAGTTCTGCAAAGGCTGCTCCTTGCGGCTTTGGGACCGAGGGTCACAGGCACCTATATTTCCGTTTCCGGTTCGCCTCCGGAGCCATGGCGGCGGCACTGAAGTGTCTACTGACATTAGGAAGGTGGTGCCCCGGCCTTGGAGTAGCTCCCCAAGCCCGGGTGAGTGCCTACATTCCCTGCTGTCGGAGAGACTCTGGATCTGCAGAGACATCTCTGCGCAGAGGAGGAGCGCTCCTGGCAGCCCCCGTCCTAGCAAGCGCCAGCAACTTTCCTTTCTGCCAGGAAATCAACCTACCTTTCTCTGCCTGCAGGCGCTCGCCGCCCTAGTACCTGGAGTGACCCAGGTAGATAACAAGTCCGGTTTCCTGCAGAAGAGACCTCATCGCCAGCACCCTGGCATCCTAAAGCTGCCGCACGTGCGGCTGCCACAGGCACTGGCTAACGGTGCCCAGTTACTGCTACTTGGTGAGTAACGGCGGGAAAGCGAGAAGAAACGGGACTGGACCTGCATGCAAGTGATTCCGCTTTTCATCTTTGACCCATAGAGAGCGCTGGGCCCACTATGGAGAATCAGGTGCAAACACTGACCAGTTATCTCTGGAGCAGACATTTGCCTGTAGAGCCAGAGGAGTTGCAAAGACGGGCTAGGCATCTTGAGAAAAAATTCCTGGAAAACCCAGGTAGGACTTAAGAATAATTAAAAAGTAGGCGAGATTGAAATATCGGTTAGAAATGAAGAGTAAGAAATAATTTTACAGTCTCTCAGATACTGAAGTCTCTTATTTGACTTTCTAACCAGAGCAGCAGTTGTTACAATGATGCCTTACTAAAAGAAGGTAGATTATTTTAGAGATTGCTTAGGTAAGGGTCAGAATGTCCCAGTATACTGTTTTTTGTTTGTTTGTTTTGTTTTTTCGTTTTTGCTTTGAGACAGAGTCTTGCTCTGTCACCCAGGCTGAAGTGTAATGGCTCGATCTCGGCTCACTGCAACCTCCGCCTTCCGGGTTTAAGTGATTTTCCTGCCTCAGCCTCTTCAGTAGCTGGGATTACAAGCGTGCACCACCACACCCGGCTAACTTGTATTTTTAGTAGAGATGGGGTTTCATCATGGTGGCCAGGCTGGTCTCGAACTTCTGACCTCAGGTGATCCCCCCACCTTGGCCTCCCAAAGTGCTAGGATTACAGGCATGAACCACCGCGCCTGGCCACCAATATACTGTTAAAATCTAGATTTTTTTTTTTTTTCCTGCAAGTCCACTGGATTAGGACCTTCTAAGTTTTTATTCAGGTAAAATAAAGTCCCTGGATGGTCCCTGCCCGGTACTGAAACCCTCTTTTGGGATAAGAGGGTAAATATAATTCATCAAGTTAGTTTCATGATTGTGAGCTCCTTGACACTACCATTTATTCATCCTGCATTCCCTACACACCTCACAGTACCTGGCTCACAGTAGGTGATCAGTAGATACTTGCTAATTAGTACTGAACTGAACAGTCATGAGACCTAGATTTTCAGATTTCTTTCCTCTCCATAGGAATAGTGGAGATCATCAAAACCTTAAATTTTGGAGAAGTGAAGAAATCCAAAAAAATAATGTCCTTGGCCTACCCTTTAAAAAAAAAGTTTTGTTTTTTTTTGAGGCAGAGTCTTGCTCTGTTGCCTAGGCTATAGTGCAGTGGCACGATCTCAGCTCACCACAACCTCTGCCTCCCGGTTTCAAGTGATTCTCCTGCCTCAGCTTCCCAAGTAGCTGGGAATACAGGTGCACGCCACCATGCCCGGCTAATTTTTGTATTTTTCGTAGAGAGAGGTTTTCACCATGTTGGTCAGGCTGTTCTCGAACTCCTGACCTCGTGATCCTCCTGCCTCAGCCTCCCAAAGTGCTGGACTTACAGGCTTGAGCCACCGCACCCAGCTTACCCTTTAAATTTTTATCACACTTTCCTTTAATGTAAAACAAACCTGTGGGACGGGATTGGTTAAGCTGAATAAACCATTCTTATAAGCAAAATGCTACCTGATACAATCTGTTAGTGGTAGTTGTTACTGTTAATTCTTGCCTGAAACTTTTCTGTAGGTTTGTCATCTCTCTTGAGCTTTAAGGCTTTTCTTAGGTGGAGTCGGGGAGGACTGGGTGGGCAGTATATTCAGATATTGGATCTGAGCCCTGTTCTCCCTAGGTCCTGACTTCCAGTCCTTGTTCTCACCATAGACTTATCTCAGACCGAGGAGAAAGTTCGTGGAGCAGTGCTACATGCACTACGTAAAACTACCTACCATTGGCAAGAACTGAGGTAAGGGGGCCTAGAAGAGGTGCACAAGAAAGAAAAGGCAGACTTTAGAAAGAGAGTTGGGGGAGTACAATTACACAATCAATTTAGTATTTTCTTTTACATCACCTGACCTTAAAAGGATCAATTTAGTATTTGCAAAAGCTAAAGTACGAAGTTTCAAGCACTGAAGTTTGAAAATTTAGTGTTTGTAAGTCTCCCCGGGACCCTTTTGTATTGGGGAGTGAAAGGCCTGAGCTGGAAGAGCCCTTTCCAAGATGTCATTTTCTAAATCTAGAAGGTAACTATGGGATTAAGGTTATTTACTAGTATGTACGACTCTCTAATTTTAATGGCAGCTACACTGAGGGACTGAGCCTGGTGTATATGGCAGCAAGACTGGATGGTGGCTTTGCAGCAGTCTCCAGAGCATTCCATGAGGTGAAAGTCCCTTAACTTCAACCTGAACTTTTTGACCATCAGTTCCCTATTCATAAAGTAGTTTTCTAGGATGGGGATTCTTGGGACATTGCATATGCATTTTTTTTTTTTTTTAAGAGGATCTCCACTGGACACAGTGGGCTCCTGCCTGCAGTCCCAACAGTTTGGGAGGCTGAGGCAGGAGGATTGCTTGAGCCAGTTTGAGGCTGCAGTGAGCTGTGATCTCCACTGTACTCCAGCCTGGTGACAGAGTGAGACCTCATCTCTTAAAAAAATACAAAATAAAGACATTCTCTTTATCCTGTGAAAGCTTTCTGTGACCCAAGAAAGGTTTAGAATCACTATTTTAGGAGATTCTTATCCCATAAGGTATTTATATCGAATCTCAAAAGGCATTCACATCTCACATCCTCTGTGATAGCCTCCTAATTCATATTTCTCAAGGTCCTAAATAAGTATCTAATTACCCTACTGTGGGATTTTGTATATTTCTTCAGATCCGGGCTCGAAATCCAGCATTTCAGCCACAAACTTTGATGGACTTTGGCTCAGGTACTGGTTCTGTCACCTGGTGAGTAACTTTCTTCAGCCCTGTCTTGGTCAATTTTAGCTCTAGAAAGCCATACTTACACCATTCCAAAATTAACAGACTGGAAAACCACAGGGAGAATAGGCAAGTTGGGAATCTGTAATGTTTCTTCCATCAGATTAGGCAAGGCAGAAGAAGGTATATGGATTGGGGCCAGAACTTAAAGAAATGTCAAGTGAGAAAAGGCGCATGTTTAGAAAAATTAAAAAGAAAAGGAATTATCAATCAAAGTTTTTTTGCCTACACATAGTATTTTGAGTCTACCTTTTTTTTTTCTTTTTTGAGATGGTGTCTCGCTCTGTTGCCCAGGCTGGAGTGCAGTGGCACAATCTCGGCTCACTGCAGCCTCCACTCCCGGGTTCAAGCGATTCTCCTTCCTCACCCTCCCGAATAGCTGGGACTACAGGTGCCCGCCACCACACCCAGCTAATTTTTGTATTTTTAGTAGAGATGGGGTTTCACCATATTGGCCAGGTTGGTCTCTAACTCCTGACCTTGTGATCCACCGCCTCGGCCTCCCAAAGTGCTGGGATTACAGGCGCGAGCCACTGCGCCCAGCTGAGTCTACCTTTTTTTTTTTTAGGAGTTGTAAATAAAACAAGAAAATAACACTGTTAGTTATTTTATTACTAACTGTACAACTATTTTAACATAACACTCTCTTTTCCCAGGGGTGGGGTTGGGTGTAAATGGGTCTCTTGTAGAGATGACTCTTGGTCATGGGAATTGGTGATTTATAATAATTTTGTCATCTTAGGGCTGCTCACAGTATTTGGGGCCAGAGCCTACGTGAATATATGTGTGTGGACAGATCAGCTGCCATGTTGGTTTTGGCAGAAAAACTACTGAAAGGTGAGTGCAAGAGCACTTCCAAAGTTGAGGGAGTTAAGAAAGCAAAGGGGTACTAGCAAAAGTGTTTTACTGGGAAGTAGAGAAGAGGGTAAAAATTAAGATGAATCTGGTTTACTTTTAAAGTTATAATTAAGCAAAGGGTGGTATTAGAGGTTTCTGCTGGACTGAGGATGGGTTGGGTAAGAATCAAAGGACAGGAGGCCTAATATTCTCCCTGCCCTTTTTTTTTTTTTCTTTTTCTTTTTTAATTAGAGGTAGGGTCTCCATATGTTACCCAAGCGGGTCTCAAACTCCTGGCCTCAAGCTATCCTCCCACTTCAGCCTCTAGGGTAGCTGGGATTACAGGCACGCACCGCCATACCTGGCTTATCCCTGCCCTTTTTGATATACACTTTCCCTATTCTTGGGGCCATGTTTCTTATCTGGATGTCTCTTCAGTTTATACCTAACTTCCTACACACTCACAGATGCCTCTTCTTTTCTCCGCAGGTGGTTCAGAATCTGGGGAGCCTTATATTCCAGGTGTCTTTTTCAGACAGTTTCTACCTGTATCACCCAAGGCAAGTGGCAGTGTTTAGAATATTCTAAATGTGGAATGTGGCAGATGGAAAACTGTGGCTTGAGCTTTGCAGCCCAGCACTGAGTGTTAGAAGATAAAAGAAATTTAGCGGCTAGGACTTTGTTGTATTTTGGGATGCAAAGATGTTGAGTCTGTTATGTTCCTTGCCTTGGTCCTCAGGTGCAGTTTGATGTAGTAGTGTCAGCCTTTTCCTTAAGTGAACTGCCCAGCAAGGCTGACCGCACTGAGGTAGTTCAAACCTTATGGCGTAAGACAGGTCATTTCCTGGTGAGTTAAAATTCCTTGTTCTCCTTAAGTCTTAAAGCATCTTCATGGATTTCATGCCTTTGCTTCTCTCATTGTCTTTATTCTTCACCATTTTTTCTCCTTTATGGGTTTCTTTATCCCTCTTTGAGGGTCTTCATCCTGATTATATAATACCTATTTCTTTTTAGGACTCCTTCTCCCTCTATGATTGCTCTTACAGAGCTACTGACATTTATACTTTCATGTAATTTAAGTCTTCTGCATATTTTCCCCTTTTGTGAACAGGTACTGGTGGAGAATGGAACAAAAGCTGGGCACAGCCTTCTCATGGATGCCAGGGATCTGGTCCTTAAGGTAAGGCTTCTTCCCTCACTCCCCCACCCATATGTCACCAATTACTGTTACTCTCTTGGAAACTAAAGAGACTGTCACATATTGACAAGGGTGACTCTCAGGAAACTGGGCATATAAAGTCATTATGATACAGAGCAGTGGTTGGCAAATGAGAGCCTGTGGATCAAATCCGACCTGCCACCTGTTTTTATATAAGCCATGCTTATTTGTGCCTCTGTTGTCTGTGACTGCGTTCACACTACAAACAGCAGAGTTGAGTAGTTGGGACAGAGATAGATTTTGCCTACTCTCTGGCCCTTTAAAAGAAACTTTGCGGACTCCTAATGTAGGGCATTGCTGAGCTAAGAACCTTGTCACGGGGGGAGAGTATGAGCCAGTGTATAATCATAAATTTAATTGTCCTGGAGTGGGATTTTTTTGAGAGTGGAGGTTGCTGACAAGGGAGAGCACCGTACTATGTGCCAAGTTCTTGCCTTTCTCCTGCAGCAAAGAGAAAGTTCTTTGTTTGGAGTATTAAAGATGCAGCCAGCTTAACTCAAAGGGCATAGTTAATCGTTATTAGAATTGAATGTTAAAGGAGTCCTCAGTTTACTGAGTGCAGAGATTGAATTATGAAAATAGACCCCTGGCCCAGCTTTATTTCTTTTATTTCCTTTGACTTTAGGGAAAAGAGAAGTCACCTTTGGACCCTCGACCTGGTTTTGTCTTTGCCCCGGTAATTATTACTTCTACCTGTCCCACCACACAGATCAGAACTTAGGCGTGGCCGGGAAAAGTAAGATGGTAAAGCTAAGCCACTCTCTACTACTTTGTGTTGCTATCCAGTTCCTACCTAATGATTCCCCTGGCTCCTCCTACCCACTGCTCCTGTCCTCCCTTCTCCTTGGCCCCTTTTGACTCTATTGTTCTCAGTTTTTAAGTTTTGTGGTTGATGGCTCTTTTGTCTTACCTCATTTTTTTATGTGTTCACAGTGTCCCCATGAACTCCCTTGTCCCCAGTTGACCAACCTGGCCTGTAGCTTCTCACAAGCGTACCATCCCATCCCCTTCAGCTGGGTAGGTACCTGGGGATATTGCAGCAGGAAGCAAACATCCTGGAAAAACAGGAAGAAAAAGAATCAGAGTTAGGAGGAGTTGGATAATTCGTAGAATAGCCTAGAGCCTTTGGGGCCTACATGTATATGATTTATACATTGTAAAAAAAGGACTGCAGGAATGGGGAAGAAGGGGCTTTACAAACTTTTTTCCCGTATCTTTTTCTTCTAAACAGTCTCTATGTTCCTTATCTTAGAACAAGAAACCAAAGGAAGAAAAGTTCTCTATGGTGATCCTTGCTCGGGGGTCTCCAGAGGAGGCTAATCGCTGGCCCCGTATCACTCAGCCTGTCCTTAAACGGCCTCGCCATGTGCATTGTCACTTGTGCTGTCCAGATGGGCATATGCAGCATGCTGTGATCACAGCCCGCCGGCACGGCAGGTATAGGGGATGTGACCAAAATTAGTGGGATGTGGCAGGAACCTGCAGCCCACATGAACATCTCATTTCCATAGGGATTTGTATCGTTGTGCCCGTGTCAGCTCCTGGGGAGATCTTTTACCTGTGCTTACTCCATCTATGCTTCCTCCATCTACTGCTCAAGATCCCTCTGAGAGTTGACAAGGATGTGTAACAAGTATTTTCTTCTATCATGCGTGCCAGGGCTGAAGCTGCCTGGTATCCAGGAGGGGAATGCTGGTATCCCCATATGTCTGTGTTTGAGATTTTTAATAATAAATAATAAATTTTTAAAGAATGGAAGTGGATTTTGTGATTCTTAAGAAGTGTAGAAGCTGGGCATGGTGGCATGTGTCTGCATTTCCAGCCACTCAGGAAGCTGAGGCAACAGGATCATTTGAGCCCAGGTGTTAAGGCTGCAGTGAACTTTGATTGTACCACTGCACTCCAGCATAGGTAACAGAGCAAGACGTCCTCTCTTAAAAAAAAAAAAAAACATGTAAAAGATATAGTTAATTATCCTGGCCTATCCTGTAATGAAGAGCTTCCTCAGATTTTTGGTGCCAGGCTTCCCACACAAATCTGAAGCTCGCCCTCTCCTATTGTGGCAGTTCAGAGCTCCATAAGCTCTTCGCTGTAATGATGAATGTGTAAGCTGATCATTAAAGCAGAAGTAGAAAAACCAGATTTCCATAAGCCCTTTGCTATAATGATGAATGTACAAGTTAAACATTAAAGCAGAAGCAAGAAAAATGGATAAGGAATTGGGGGAAGCTGGTGCCTGAGTACGAAAGCCAGAATACAAAAAAAGCAAGCCCTTTAAAGCCCCACCTATACTTTCTCTACCTCAGACCTAGCTGAGTGATAAAAGCATTCCCGCACATACAACCCATACCAGGACCAACTTAAGATTAAGAAACTTCTATCTGCAAGTACTCACTCACTATGGTGGGATCAGCTGCAAAGCGAGTGAACTGTCCCATGCTCATGTTGATGGTTTTCTAGATATTGCCAACATGTTAGCTCTTTCTGATGCCAATGAATTTCAAATGCGAACAGATACCCTTGATGTGGGTTTGCTAAGAACATAGAAGAACAGGAATAAAAGTTGCCAGGTTCAGACATCCCAGAGAAAAAAAAGCATAAACAGCATTAGCAATCAGTGACTGATGATAATGCTGCAATAATGAGAATGGTTTTATTTCTAAATCAAATTATTTCTAAATAAAATCATTTATTGCTTTGTTTCTAAAAAAAAAAAAGAAAGAAACTTCTATCTGCAGACCCCTAGTTTAGACTAATTAGGAAACATTCCCGCAGGTAGTCATAGAGCTTGAATTGTATATAAAAGCTAAAGAAAAGCTTGTAACTTCGAGTTGGTCTGGTGTGCTACTCCGACCTCCCTGTAATCAGTTACAGAGATAAACTCCCTTCTTTCCCAGTCTGTCTGTCTGCATCTCATTATTGGACCACAAGAACAAGCAGCGGGACCAGTAACACTGTAAGAATCATCCAGTAACACTATAAGAATACTGCTTCTACCGGAGGCCAGGACTTCCCTAGGAAGATAATCTGGAGTAGCAAGGAAAGCTGCCTCCAGAGCTCTTGAGAACTGGCTCAACAGGTCTCGGGGTTGTTATGTGGGCCACCTGAATAGGGGAATCAGCAGCTGCCTGGCCTCTCTTACTAACACCTTCCCTTCTGTTTTTCCCAGGGTCCCTCAGCTACCCTAGAGTACGTATGGCAAATGCCCCATACATTTCCATCAAGAGTGATCAGAACTGAATCTTCTACCCCCACTCCTCTATATCCAGGTAGAATCCTCCCATTTACTCAGTTCATTTCTGTTTTCCCCTAAGCCTTGCTGTTTCAGGGCTAGAGCAGCTTCCTTTGTCTTAAACCTTAAATGTCTTTTTTTCCACAGTTCTTACCAGGAAACAGGCACAGTCAGAAGTTTTAACAGTATAAATGTTGTAATACCAGAAATCTCAACTCATTCCTCTCAAAACTGGTCCCAATCAAAAGAGAAAGAAAAAAACAAATCAACTTACCACTAGACATTTCCATGCCTGGAGCTATTTTTCTGGGGCTACAGGAAAGGGTAGTTCCCTCATGTACTAGTTCCCACAGAGTAGCACCAGCACCACCTCTCAGCCCCACCTCTTTACCTCCAGGTGGCCCCAAATCTCCTCTGAAAGCGGATGGTTCAAGTATCAGCATTGCAACCTATAAGACTTGGGATGAGGTGGAGAGGGTATGGAAGGCTTAGATCAAATGTCCTGAGTGAGACAGGACCAGATTGTCCCCAGTACAAAATGGCTGGGAAGCAGCTACCATCGACTTTCCTGTTTTGGATTAGACCAACCCCAAGCACATGAACTAAGACTATCCGTAGCTCTTGGATTAGTCATGCCATTGAAGAGGAGGAGAAGACGCCACTGGGCTGTGCCTGGCAGGGAGTCTGGAGTTTCTGGTTTCCAAGCTCAGGAAGGCGTGAACCAGGGGCGGGGCATCCATGCAGGGGGAGGGCTAGAAGCTGGGGCAGGATCTGTCAGCTCTGCAATGCTGCACAAGCAGAAGCAACACAGAAAGAAGATACCAACAGCCTCCTGAAACTCACGAGAGTGGACACTCCAGTGTTGACCACCTAAGATACCACTCCTGCTCCAAAGATTACAGCTCCCTTGTCATTCTGACTCCTGGGCTTACCCTACACCCCAGAGATGGAGAAACTACTAGGAATAAAACTTGGCTGCCTGTTTGCCCTGTTGGCTCTCACTCTGGGCTGTGGCCTTACTCCCATCTGCTTCAAATGGTTCCAGATTGATGCAGCCAGAGGTATAGCCCTGCCCCATCTTTGTTCCATAGCCTGAGTCTCACCTCAACCCTGTCCTGATACCTTGCTCTGATTCTCTCACCATCCCCAACCTTGGGATATTGAGTGCTGCCTGCTGCTCTTTACTCGCCTTTGTCTGTCTCCTCGGTGTCAAGTGGGTTGTAACTTCTGCTTTTTATTAGGTCATCACCGGCGAGTCCTCAGACTCCTGGGCTGTATTTCTGCTGGTGTTTTCCTGGGAGCAGGGTTCATGCATATGACTGCTGAAGCCCTGGAGGAAATTGAATCACAGATTCAGAAGTTCATGGTGCAGGTGAGAGCAGAGATCTCAAGCCGCAGGTCTATGAGGCCAAAACGTTAAACAGGACAAAGGGAAGAGAGTGGGAAAGTGATGGAGCCAAGGACATGGGTGGAACAACAGGGAAAATGACAACTCTTGTGTGGGATGGTGAAAGCAAATCAGATTAGGCTTTAAGGAAAACAGAATTGCTGAAGGGACAGGGCAGGAAGCTGTGCTGCTCCGTCCCACATCTAATTTCTGCTGCTTTCTTCTTAGAACAGATCAGCAAGTGAGAGAAATTCTTCTGGTGTTGCTGATTCAGTTCATGTAAGTACCTCCCACCATCCCCTATCTGGAGGGTGAGGAGAACCAGAGAGGCCTTTCATATCCAGACCCTTTTGAGAGGACTACATGAGGAGTACCAAGAATCCCTTCTGCTCCCTAGCTCAGACATTGTAGAGGAAAAGAGGAGCAAACCCAATCCTTTTGAGTTTATAGAACCCCAGGGAAAGCTCTTGTTTTACTCTTTCATTCTTTCCCTGGATCCTCTGATATACCTCACATCATTTGCCTGTGTTTTTAACTCTATTGAGATTCTGTCCCTTAGTCCCTCTGGCAGTCTTTTGTTGTTGTTTTTCATTTGTTTGTTGAGATGAAATCTCTCTGTTGCCCAGACTGGAGTACAGTGGCACAATCTCGGCTCACTGCAACCTCTGCCTTCCGAGTTCTAGTGATTCTCCTGCCTCAGCCTCCTGAGTAGCTGGGATTACAGGCACGTGCCACCACACCTGGCTAGTTTTTGTATTTTTAGTAGAGACGGGGTTTCATCATGTTGGCCAGGCTGGTCTCAATCTCCTCACCTCAAGTTATCCACCCACCTCAGTCTCCCAAAGTGCTAGGATTGCAGGCGTGAGCCACTGTGTCCGGCCCACTCTGGCATTCTTGTTGTTGCATGTCCATGTCTACTCTTGGCTTCATTTCCCCTACCCTTTTTTGTGTTCTGTTACCACATTTTCTCATTTCTTCAATCTCCCAATTCCACGTCCATCCAATGCATTGCCTACCCTTCCTTTTCATCTCACAGCCCTTCTTTTTGTTTCTAGATGGAGTATCCCTATGGAGAGCTCATCATCTCCCTGGGCTTCTTTTTTGTCTTCTTTTTGGAGTCGCTGGCATTGCAGTGTTGTCCTGGGGCTGCTGGAGGATCAACAGTGCAGGAGGAAGAATGGGGTGGGCCTCATATCTTCGAACTCCACAGCCATGGACATTTACCCTCACCCTCAAAGAGTCCCCTCCGAGCCCTTGTCCTCTTGCTGTCACTCTCCTTTCACTCAGTGTTTGAAGGGCTAGCTGTGGGGCTGCAGCCGACAGTAGCAGCTACCGTGCAGCTCTGTCTTGCTGTGCTGGCTCATAAGGGGCTTGTGGTGTTTGGTGTAGGAATGCGGCTAGTGCATTTAGGTACCAGCTCACGATGGGCAGTGTTCTCCATACTATTATTAGCTCTCATGTCCCCCGTGGGCCTAGCCGTAGGGATGGCTGTGACTGGAGGGGACTCTGAAGGAGGGCGGGGCTTAGCCCAGGCTGTGTTAGAGGGTGTGGCAGCTGGTACCTTTCTGTATGTCACCTTCTTAGAAATTCTTCCACGGGAGCTAGCTAGTCCTGAGGCCCCTCTAGCTAAGTGGAGCTGTGTAGCTGCTGGTTTTGCCTTCATGGCCTTTATTGCCTTATGGGCCTGAGAGATTCCTGGCTTTTCTGATGGACCTATTTAGGATGACCTCTCTATCCCCAGGGAGACCTCCCAAATGGCTTTGGCCCTCAGACATTTCTTTACTGAGACTAAATAGCATTCAATAGGACTGGACTGGACCCCAGGTTTCCTTTACACGAGATCCCATTTCTCACCCTGGACTAAGAAAAAGATATTTAGGTTGAGCAGCTATTAATTGGAGAATTGGTACAGAGACGCTCCAGATTTTATTCTTGTCCCATTTATGCTACTGTGTGTAATAAAATGCCCATTTTACCCTTCTTCAGCCATTCTGGATTTCATTTCTCCTGGTTGCCTACAAGCTACCTGGCACAGGAAGTGGTGGAATAGGGAATGGGAAGGATGAGTGTTGAATGCAGTATTTTATTCTGGAATTAGGGCCCCTAGCCATTCTGTCAGTTGCCAGCCACACCCCTAGGCATGGAGCCTTGCTAAAATTCCAACAACCCCCTCCCACCTTACTCACTGTAGTTGGGAAAATGAGCCAGTTCCCAGCATTTAAAAGGAAAGAAAGTTAAAACCCGAAATGATGTGGATCGATTATGTTCCTACACTTACCATAACCACCCCATTCCCAGTATCTATTATCAGCCACCCATAACATGTCCAGGCTAAATGGAGATCAGGCAGAATGGAGCCTATCTCCATTAGCTTCCTATTTTTTCACACTGAGCCTTGTGTGGCCTCAAGGACACTATTGCTCTTCTTTGAGCTTCTATCTCCTTCCAGCTGCCTTGTGTTGAGGGATTAAAAAGCAGTGTGCTTGGAGAGGTAGAAAAGTGTGAGAGGTAGAGAGAGTGTGCAGGTATTAAACTAAATGCCTGGGGTGATTACTTGGCTCTTGCAGGACTTACTGGCTTCCCTCCTGCCTGCCTTACCAATTGTCTTTCCATCTAAGTAACCCCTACAATGTGTTGCTTCTCTTAAAAACTGCTGAGAACAAATACGAAAGCAGGTTAGCTGGAATTGGTAGGAACAGGATGGCTATTGCACAGCCCCCAACTCATGAGATGGAGGAATATCTCAAATTTAGTGGAGAAATGGGGAAAGAGAAAGTGTGCCCTGTGAGTTCAGTTACCCTCACAAGTTGGCCCTTTCTAGTATTTTCAGCATGGAAGCCCAAGTAGCCTTAACATGGACATTCATTCTTCTTCTCAGTCTCTGTCTCCTTTTGATCCTGTTCCCCTTCCTACAAAGTAAGAAATACAAGCCTCCTCACAAGCCCAGTTTACACACCCAGAGATCAGTGAGAAGGCAAGCTTCAGGCAAAAATGATAGAGAGAGAGAGAGAGAGAGGATAGATATGTCTAACGCAGGAAATCATTTCCCTAAAGCACCATAGTATTGTGTTTTCCATTTGTATTAAATGCAGTAACATGTAATACGCTCAGAACAGTTGTCCAGTGTGTAGTAGTTTCTACACTGAACAACAGCTATGTGCCAGGTACCAGTGTGGCAGGCCAGGTTTCACCAACACAGGCCTCCATCACATTTTCATCTCACAGCCCTTCTTTTTGTTTCTAGATGGAGTATCCCTGTCACCTGCTTATTTTGTTTCCAGTCAAGCAAAACAAGGGGCTTATCTCCCTCACAGATCAGCATATGAGATATGCTTCAGATATGTTTGCCTGTCAGACTCATAAACACAACAAGATATGCCAGCTGCAATGGAAGAGAAGCCCTGTTTCAGTTCGTGGATTACAGACTGCAACTGGTTAGGTTAAATATTAAAAGCTAAAAAAAGCCAGTGCCTATACAAAGGCCGTAATGTAACAAAAGCCCATCAAGAGTTTTGATTAGACTTTTCCTGGCAAAATTTAAAGCATGACAAAATAACGAAGGAATTCTTAACAGGACCCATTTAGGATTAAACAAGTTTTACTGGGGGTCTGAAGAAACTCCCCAGGCCTCCACAAACGAGTTTACTGGGCATCTGAAGGAACTCTCCAAACCTCTGTGATTTAGCAGGAGACAAGATAAGGGTAACCACCCCAGCACCTAGACCCATTTAGATTAAGTAAGCTTACTGAGGATCCAGGAGTAGGTTTTCCGGACTCAGACCTTAGTTACAGATTAAAAGAAGTTAATCACTTATGATTTTAGATGAATGCACCCCACTCACACGTAGACATATAGCTTAGAAGGTATATAAGCTCTGAAAAACTTTGTAATTTTGAGTTGGTCTGGTGATAATTTCCAGGCCTTCTCCCTGTAACCGATTACAGGAATAAAAACTCTCTTTCTGCCCAGTTCATCTGCATCTCATTATTGGGCCACGAGAAATAGCAGCGTGACCCTCTGTTTGGTCTGGGAACAAAATTTGGTGAGCCAGCCAGGAGATAAGGATAGTGCTGCATTCAATGGCCGGCAGCTTGCGACGAGACAGTCTTCAGGAGGATCCCAGCAGCTGTGGGGTGAGGTTTCCCCCTGGGACCCTCCAGAGGGCTGTTCCATGCGCAAATCTGCACATCCCTTTCACTACTGGCGAAGAACAGAGGTCAGGAGTGGACAGGCTCAAAGGGTGAGTTGACTGGATCATATGCCAGCAGCCTATTGTTTTCCTATCTGGGCTTGTTAAGCCATTTGTCCGGTACCACAAAGGGAAGCAATAGGGCTCGTTCATACACCTGCTTTGCATTTTGGTTGAGATCAGGTTTTGAGTTAGTTTTGAGTCTCTTTTGCCTGACTGCACTCCCCTTTGAAATCTGTCTCCACTTGTTTGTGTGTCTGTCTTGTTCCTTTTGATACCATGTAAACTTGAAAATGGGAAGTATTGGGTCCATTCCTGCTGGGAGGCCTCTGGGAAGGAGAAAGGTTATTTTAGAAGCTCGATGGTTGAGAGTCAGCTTAATTAAAAGCTACCATCCAAAATGTGTATGCGTATATTTGTGTGTGTGTGCATGTTTGTATTTAAAAGGCCTTCATGTTTTTGTTTATTTCTCACCTAGGACCTTGTTTTTTTGAGCAAAAGTTTTTTCTTCACAGTTGTCTGAATCCTGTTTTCTTCATTAATGGCTATTACAACAGAACTTACTCTGGGGTTTTTAAGAAAAAGTGTAATTTAGATGCTTAGAAATGTCTTTGTTTGGAAAAAAAAATTAAGTGCACTGTAAAAGCATCAAATGGTCTAGCCTCATAATAATTCTCCCCTTTTGAAAACCCAGGATTCAGTGTGGGGTCTGCCCAGAGCTCAAAGATCCAGGTAAAAAATAGGAAAAGAAAGGCTTATGAATTTATAAAATGTACTTCTATTGGCATGCCTATACGTCTAGGTATTTGTCTTGTGTACACCATGTTTCACTACTGAAAAATATAAAAGAGTTCTAATTTACTGACTCAAAGAAAAAATAAAAGCAGTTACAAACTTTAACAGAAAAAAGGAAAGACTAGTCAAGTGCTTTTTCAAGTTTATGTGACTTAAGTAAAATCTTTAATAAATAAGCTAGCTTTAAAAATTATGGGTAA